>NC_136498.1:57965645-57973145 GCF_053919585.1 Euprymna scolopes | reverse complement strand
GTTCCCAGATAACAGCAATTCTTCCTCTCGTGCTTGGAATGAGAGGTGAAAAGGACAATAAGAAAAGCGCGAGTTACGAAGCTACTGAAAGTAAAACCAAGGCTTACTTTCTGTAGCTTCGTAACTTTTGTAAGGGTCTATATACAGAGAGTCTATGGTCAAGCAAGGGTTCCGCAATTACAAACTACACCTTGCCTGACTAGACATCGTTTTATTGCTTTGTTCTCACTAACTCTTTCTAATACTATGTGATCGTTTTCGTCCAGTCAATGTCTTTATTTGGTATCATCGCCCTTTTTCTATCTAATAATATCATAAGTGATTACATTTTACTACAACGATCCATTAATAACATGACTTCATTTACTTAACACAATCTTTCTTTTATGTAATACTCTAAGCTCTCTTGACAAAGCTACTGGCAAGAAAAAGTAAATAGTCTCTCTTACTATATCCCTCATCCTTATATATATATATATATATATATATATATATATATATAATCATCCACATCCAGTACTGTTTCGCTGTTTCACAGCTCATCAGTGCGGCTAGACAGGCAACTCCCTGAAGCCAGGATTGAAACCCGACCGCCTGTACGATAGTCAAGCCTCCTACCCTTTACGCTAATATGCAGCTGCAGTGTAAATTGTGGATAAACGATGATTTGACATCGTCCGAAATACCTAAGCTCGATTTGTTTACACAAAGAGCATCGCTTTATACGCTAATGGTAATTCGTGTATCACTTCTCAATATGCTCAACTCAAGATATACACACAAACATATATTTATATATGTATATATTTACGTAGTTTTTTGTTGTTCTTGATTTTTTAAACGATATTAAGATTAGCGTCTTCACCTTGAAGATCGGAAGTTATTTTTAGAAACTGCACATTTTTGATTTTGGACGTAAACAAATAATGTTTTTGTTTATTTATAAAACAGTAATCTACGTACATGCATGAGTCGGGGACCTACCCCTAGTCAGCGTAGCTTGACTGTTATTAGGAATCGAACCCTGGACCTTATGTATTTCAGTGCAGCAACTTATCCATTACGCTATGATAACATAGACGATTTACTGTTTAGTTTTTTATCGTTTATATATATTTATATATACGTAAATATATATAAACGATAAAAACTAAACAGTAAATCGTCTATGTTATCATAGCGTAATGGATAAGACGCTGTACTGAAATACATAAGGTCCACGATTCGACTCCTAATAACAGTCAAGCTACGCTGACGAGGGGTAGGTCCCCGACTCATGCATGTACGTAGATTACTGTTTTAAAAATAAATAAATAAATTGATATATATATATATATATATATATATATATATATATATATATATATATATATATATATATATATATATATATATCATGTGCACGGCATGGACAATAGGCAAATCCCAAAAGACATTCTCTACGGCGAACTCACGACTAGCAAAAGGAAAATTGGTCGTCGTGACCTCCGCTATGTCGACAAACGCGACCTAACCTCCGTAATGTGTGCAAACGCGACATGAAAGTTTGTGATATTGACCTCAACAGCTGGGAGCCTACAGCTAAAATTTGCAACATCTGGAGACAAACGATAACCAAAGCCTAATCACTGGGAAAACGTCCGTCGAAGAAGACGTGGAGACCAAAAGACTATTTAGGAAGGCCAGTCAGCAGAATTCAATGGACCACCAACTCGATGATCGAAAATAGGCTTATTCAGCCACAGTAGACGGTGTTCAATCACCTCTACAGGCGCACTTCCAAAGTCCTCTAGACTGATGTATACCAACTATATATATATATATATATATATATATATATATATATATATATATATATATGCGTACATATATACATTTATATAATGTAATGCATATAAATATATATATATATGTATATTATGTAATATATATAGTGTACACACACACACACATATATATATATATATATATATATATATATAAATATTTACTATGATAGTTATTAAATATATATCTGTGTGTGTATCCGATTATATATCTTCCACCAGACTATCCATTCACGTGTAATCACTTTTTTCTTCACCATATTCCCTCTGCTTCACTTTTTGTTATCAAGTAAGATCTTTGACTTACTTGTTGTTTCATCAAATACTTTTGCATGCAAAATCCGTTCCTGCATGTTGTTAATTCCTACCCTTTGATGAGAAGAAAAGTATTTCTTCGAAACTCCGCGGATTAAGGACTATCCATGTATCATCCATTTATGTTTCCTTTTCAGATGAAATATGTTTTTAACTCTTTTTCAAAGTGTTTTTAACATGTTTTATTAACTGTTTGCTCGTATGTATGTATATATATATATATATATATATATATCTTTCTCAAAACATATATATATACATATATATATATTAATATATATATATATATATATATATATATGTATATATCCGATTGATATTCGTTTACTGTGGTTAGGATCAGTAAGTGAGAATTTGCCAAGCAAATCACCTCAACAGTGGAAAGATTCTATTTTGCATCAAAAATACGTATTGTTTTCTTTATGAAACCGTTTATAGTATCCTGTCGAAAGACGTTCTACTCTTGCACGATGTAATTTATAAATTTAAATGTATTTACATATGTGCCAATTTTGCAATATCATTTTATTTTTCGTTTATGTGTATTCTTTATTTACTTTTCGAACCTTAGTCAATGAAAGAAACATCCTTCAGGATTGAGTATTAAAAAACGTTACCGCAATCCTGAATGCCTCTTTTTGAGGGAAGTGGGGTTTACACTATATTAAAAACTTACCTTGTTTGTTTGCAATCAAAGGTATGATTATGCTGCAATGAATGAGAGAATAATGCACTTAGAGAATTGTTATTTTTTATATTTCTTTTATGTTGATTGAGATTTTTTTTTCTAATTTACGCTGGGTTTCACCAACGTATATCGTCAATGTATTTAAAATATTCTGTATTTGGAGGTAATCTAAATTTGAAAGAACCATATATATATATAGCACCATATATAAATATATATATATATATATATATATATATATATATATATATCCCTACAGTATGATGATGTTTGTAATCGAAATCTAGCTAGTGGGTGTTGTTGCATGGAGAAAAATAATATCGGAATGATACGATAGATGCGTAATGCCAGTCTTAAAGGCAAGCTTAGTTCTGATACGGAGATTTAATCTGGATAGGTTGTTGGTTGGTTGGTTGTTTTTGGTTTTTACGGCATATCAACCCTTTTCGGATTATTTAATGCCGAATCCAAATATTTTGAAGAAAAAATTTTTAATAGAATATATTTGTTGTTTTCACGTCGGTTTCTATTCAACCCATAGTTGGGACCCTAACAGGTACTACCACTCTAGGTCAGAGGGGACCTGGGAGCAATGGTAATCAAAGGGTGGCTTCACACTCCCCAAAGGCCACAAGCCGGGGCCTCACCACTGGATATAGTTTAATGTCTCATCCAGGACCACCATTGAAGAACTTTGACCCTCTGCAGAGGATCAGTCGGCGTATTCTAATGCCCCACCGACAGGGCCTTATCTGGATAGGATAGAGAGATGTATGCATAACAGGAGACAGTGAAAGAATGGATGAGCGTGCTTGAATGTGAATAAAAGTTGAGGTAGGAGGATTTGTTTTATCAACATAGCTTTTTTTAAAATATAGTTTTACTATAGTAAGTTTATTAAACTTTTCGCTTTACTAACTTTCATAGAATGACAAATAAGGGAAGAGTGTATCAGGCCTGCGTGCGCAATGAATGTGAGGATCTACGGAAGTGAAACGTTTTTCAGTGAGGATTGAGGACATGAATTCCATGTAAAATTTCATAGCATGATGAAAAGGGAGGTGTAATATGAGCCTTAAAAAAGAAACTTAGTTCTAAATATTTCGAGGGAGGATTAAATCTGGTTAGTACTAAGATGTGTGTATTAAACGCTTTCTCCCTGTGATAAACCTACATGTAGAACAGTTCAACTATCAGCTAAAGTTCGCAGTAAAGACCAAGTAAAACATGGGTTTCATCGATAAGAATAGATTCGAGTGAAAGACGGATAAATAAATACCTGACCAGAGAGATAGGTTAGTTTGGATGTCAGTTTATAAAAGGCGCCCAATGCCATACGTAATACGGACATCCGCGATGATGATGATGATGATGATGATGATGATGATGATGATGATGATGATGACGACGACGACGACGACGATGATGATAATGATGATTTGTAGAGACATTCAGCGCACACCACAGCTTTATCCCTATATATACATAGTAAGATGTAAAATACGTTTAAATATGATATTTTAATTAATGCAAATTTCGTATTTATCATTATACTGAATATATAGGCATGATTTAAAAAAAAGTTTTAAAAAATTACTCGTGCGCCACCACCGAGAACTGAAACCAAAACTTACGATTTATTTTTTCCTCCTCCGTTAATGAACTATGAGCTATAAAGACATGTTTGCTGCCAGGGTAAAAAAATTACAGCTGGAACTAAAGCTGCTACGCTATACATGCATATTCGTGATGCCGTCATTCGACCTTAACCTGACAAAATTCATTTTTTTTTTTAAATTTTCACGCTTTTACACCGATTTTCCCGGGTTAACACCCAAAAAAAAAAACAGTTCACGTGAGTTCAAATATCTTATATATATATAGTTTCATGTCTGTAGACCAAAAAGTGTAGGAGGAATTTCGTAGGAAAATTGTTTTAAAGAAAACATATACGCATACATAAGTATATATGGAAAGAGTTTTGTGTTTCCTGTAAACTTTTTACGCAAATACCACGCAATATAAATCATGTAGAATATCTACATGAATATAATTACACGTAATAGTTACCAAAAGATGATCATCCCATAAGGAAACCGAAAAAACTAATAAGGAATTAATTAAAATAAATGTTTATAAGAACATGCATATTGGTAAGACCTCTTGCAAATGAATGCAATGCAATTCCACGAGTCATATATAACAACGTTGTACTTTCTTTTTAAATAAATAGGAAAAAGTGTTTCTCATATAAATATCAATAAACAATAAAAAACAAAACCGATTTATAGGAGTATAACTGTATATATACAGACATACCCATTTATGTACATATATATATATATATATTATATATATATATATATGTACATATATATATAACTAGCAATTTGCTCACATAAAATTAATATACGAAAGAATAGATTTATGCGCAAACTTTAAGTATTTACTTCAAAAGTGCTCAATACGTAGGTAGAGCTAGGCATCAGCTGAAGAATCCTAGAGTGGATGACGCGCGGAATATTCAGTGTAGCTTAATCGCCATATAAATTTTATTACTTAGTATATATATATATATATATATATATATATAGAGAGAGAGAGAGAGAGAGAGAGAGAGAGAGAAAGAAATACACACACGAATATATATATATATATATATATATATATATATAAATTAAATATTTTGCTTTAATTTAAATCGTTCAGCTTTCAAATATTTTGTTTTAATTTAAATCGTTCAGCTTTAGAAAATATTGCAATTTTTCAGAACCTAAATTTATGTTATTTAGTTTTCGTAATATGAAATGTGGGGTGACACCACAAAAAAAAACTGCTTTTAAAATATAAGTCGATTTAAAAATGAATAAGTATACAAAATGTCATGAAAATCTGTCCATTAGTTTATTTTTGGTAGATTTTATAATCGCAGTTGCATTTACGCTTTCAAAATGATCCCGACACAGGAATGTTGTTTTACGGCGTCGATAATGTAAACACGAGTTTGTCTCGCATTTTCATTGTTTTTGTATGCATAAATTAAACAAATATATAATCTGTGAACCGCCCTCATTTAAATGATACAAAAATTATGATGATAATATTAAACTAAATCACAGTAACATCGTATTACATATAGGGGGTAAAATCTGCTGCATGCGTTGAAGGTTCCTAATGACAATATTAGTTCTTGCACCATTATCTGAAATAAACGACTACAATTTACCGTGGCTGCTAGGTAATTGTATGATTAAAAGTTTCTTTACAGATGAGAAAATTTCAAATCCAATACACATTTAAGTTATAAAGGAAAATGAAATAAAATATGGTCACACGTGGGAATCCTTAAAATGGAGCCAATAAAAATAATCATGGACGAAATATCTAACATTATTTACATCACGTGACTTTTAAATAATTTTGCTTACGTACAGACACCGAATGTCCACTATATTAAATATAACAAATCTGCTTTTAAAATACTAATATGGCTTTTGAAATGTATTCAATAAACATGAAATTCTACAGACTCTAAAAAAAATATATTAAATTAAATTTGTTCTTTCATATTTTTTTATTCTGTATGTCAATTCTTGGTAAAATTTTAAAGTAATTTTCATTTTAAAGGAAAGATGAAAGAAAAGATTTTTAAGACATTGTTTGTTTTTTTTTTGTTTGTGTGTGTATTTTAATGTTCTGGTTTTATACACTTTAACATTTGACATTTTACAAAAAATTGTTGTTAGTCCAAATGTGTTTTAGAAAATTATACTTTTGTAATAAATGTTGTCTGCAGTCGAAGCAAAGAATAAAAATGACATATAACACTGTCTGGACAAAAATTATAAAAGAGCTTCTGTGTTGGCTTCTTTATAAGATTCTCTTTGAACCACATTTTATTAAAAGGTTTCACATACATACATACATACATACATACATACATACATACATACATACATCATACATAGATACATATATACATGAATACATACACACACATACATACATATATATATATATATATATAAATATATATATATATATTCAGGCAAACATTATTAAATGCAACGGAGACACATTCCTTAATAATACTTGTTTAATTTTTCGATTTTCCGTAAAATATGTTTTATATTGAAATCAACAATATTAATAAAAGTTCCATAGTTGTCACTTTTACTTCAGCACCTGAGGATGATTCGTGGACGAATCGAAAGCGCTCGTGGCAAGAACTCTGGAACTTTTATTAATATTTTTGATTTCGAAATAAAAAGATTATGCGGAAAATCGAAAAATAAATTAAAAAAATATCATAAAGCAAAGTTTCTCTGTTGCATTTAATGATACTTGCTTGAATGAAAAAATGCTGCCTAAATATACCAATATATATATATATATATATATATATATATATATATATATATATATATATATATATATATATATATATATATATATACATACATACTTTGGGGATTAGAACAAGAGTCTAAAGAGCAGAGTATATTTTAATGTATTAGTGCATTCAATAATACAGTTAAAAGAAAATGAAAGAAAATAGTGCTCATTGTAATGTAGATATATAATAAGCCTGATAGGCATATATATCCTAGAGCTATTTTAATATTAAGTAAGATGATTGATAATTTATAATTAAAATTTAAAATTAAAAAT
>NC_136498.1:57953145-57960645 GCF_053919585.1 Euprymna scolopes | reverse complement strand
TATATATATATATATATATATATATATAAATGCCAGACTTATAATGCATTAACTTATTGACTTAAAAAGAATGCTTTATGCGAAATTGATAATTAAATATGGTTAAATTCATGCTCATGTTTGCATTAAATACTAATCTCTATTAATCCCTAACTGTATATCGACCGGATACCAGGATACCAAATTGGCTGCACCTTATTATAACAAAGGTACATACAAAATTGCAGCCAGATTAGTGAGTAGTTTCCCAGAACACTTATAGAGTAAATATGGTATTATGATGACTAATCCTTTTTAATTAATATTATTCCTTAACTGTATATCAAACGGATACTATAATACTTAGTTCGCTATATCTCATCACAACAAAGGTCTATACATAATTAAAACCATATTATCCAGTAGTTTCCGAGAAAGGTGTAACGGACAGCAGAAGACAGACTAATATATATATATATATATATATATATATATATATATATATATATATATATATATATATATAGGCAAATAAAATAGATACTTCTTCCCAAAAGGTTTGTATGATAAAAGTTTTCTTCTCTGGCTTCATTTTGTATACAAAGATCTTCAATTTTCGACAAACACGTGTATATATAATTTTCGGGTTCTTCTGGGATTATATTGGTAGGATTTTGTCAGAGGTTACACGGAATGAAATATAATAAAAGGATTTTTGCAAATCATTCAAAAGGGAAGACTGTGTTAATAAAATATTAATGAGGACATAAAAATCTCTGGCGTTCTCTTTGCATTAAATCTCAGATATTTATCGCAATGGTTGATAAGTGACATGGCTCGTTTGGTATTGTTTAGCAACGCAATTGTCTGTGACTAATTCAGTTTGTATGCAAGCCATGACAAACTGGGAACGACCACAGATAACACAACGTAATTCGTATCTCGACTTAGGCGTCAAGTAGTCGGATTAGTAGTTGGAGTCGGAGATGTGTTTTTACCTGCGGGTCATCGCTTATTAAGGCCTAGAGGTCACTCTAGAATAAGCGATCATGATTATCAGGTAGACGGTCAGACAACACTGTGATGACCACTGAGAGTGGAAATTGGGTAAGGGTTTAAATATATAGAAGGACGGTTCAACAGGGACTGTTTTGCATCTTATTTAAAAACGACTATGTAATAGTCATCTAGGAAGCAGCTCCACAATATATATATTTTTTTACTAATGAACAGTTCTGAATTGGGAATTTTTTACTAGAATATTAATACTTATCAAAGCTCAAACGCCACTCGAACATAATGCTTAAATGAGTTTCAGGAGGACGGTGAGACAACTTCATGATGATTGGTAATTATGGTCGTTATTAGGCGGAATTTGATTTTTTAAGAGCTGCTCAAGAACAACTTGGTTACATTAGACTTGGAAACGACAATGTTGTAGAAAATATTTCTATGGCAAGTTACACGGAATCATTTATATTTCATTAACGCAGCAGAACATCAGGCGTTTCTTTGTAACTTACCATATTTTCATAAATACTTATTTTAATTGAAAACATCAAAAATAAACTCGATATCACGTTATGTAAAACATAATTTTCAAATTGGTTCAATTGTTGGAATGTAGTTTGTACATTTTTTTTTTGTAGTTTTAGCTTCATAAGTCTGCAGGTGATTTTCAGTTTTGCATTCGAACTCTTTATATTCAAAACGCTGGAAGCCCATCCTATACAAAAAAGCAGCATATAACAGTAATAATTTCTGATCAGTAATCTTATATTACTGTGAATTGTGGTCAACCATGAAACCTGTCAAAATGACATGATCTTGGCTGCAGGGGAACGGATAGAGACAGTTTCTTGTCTCACTTTAAACCGTTCAATGGTGAATTATGTTGCACAACAACGTCTACTGCCACGTAGTACCGCCACGTCACTTATTAAAATGTTCCAGAATATGCTCTAGACCGATTTCGATAACACAAAGCCTCGTAGAAGTTTTCTCATGATATAGAGAGGATCAGTTGATGAAGACCGGGTCTAACGAATACGAAAAACAACATAGCAACAAACAGGAGTTATGGGAACATATTCCCGAAACGTCTAACCTCGGCATCACATTCGAAGATTTAAAATAAAAACAAGATAACTGTTGTTTCGGACCAAAACATTTGCGAGGATACGTACAGCAATGCGGATACGACTCAATTGACTATTAATTGATCTAATTAATCCTCACCCTTTATTGACTGGGGGATCTCACATGTGGTGAGCGAAATAGTAAAAGAAAAATGTGATGGATTTTTTTTTATGGAAATCGCTTCAGACAAAGTGTGAAGACACTTAATGTAAGTAGCTAACAAGAACAACAAATACAGAGACAAAGACAGAAGATGCAAGCGTCAGTCTTAAAAAGACCAAGGCTATAAGCAAGATAAAAGCAGTCAACAAGAAGCGAGTTCAACCAGAATTTGAAGGCATGTCGTAATCTTAAAGAGAAAAGTGTCAAACAAAAATATCCTTGGCAGTCTCGTCGACATTCTCCTAATTTGCAATAAAATAATCACTTATCAAACCTTTAAACAGTGTGAAGATAAAGCCTGGGAAATTTGACCTCCTGAAACTACACAGCAGAACCAATAAAGAAAAAGCTATTCTTAAAAATTGTCTAGACTTTGCCTTTTTTTTCGTATGCATTTTAAGAGAGTTGAAATCAGAATGAGTGTCAGAGTACGATGTGCTCCATATCGCTGTTAATAATACAAAACCAACGTATATATTGCTTGACATACACAAGTTGATGACACACTATGTTACATAGTGTTATACCGGCCTTCCTTGAACAGAGGAATTTACACCGATTAACACTATAAATAGCGCTAGTAATTCCAACACCATGGAGAGAGATGCGACTGCACTTCAACTGCTAGCCGAGTGCCCAGCAGATATACACGGTTTCCTTTCTTTATACATTATTGTTAATACACTTGCTCCTAAACCGAACCTCGACTTAATTGTTCTTATTTTCACTGTTGTTCCACGACGCAAGACACAGTAAAGACCCTATGCCAGTGCGTAGCGATTGTTAGCTAGTGTGAATTTTGACGAGGTCCTCTTTTTCTCTTATTTCTGGCTTTCTCATTATTTATATCAATTTCTCTCGCTTGCGTCATGATTGGCATTATCAACTATTCCTCACTTTCATTTCAATTCTTCATTATTTCTAGCTTTAATCCAGATTCCTTCTACATAATTACACTTTTATATTTTATGTTTTCAAATCTCATAAGCCATTCTGTCTCTTCGTCTGTTGATTTACTTAATCAAAATTTCCTAACACAACTGTGTTTTAATATTTCTTCAATAATAAGTACCGAACTGTCTACCAAGCTTTAGCCCTATCACATTACTGCAGTGTTGTAATCGGGTGGTTGTTTTACAAGTACTTCCACAGAATGTGCTCCAATGAACGTACGCCATCAATGAAAATACTTCCAACCCACCAGACTATCAGCAAAATGCCACGTCCTTTCATTGTAGAAGTTCCTAGATGCTGGAGAATTTTCTATTCTGAAAATGTCTTTATTCAGATAATTTCCCTTTTGAAATTCCGTTTCCTGATCCCTGTTAATCCTATTATATCAACATGCATAAATGTAAATTTAATGTGAATGAACACCTTGCTATCCAGTTTGCAACCCACTTATAAGTTATAATTCCTGCCCCTATCGCAGCAGCCCTTACTTTTTAGTGGCAATATTTGCTTTGGGTTAAAAATGTATTTTTTTTAATTGATACCTAATGGCCTCTATTTTTCTTTCTGAAATTTATCTATAATTTTATTGTTTCAAGACTGCTCTTCTTCACTACTGAGTCTCATGACTTAATTACGCCTCCTGCCCATTTGCCTATTTCGATTCATCTTGCTTGCTTAACGATTTACATCATTAAACATTCCCACTGTTCACACCAAATCATTCATTATTTTTCCCAGATGATTAAATTACATTTCCTGGCTCATCGCAGCAGCTATCAAATGAGGAAATCTGTGGAAACTTTTTCACGTAGACTCCAGTGAAGACCACTTGTTATTGCCAGCGATAAATTATTGATAATGACGTATGTTAAAACTACAAATGAGTAAATAACAGCATTATGAACCAACTGAAAGTTAATGTTAATTTCTATTTTTCTAGGCTTATACACAGTCCTGATTCCTACGAATCGAAATGTTAGGATCATTTTATCACGTTGATTCTGCTTTGTGGGCAATTGACCCTTTCTCCAATTCTTTATAAAATCTAGTTCTCGCAGATGTGATTCCGTGGAGGTTGTAAATACCCAAGTTCTCTGATAAGGTTCATATACCAACATGAAAACACGTTTTAGGCAACCCAACATGGCAGTGTGAATATAACATTATAAGCCTAGAAAAATAGAAATTAACATTAACTTCCAGTTGGTTCATACTATTATTCTTTATTCACTAGTAGTTTTAGCACACGTCATTATCAATGATTTCTCACTGGCAATGACAAGTGGTCTTCACTGGAGTCTACGTGAAAAAGTTTCCACAGATTTCCTCAAACGATAGCTGCTGCAAATCGTTTTGCATTATCGCAACAACCGTTTACCATTTATTTATTACTGGTAATGAACGTTGGTCTTCCGTGGTATTCGAGTTACAATAAAACTCCACAATTTTACAGTACCCTCTCTGCCTTTCCTGTGGAGCTCTGATAGTGCTCTCCCTCATCTATCTTTCATCCTCATTGACTCTTTCACCTAGCTCCACTAGTTTTGAAACAAGTGGGGCATTTCATGTAAATTCTCTCGGCTTGATTATTATTTTACTCGCCATGAGTACTCAGATAATAATTGCTCACTGATAATGATCAGTGATGCTTCTCCGGAATCATTGTGAAAACAAACCTCTCCTGATTTCCAGCACTCTCTATTTCTTTTCAATAACCATTGTAAATCATTTTCCATTATCGCAACCACCATTTAAATTTGATTTCTTGTTGACATCGACCTTTGGCCTTCCCTAGAATTTGAGTCTAAAAAAATCTCCCCAAAGTCCAGTCATCTCTGCACCATTCCAATCGACGGTCTGTTTTATATTTTACTTCCTCTGTCTTTCCATCCTTCTTGACTCATCATAATCATTTGGTATGGTAGATGTCTAGGTTACTGACGCCACATGTTTTTGAGTGCTTGCTTATTATTATTATTATTATTATTATTATTATTATTATTATTGGCGGCTCATAAGGAGCTTTCACACAGATTATCCAAGGTCTCTCCTTGAAAACACCCTATGGTGTTCCCTGGAAGCTGAGTGACAACAAGTCTCCCCAGATTTCCAGTACTCTCCACCTCTTTCGATAGTATTATTATTTTATAGTAGTCTCAACATTTGAATGTTTTAGTTGCATTTTTTTCTTAGACATCAGACCAATTTCTTAATTTTAGACATTCAAGCTGTACGATAACACTTTCCTGTTGTTGTTATTATTATTATCATTATTTTATTATTATTATTATTATTATTATTATTATTTTCTTTTTTTTTATTATTATTATTATTTATTATTATTATTATTTTATTGTTATTATTATTATTTTATTATTATTATCATTATTATTATTTTATTATTATTATTTTTATTATAATTATTATTATTTTATTATTATTATAATTTATTATTATTATTATCATTTTATTATTATTATTACCATTATTTTATTATTATTATTATTATTATTACCATTATTTTATTATTATTATCATTGTTATTATTATTATTATTATTATTTTATTATTATTATTATTATAATTTATTATTATTATTATTATCATTTTATTATTATTACCATTATTTCATTATTATTATTATTATTACTATTATTTTATTATTATTATTATTATTATTATTACCATTATTTTATTATTATTATCATTGTTATTATTATTATTATTATTATTATTTTATTATTATTATAATTTATTATTATTATTATTATCATTTTATTATTATTACCATTATTTTATTATTATTATTATTATTACTATTATTTTATTATTATTATTATTATTATTATTACCATTATTTTATTATTATTATCATTGTTATTATTATTAT
Organism: Euprymna scolopes; assembly: GCF_053919585.1. Lineage (NCBI taxonomy): Eukaryota > Metazoa > Mollusca > Cephalopoda > Sepiida > Sepiolidae > Euprymna > Euprymna scolopes. The sequence continues at coordinate 57,954,521 of NC_136498.1, read as the reverse complement.
TATTATTATTATTTTATTATTATTATTATTATTGGCTCAAATGGAGCTTTCACACAAGTCAGCAAACGATCTGATTGGAAACCTGTAGTGTACTCTGGAGGCTGAGTGACAACAAGTCTCCCAAGACGTCCAGTTCTCTCAACCTCCTTCGATAGCATTTGCAAATGAATTTGCATCATTGCAACAGCCTCTTACCATTGATTTATCGCCGGCAGTGGCCATTGGTTTATACTGGAATTTGAGTGGCACTAAGCCTCTCCAAAGTCCCGGTTCTCTTTGCGCTTGTCCAATGATTTCAATTATTATTATTATTATTATTATTATTATTATTATTATTATTATTATTATTATTATTTTGAAGGGAAGAATCTCGTCCAAGTTTCACTTTATTCCAAGCCCAAAATTTCTAATCAACATCCAAACATACAAGGTGGGCATACCACCAAAGTCTAATGATTTATACAGATCCACCTTTACTGTCCAGATTTAAACTTCCGCCAATTTAAATTTAGAACAAAATTTGTCCTTAAGACTCACATTGCACATGCCTCGTCTCATTCTTTTATAATTTTCATCATGCAACGCATGTCTTCAATCCTTACTTGACAGATTTCACTCCCATACATCATCACGTTTCATACACATGCCTGATCGAATCCTCCATTGGTTGACAGTGGTAATGCTCTGTTGGTTAGTAAAAAGTAAAGAACTTAATATATTAAATCTGTGTTTAAAAAAAATAATGCGTGTTAATAAAATATTAATCAGTGCATAAAAATCTATGGCATTCCTTTTTCATTTAACCCGATAGATATTTATCATAATGGTTGATAAGTGACATGAATCGTTTGATATTGTTTAGCAACTTAATTGTCTGTGACCAATTTAGTTTGTGTTCAAAGCATTGATCAACTGGTCACAGTCAGAGATAAAAAGAAAAACTTCATTTGTATCAGAGTTATGAAGTTAGAGTCGGAGTCAATGTGAACAAATTCTTGTTAAAAACCGCCCCATAATTAATGACATGCAGTTCCTATGTTAGTAATCCAATAGCGTTCGCCACCTTTCGACTGACAATTACTTGATCTAATTAATCCTTATCCTCTATTGACTGTTGGCTGTAACACGTGGTGACCGAAATAATAAAATAAAGAAAGAATGCGATCGATTTTTTATGGACATCGCTCCAGACAAAGCGTGAAGCCACTTGATGTACGGAGCTAATTACCCTAAAGACACGAGATGCATGTTGGCCTTCGTCCTGAAAAAAAAGGCTATAGGTAGGAGGAAAACAGTCAAGAAGAGAATTCCTCAATAATCCTAAGACATGCTGTAATCTGCAATATAAATATATTTCAACAGATGGGAAGCCCTTG
>NC_136498.1:57940645-57945645 GCF_053919585.1 Euprymna scolopes | reverse complement strand
AAGTCGAATTAGCGTTTCAACATTCGAAGAACGCTCGGCTGTCACCGATTATTTCCGGTCTTGCTCGATCCGTGCTTGCTGGCAAATCACGAGAATTCGGGTCAAATTATGCAAGAGCACCAATTAAACAAGCTTCACCCAGCACTACAGTTCACTATGGAGGATAAACGAAATAGCTCTTCACTCTTTGATGACGTTTTGTTTTTTGGTGCATTTAAATTATCCCGGCACCTTTTTTTCTATTGCACCATGTGCTCAAAATCGGATAAAAGAGACCAAAGAGATTATGGTCGTTGTTGGCCTTTCACGTGTTGCTTTAGACGGTAGTGTCTTATGCGTGTATGTCGAGGAATGAACTTAGAGTGTGATTTGGAAGATCGTTGATGTAGATCAAAACGAGCATTGGGTCTAGGATGGATCCCTAAGGGAGATTAGCGTTGATACCTTAAGCTTCGGACATGATTGCTATTTCACTTCTGCTATTTGATAAATTTTGGAGTTCTTTACAGTTTATGCACATTTCTCATTCAGAAATAAACTACACGTGTCGTCTAAATTACTACATGTACTTGCTTGTCATGATTCTCCACTCGACTTTAGCGAACGTCAACTATGGGCGTCCAGTAATGGGTCGCTAATTCTGTTTTTTGTTTGTCTGTTTTTTATTCAGCGTTTTTTATTTGTTTTGTTTGGTTTTGAATGTATTTCTGTGGTCATAATATCTTTCTTTAAAATCTTAAGTGGTCATACCTACGTAATATTTCTGTGTTATACGGAGAATATTGTCTAACCTAATGACAATATATATTGTTAAAACTTATTAGTTCGCTATACTCGCCTATTTAGCACTGTTGAAGTAAATACTGAAAATAGATACATAAAAGTTCATATAATAATAATAATAATAATAATAATAATAATAATAATAATAATAATAATAATAATAATAATAATAATAATAATATGCTAAACTTCTGACAGACCAACAATATGGATTTAGACAAACCCGTTTAACAGCAGACATCCTAATTGTAATCTCAGACCGTATATACCAGTCACTGGACAAAGCGGAGAGGGTAGAGCGGTAGCTCTAGATATATCTAAGGCTTTTGACAGGGTATGGCATGAAGGTCTTCTCAAGAAAATCAGATCATATGGAATCACTGGAAGAATACATGACATAATTAAATCCTTCTCAGATAAGAGAAAAATCCAGGTTGTCCTCGACGGTCATACATCTAAACAATACGATACGGTTGAAATGCTAGTACTTCTATAAAAGTGAATGTGTCTGTCTGTGTGTGTGTGTCTGTGTGTCTGTGTACATTTCCTACGCAATAATTCTGTCAATTTTTAGTCTACAGACTCGAAATTTGATATACATGGTACTGAGATTTTATTGGGATTCGGCCAGTAATTTTGCTGTTAAGGGGTCAAAGTTCAACGATTTGACCTTTGAGAATTCTACACAAATTCATCCGACAATTTTTGGTCTAACACTGAAATTTTTAGATATAGGTTCCTTGTACATGGATCTAACTTAATAACTTGATTTGAGCCCGAAACAATAAATATTAAGGGGTCATAATAGGGGTAAAATTTAAAAAAAATACCGTTTGTTTATTTTCTTTTTTGCTCAGCATACACCTCCAAATACCCGGGCAACGCTGGGCACCTATTGCTAGTATATATATATATATATATATATATATATATATATATATATATATATATATATATATATATATATAAACAAGATGATTGATAATTTATAATTAAAATTAAAAATCGGTTTCATAAGGAGGAACCCAACAAAGTCAATAAATTGTACGATCGTTTCGGAAACGATGTTTTTCGTTAGATAGACGTTAAGTCATGGACAATAATTTTAACATTTTTTTTAAACAAAGTCTCCTAATAAAAAATATTAGTGTTTTTTTAAAGACACCAAAAATAAAACTAGCATTTTTTAAGTAAGGCAGATGTATCTGGAAAATATTTAAATATAAAGGAAAATATTTACTCTTTTATGTTGATAAACAAAGTAAGATAAATTGAAAATAAAAATTAGAATAAAATCATAAAGTTTGATTGGGTTTTAATGTAAGGTTAAAAGAAGATTTTTTTCGAAAATTTAACAAAGATATATATATATACATATATATATGCATATATATATATACATACAAACATATATATATAACCTTATAATGGTTCGCCTTTTAAAATTCGTAAGTATCATCGTCAAAGCATTCATTTGGATGGTAAATGTAGCTTATGAATGCTTGAAGATTTCAAAGAGAACGCCAATGTCATAACTCTAATGGTTATAATCCGTTAGTAACGCCGAATTTTAAATTCAATAAGATATTTCAAAAAAAAGGCAGATAATCATATTTGGAAAATGAATAATTTAATTTAATTGGTCAAAGGGAGATATCCACTAATTATTTATGTTGCTTTTTTTAAAATAAAATAATCTTAATGGTAGTAATTAAATAAAAATTATAATAATAATAATAATAATAATATTTTTGATAGCAATTATAATATTTACTGATGGATCTTAATAAAAATAGTAAAGTTAAGTTAAAGTTAAACAGATATTTAAATAAAATAGAAAATAATGGTAAAAATATCAGATAAACTAATAATAATAATCCAAACTATATTAATAAAGTTATCAATTTATATATATATATATATATATATATATATATATATATATATATATATATATATATATATATATACTGGCAGAGAGACCCGACGTTGCCTGTATTTGAATGATGATTAAGGAATGTTTCACATTCTCATATTTTTATTTTCATCGAAATCGGTGTAATCGTCTATTTTACAAACTGATTAATTGCCGGTTCTAGTTGGGGACAAATCGCAGTGTACCATGAGGAAGCTTCACATGTCTCCCCGAAGTATTGCACTGTAGAGAACCTATGTTGATTTTATGACATTATTTTTTATATAGAATGGCTTGAATTAACGTTTTAAATAAAAGAATCTTATTGGTAGTAATTAAATAAAAATAATAATCATAATAATAATAATAATAATATTTTTGATAGCAATTATAATATTTACTGATGAAATTTAATAAAAATAGTAACATATCAAAATTAAAGTTAAATAGATATTTAAATAAAATAGAACACAATGGTAAAAATATCAGATAAACTAATAATAATAATCCAAAATATATTAATACAGTTATTAATTTATAAATTATAAATTTTAAGATAGATTATTAATAAGACAATTTTAAGGACTAATGGTGGTTTATATTTGTCAAATCTAAACCAACGTTTATGAATGCATGCAGAGAAAATTTCATCTTTTAGATTTAGGAGGATATTTTTATTATCATTATTATATTTTAAAATGTTATGGGCTTCATAAAGTAAACAGAATCTGACCCACCCGGCATATATGCTTTATGTGATCCTATTATTTCCCATTTCAAATTGCAGGGAATATGTTTATCATTGAGTCGCCAAATATGTTTAGATACAGTAGTTCGGTTTACCAGGGAGGGATTTTTAAATGAGTGTTTCTGCGTTGAAATCCTATATTTAATAAATTCAGATGTGGAACCGAAGTAGATTACGTTTTGTTTAATATATGTGGTGTCAGATAGATTGGTATTTAATAAAATGACACCGTTAAAATTACCAGAAAATAGAAAACTTCAAAATATTTGTTCAACTTCAACAAAAAGCAGGGAAATAAGGCACCTGGTTATGCTATTTCAGTGTACCAAGTTTCACATCTCTGTGTTTCCTAGAAATTTCAAAATTAAAAAAATATTGACCTGCAATAAAGTGATACACAGGGTGTGTATATATATATATATATATATATATATATATATATATATATATATATATATATGTATATATATATATTACTAAGGTACTTAAGCTTTTATGCATTTCTATTCTCATAGCATTTATATGCTATTTAACATATCGCATAATAGATCTTGTAAACTTAAACTTACTTATGAATAGTTTATCTTTATATTGTTTTTTTTTCATATACCAGTAAAAATAGTAACCGTATTATTTTACATTTGATTTTATTGGGCAAGTGGTAGTATTAACTGGAGAGCCATGTATTTAACAGCTGTCCTGTTTTTAAATCTCCGAAACAGCTACATGGTAAGCAGATGAGGATCCCCGTTTTCCGTTTACAAAATTTTAGTTAAGGTTTTCTCTTTTCATCCTATCTCATTTAAAATTGAAGACTTTTAAGAAATCTGCTTATGCAAGTGCTAAGTCTATTTCTATTTAACAATTTTATTTAAGGCTTTTTTCTCTTTTGTAATTATCAATTTTTTAGAAGTCGGATTATTTTTGTTTTAAATAAACCGTTAAAAGAAAGCGTGATTTTATTCTGAACTTTAGCTAGTCACGTTATAAGAAATTTACGATAAAAAAGAAAAGCGTATGGGGGAGGGTTTCTTCCGAAAGTTACATAAATTAAATACTGAAATAAAATGGAGTTATTAATATTTGAATCTAAAAATAAAAAGTATGATTAAAATTGAAAACACTTATCCCAACAAAAACACGGCCGATTCCAAAATGTAAACTGAAATGAGGAAATTTAAGTTAACAGCGTTCAAAAAGATTTTTTTTCTTTTTTTTTAAATAAACCGTTAAAAGAAAGCGTGATTTTATTCTGAACTTTAGCTAGTCACGTAATAAGAAATTTACGATAAAAAAGAAAAGCGATGATGAGGGAAGGTTCTGTCATGATTTCTCCATTGCCTATGACCTCACTCAGATTGTTCAGGAACCCACCCGTGTGCCCGACAATGATGGCCAGTATGCGAGCCTACTAGACCTTTTTCTCACAACTTGCCCTGAACTATGTTCAGTTTCTGTTCTGTCGCCTCTTGGCTCTTCCGACCACTCTGTTGTATCAATTAAGATAAAAATGAAATGTAATAAGTCCCCAGACGTACCTCTCCATCGTACACT
>NC_136498.1:57590645-57935645 GCF_053919585.1 Euprymna scolopes | reverse complement strand
AAGTGCAAGGTAAGTAGTGTAAGGGAATGGAGGAGGATTTCATAGCCACATGGCCATGCTTCTGATCTAGTGGCAGCGCATTGGGGGCCAAAGCACTCCCCTGCAGGCGGGGAATACCTTTGTTCATCTTTTCCAGATTCTTTTTTGATAGCTTCACTTAATTTCATCCAAAGTAAAGCATAATAGGCTGCTGTAATTGTGCTCCAGCAAGCCTGTCAGCATGACCTTGCCTGCAGAAGACTACATCCCTGTCTTCTTTGGAATTGGTGAATCCAATTGATTCCATTCACTGAGCTTTGGTCTACGGATAATAGAGATAGCTTTCATTTAACTACTCTTCATGGCCCATCTGCAAATCTATCTTGAGAACTAAATGCGTTTAGGTGCCAGCAACCTGAATCCATCTAGCAGGCACATTATTCATATGCAAATGATCATGAATAATAGTTTCCACAGATCCTGTGTTGATCTTGACCTCTTGCGCTATTTGCCAAATAGTTGCGTGCCAATCTAATCAACTTGACTGACATATCATCAATAGCAGAACTAGCAGAGGTTGTTAGTTCACTTAGTAGATCCCACGACGTTGGATGAACACGTGTTTCTGATAGACGTCATATTGAATAACCACTGGAAGCAAGTGTAATAAATAAATATATAGAATAAGGCCACCAAGTTCGATAACCCTAACTTTTACAGAGGCGACCAGATCTGAAAGCTGTTTCCACAGATTTCCGGCCATGTTCGAATTCAAGATGCGAGTGTTTTACAAGGTCATATAATGGGGTATAATTACCATATGTTTCTTTCATTTCATCAAAAGTAACCTGTTGTGTACATCCTTTTAAATACGAAAACTGGATCTCTGCACAACACTCAGCAGGTTCCATTTCACACCTGGCTGATCGCAAACATATTTAAGTCAGTGACCATAATTACATAAAAGCTGTAATTTGTCACATAACTCATAGAGATATAAATCCTAGCACATGAAAATTTTCAGCTAGATCAGCCAACTTAAAGCGGGCCAGGAACATTATTTACTGCATGGCCCTCGTATAAAACTCGAAATAAAATCGAGGCTAAATTATTACTATAAAACCGGAATAGGCTAATAGATTATTTTTGCAACACTAGATGCCTATTTTTATAGTACGTCTACTGTGCGAAAAAATATTTTCCTCTGTCACAGCTTGTCTTAGCTACGAATAAACGCAGCTCTCCATCCTAATAAAATGCGCTCTTAGATAATCAATTCTTCTTTAAAAATGTTCTGGTCATTCCAATCCTCACATGGTATTGTCTATTACCAACTGGCAATTTCCTTAAACCTAATCCTTGAGTGGTCCTTGATAAGTGGTAATTCGTTAGTAATAAAATAAAAATCTCTAGGTTGAATCCTTGCTGTTTTGTGTTATGGGAATGAGGAAATAAATACTTTTTCTCCACCAAGAACAGTTGTGACAAAGTTATCATTTTCTTTTGCAAATGTCTCTGCATTTAATGTGTTTGGCCCGTTGGAGAGACATGCAATGTTACACGCAGGCATGAAGCCCGAATCATTGTTGGGGGAGGGTGATGATTAACCTATTTGTCTTTTAAATATTGACTTACCCTCTACTAGACTCGTTTTTTTTTCTTTTTATAAAGGAGTCATCACCCCTCAAGGCCTGAAGGCCACTTAAGGATAAAGGTTAATCAATATAAGATTATAGTGTAGTAATCGGTAATGGTATAGATTGAGTAGAATTGGATTATTTAAGAACTTGTTTATATTTGACTTGAAAGTTACCATATCATAGTCGGCTGGGAAGCAGACCAGTGGAACAGTGTTCCACATGTGGGCTGTTCTGTGAAAGAAACTTTGTTTATGGAATCTACATTTAGATTAAGCCATATATATAGATAGGGGCAAATTGTTGATAGGGATTGTAGCTAGTCTAGTGGTTTTTGTGAAAGTTCCAGTACCACAGATTGAAGAAAAGACGAGGCCTTGCCATGAAAATAACAATAGAGCAGAGACAGGAAGAGAAAAGGGCATCACCTACTATGTTTCAAAGCTGGTTTTGAACTCTATCAAGGCAGAATAGGAGAGCGCATGCAGCTTCTACTAGATGTCACAAAGTACTCCATTTTTAGGACATACTTGGGTCTTATACGAATAGAGGATTGCATCGACAGTGAGATAATATTCTGGAGCGGGAGAGTAATCCAACCATTTTCCCAGCGGTCTTTGGTCAAAACCTTACTCATCCTGTGAGTTAATCCTAAGTATATAATTTCGAATTAGTTTTTAAAATATTTCATTTACAAGAAAATCTTCACGGGAAAGTTCATATAAAAAGTCGTAATGAAGTGGGGAACATTTGCGATATTTACAAAAAGAAAATTCTTGATTAGTAAAAAATCTCCCAACATTCAGATAAACCGCATATTATTTCCCGGGTAATTCAGAAAACAATGAGACTGTGAATGCGGAAATAAATTTAAAAAAAAGAACAGAAACACGTCGTCTATGTGATTGCAGTTGGAGTGTGGCACCGATTCTTCTTCAATTCCAAAATACCAATTACACTTCCACCTCTGAATTTAACTGATTTGTTTTGCACGTTTTAGAAGCAATCTCTCGCCTTTATGCCATTTAACATACTGCGTACTTTCAGAGCTAACCAAATTAAACTTACTTACATCGCGAGAGAACTCTCTTACCTAATTTTCATCAGTCCAGACAACATGGCCGCTTGCAATGCCTATCTACCTCTTCGTCTCGCTAATGATACCGTTTGATAGCAGGCGAACATGCAAGTAACCCTGCTTCAGCTAATCTATGAGATACTGTCTGCTGAGACACTTTTATGACAAATTCTTGATTACTTCACACGCAATGCTAAGTTCCGTGTCGAAATTCTCCACAATAGAGAGTCTTTTAATTACACAGTTTCATCATGGCGTGGTTTTATGTGGCCATCTGCATGTTTTAGGGGGCATAAAGGAGCCAACAGCATCATTAAGCTAAACTATCCAAGAATCTATTAACATATGGGAGAACCCATTAATTCTTGCTCTATTCCAATGACAACCTGAAACCTGAATGTTTTATCAACAGAGTTGACATGATGCTTAATTGACATTGCAGGCGTATTAAGAATATTTATATTACGGAATTTCAGTGGAAACTTACAAATATCTTTAAAAGAAATCCCAAATCTATTTATAATACAAGTGGCATTTTCTCTGCTTGTATTTTTGTATGTCCGTGTTTTGGATTTTTTCTAGGGAGATAATTACATGAAAAATATCGTCGTCAAATGACACTGAGGTTGTGGAAAACAGACACTACAATGTAAGCCAGAAGACTAAGGCATATAATTTTTTTTAAATAAATGATTTTATCTTTAATTTGTTCATGCCAAAACTATTGTGAGGCCTGCTTTCGCACTTAACATTTATATATAAAAAGCCTCACACCCCTACTCTCTTTATTTCCTATACCTCGCTGCAAAAACATCGACTGTTCACACCCACTGACAGTGTATGCCTGTAGAATCTGTTTTTAAAGGTCATTGACGTACCTGCTATGTAAGGATTTGTCTATTTCTGGGTTAAAAGTGAGGCAATTAAGCAGCGCGTACGATGGTATAATATTACGTTACATCAAAGCAAACGCAGAGACAACCATCTAGTTTAAAATGAAACTGTTACCTCTCCCGCTGTAGTAGCATAATCAGGCCGATTCGTACTTCCATCCTCTCCCTGTACTACTACTCTCTTTATATCTCCCTCAAAAACCTCAACTGTCGACATTTATAAACTAAACACCCACCTTTTCTTTCAAAGTTTAATCCACACCCGGATATTTCTCTGTATTCAAAACGAATTGAACTGTGATTCTCCTTCTAAGTGTCGATCTTTCGTCTTAGAAGGTGGGTCTCTTGAAATAGGGACTCCACCGAAACATTTATACACATATGTAACCAATAATGTTTGTATAATAAACAGACTATATACCTGCTATGTCTTCCATTGAACACTTTATAATAATCAGGCGGGTATCATCGGATTTACATTTAAGAAACAAATCTACACAACAATGATATATATATATATATATATATATATATATATATATATATATATATATATATATATATATATATATATATATATATAGGAAATTTATTACTGTGAGTCCAGAATGAGTTTACAAATTGTTTCAACTGGAGGAAAATCCTCAAAGAGAGGAAAAATCCAACTAGCATCATCAGAATTCATAGATGGACATCTATGAATTCTGATGATGCTAGTTGGATTTTTCCTCTCTTTGAGGATTTTCCTCCAGTTGAAACAATTTGTAAACTCATTCTGGACTCACAGTAATAAATTTCCTATATACTGCTCTGACTACACATTGAGCACTTTAGTCCGGTTTTTTTTTTCACTACTGGTAAATAAATATATATATATATATATATATATATATATATATATATATATATATATATATATATATATATATATATATATATATATATATACTCGTGCTAGTCAAAAAAATAGAACATCATGTTTTTTTGGCACAAAATTCTTATTGAGGACGATCTGTGTGATGTAATTGGTGCTAAAATATCCCTAGCATGCTAAACTAACTGAAATAGTTGTTTTACGACGGACTTTTCTCTTTCATATCAATTGCAATGTAAGTTTGTTAAGATTTCATGTTTCAAAATAATAAGCAAGGCAGATAAGTAAACAAAAAAGGTTTTTATTAACATAAATACAAATAAAATTAATCAATATTTAGTAGCAGAACCTTTTGCCTTGATAACAGCATCAATTCGCCGGGGCATGGAATCAATAAGCTTCTCACAATTTTGTGTAGACACTGAATCCCATATGTTCTGGATTTCAATCTTCATGGCTGCAAAGGTAGTAGGTTTTTCTTTGCGGAGCTTCCTCTTTTTCGGGTCTCACGAGGCTTCAATAACGTTCAAATCTGGCGAGTTCGTTGGTCATTCAAGAACAGGGATCGGTCGTTATGGGAGCCTGGAAGACGTATTCTTGACAGATTGTGCCGGTACCAAGTCATGCTGAAAAATGGTGTCTGTAGCGTCCCCGTCAAACTGGTTAACCAACACTGGCAGTAAATTAGTAAATTAGCTCCCAGAATATCTTGGTACACTTTTGTGTTTACAGTTCCTTTGATGAAGCATAAATTACCAACACCTTTAGCACACATACAGCCCCAAACCATGCAAGACTGTGGGAACTTCACAGACTTCTTAATGCATTCTTGGTTATACCGTTCCGTGGTCCTTCGCCAAACACGTTGCTCTTGGTCGCCGAAGGAGATACAAAATCGAGACTCATCTGAAAAGGTCAACCACTACCATTCGTCTGCAGTCCAGGTTTGATGAGCAGTTGTCCATCGCAGCCTCTTCAACATCTGCTTCTTCTAAGGAGCGGTTTGGTGGCAGCTATACGATTTCGATATCCTAGTTGCTGGAGTCTTTGCTAGGTAGTGATTCTCGAAACGACGGTCCCAGAAGCCTATTTCCACGCTTCAGTTATATGACTTGTTGATTAGAATCGATTTTTCTTTGCCACCGTGTCCGGTCTTGCCTTTTAGTGGTGCTTTTCTTTCGTCTGCATTTCTTGTGATTGCTGTTGGAAATGCCCTCAGCACCTTTCTGGAGCACTTTGGTCACCATCGATTTGGAACATCCGACCTTGATTGCGGTTTCCATGTGCGTCTTTCTTTCTGTCCACAAAATCAAAGATACACTGCTTCTCAGACAAAGATATTTCTTAGCGACTCACACTTATACAGTATTATTAAATCGTTTTCAAAATCTTTTTAACAAATATTTGCAAAATTTTTTGAGTCTAAGATTACTCAACGACAAAATGTTCTATTAAATTGAAACGTTGACTTTTCTAATGTGACAATAAAGTACTGATTGTCTGCCATGTGCACTTCCTCAAATGATTAAAAATAGTTGCAACTGTTATTTAAATATAAGATATCTCGCCTGTATAATTTAAAAAGCCGAAAATTATACCAAAATGGAATGAATTTACATATGTTCTATTATTTTGCCCAGCACGAGTGTATATATATATATATATATATATATATATATATATATATATATATACATATATATATATATATATATATATATTACTAAAATTTTACAGTTCAGTTACCAAGATGAATCGATCATTTCATTGAATTATTTACTTGTAACAATTTTGACCATATTATAAGGAAATATATTTTGAAAGTGTACATTTTTATATTCACTCAAGCTATCCATCTTCCTCTCTGTCTCTATCTCTTTCTCTCTCTCTCTCTCTCTCTCTCTCTCTATATATATATATATATATATATGTATATATGATGTGTAATTTAGTTTTATGTGAGAATAGCCAGAGTGCTCAATTGCAAAATAATTTATATTCTAAACAACGACTGATCAATCGATTACATTCAGTGTGTTTAACCTAATGATTCCACTATCTTCGTTTTAACGGACGTGTAAGAACTTGGAATAGAGACACAACTCAGAACACGGTATTTAATAGAAACAATATGTATTAAAAAAATACTAATAAAACATAAGAAAGAGAGTGGTTGCACGTCGGTCTTATTTTCCTGGTCTTGTTAGTAGGATGCAGCGTTCATTGAAAACAATAAGTTGAGTACCTTAACAATTGTGAAGGCAAGTACATTGATATAAGATCAAACACACACACACACACATACACGTGTGTGTGCTTGTGTGTGTATGTGTGTCTGCGTGTGTTTGTGTGTGATATATATATAGTCTTGGAAGTTATTTTCCATTTAAAACTATATAAAAAAAACTATTTAATTTTTTATGTTTTATCGCTCGTTGGAAAATCATTTAGTCAGTAAGCCATTTAATCCCTTGCAATCACTGCATCAACTTGCTCTCTCGAATTCACAATAGGTCCTAACGTTAATTAAGAGGATCTTCAGTTGTTTACCATGGTACACTGTTTCAGAGATTTAAAAACAAAACAGTATATTAAATCATGGCTCTCAGCAGTGTTGATCAAACACCACCTCTCTTAATCTTATAAACAAAAAATAAATGTTCCAGATATTGGATCTAATTACTTACTCATGATTAATTTGGCTAACCTATTCATGTTATGAAAAATGTCTTCCTTGCCTGTGAGATTTGTTCCTGTCTCGAAATTCAAAATGGATATATTTGTTTAATTTACCATTTGTAGATTATAAGTGTTGTATTTATAAGATTAGGATTAATCCATTATACTACATATAACCCCTGCTGTTATTATTACTTTATATATTCATGAGATTCTCTTTCTCCAATTTTGACTCTAAAATGTCACATGATACCACCCGTCCCACTTAAATATTAGCATTTTAATATTTAATTTTTATAAATAAAAATATATTTCACTTCTTTCATTAATGCCGTCAGTGCCAAATAAACTTTATTACGTCGACTGACAGGTGACTTTTGGTTTCTTGCAAACAAATTTGTCCGAAACATTAGCATGTTCAGTGTAGCGAGTCTGTAATATTTGTCTATATAAAAAATAGTATATTCTGCCCTTTTTTCATTGAGCATACTAAATAACCTCGTTTTAATTCATGTGGTTTATCACCTGAATACCTTTAACTTTGTATATATATATATATATATATATATATATATATATATATATAAATATATATATGTATATATATATATATATATTCATATATATATATATATATATATATATATATATATATACGCTGTCCATATTCATAAACTATGAACCCACCTTTTGTTCCACAGTATAATCCACACCAGATATATCTTAATATACAAAACGAATAGAACTGTAACTTTTTCCTCGCTCTGACATTGATATTAAAAGCCTACTAGTTCTACTTCTAATTATTAAAACCAAAATTTTAATACATAATATATACTCAATCATAGTTAGGCGTGTTAATTACTTATCATATTTGACAAAATAAAGTTAATAAATCACTTATTCATTTGTTATGGTTTATTACGAGATGATTGATTTCATTTAAATGAATTCTATTTATGCATTGATTTTACATTCTGCATAATTGTATACATATATATATATATATATATATATATATATATATATATATATATATATATATGAATTTAACGAGGATATCAAGAGTGCTTAATAAAAAAGAGCAAGATATATTTTTAATAATATAAACACATTTATAAGGTCGCGACACTGGACATGCTTATACCTTCCCCAGAATAAACCAGTTCCAGAAACCAGAAACTGGTCCCATTTTTAAGTCGCGTGACGAGAACTTGTGGTTTTAGCCAACCATTTGTCCAAAATATTAGCATATCCAAAGTTGCGACCTTGTAAATGTATATATATATATATATATATATATATATATATATATATATATATATATATATATATATGCTTGATCCCTTAAAATAGGGCGTATGAATATATTTATATAAATATAAATAACGTGTTTAAGTGTCTGAAGAGTGGCTATCTTTGGACTATTTTTAAATGCTATAATGTTTAAATTTGTTCAAATGGGTACGAAACTATTGTAACACATAATGCAATACAGAAATTTCTTATATATGTTCTCCTGATTTTTGCATATATATATATATATATATATATATATATATATATTAGTTGTGGTGGGACAATTCCAAATTCTTCACCGATTCCCTTCTAAATTTCCGCTTCTGATTCGATTCCCGATTCTGATTCTTATAAGATTTTAAAATAGTTTTTCGTAAATTTTCATATTATTACATAAATCCCCGGATAATTTCCGGGTATATTTTTTCTCAAATGTTTTCCTTGTAATGCCTTGCAAATTGAAAGAGGAAAAAACGTTTATTTTGATTTTAAACAAAGCCAAATTGTAGCAATTCTTCGTTAGTGTACAGCATGCTTCTTGAAAGATTTCATAAACAGTTGAAAATAGTCGACGATTGGGAGGTAAAACAACGAAAAAAATGTAAGAACAAAATATTAACTACACCCCACTCTCATTGTTATGAAGGAATTTTTAAATAATAATGTTACTATTTAGAAGCCCATTTTTAACATGGGGAGGGTGTTTGGCTTCGTTATTATGTGCCTTACTTCTATGAATGTTTAAAATTTATTTCAATTATGTAAATTGGGTGGGTTATTAAATTTATTTGCTTTGCTATAAAAAAAACAAAACAAAAACGAGGTGCAAATAATAACAACTACTGAGGCCTATGGAAATTACACAGGGGACTAATTCATATGTACTATATTGATGTTGGTATTCATGGCATAAATAGAGATAATCTGATATTAATGTAACTCTTGTTAAAACTGAAAAAGAATTTATATAAGCTAGCAAGGACGCCCGACGTAGCCAGGTCGTTAAGTACGCTCAAATATGGTATTTTAATTCTTGAAGATTTCGTATATATTATCATAGAGTTAATTTTCTATCGATTTTTTATATATTATAAAGTTGCGATTTAAAAAAAAATATATCCATATGACTTTGGTGCATCAGCTTGAGTTCCTTCAACTATAATCGAAACAGAAACCAAATTTTATGAAGAATTCTTGGTAAAATTATTTATAAAAATGTAGATGACTTAAGTGTCATCAGCTATAATCGAAATGGAAACCAAAACTTATGAAGAATTCTTCGTAAAATTAATTTATTATAAGAAATGGGAATCCATAATTAAACAAGTCACTCGAATGTAATCGTGGCACACAAAATAAATAACACACACGCTATCGTATTAATATATAGTAGTGCTAAAAGTCATAAAAACCACGGTCCTTCCCTACTAATAACCCTAAGTACGGGTGGCAATATGAAAAATATAGCAATTTCATGCGATTTATGATTTTGCTGACCGGACTTAGAATCAGTGGTAAAAATTACTTAACCGCTTAAAAAAGCTATAATGTACTGAAATAGGATCTGTTTACATTATATTTATATGCACAACTGAACCTCCATACTAAATTCTAAAATAATGTTTCAATATGCTCACACATAATCGCCTAACAAGTAGAGTCTCATATGTTTTGGGTATTTTAAACGTAAATAAATGTTGTTGTTTTTTTTAGGTAACAAACGTCTCAATGTTTGCTCTTCCAAAGTTTTGATAAACTTGTGAGATTTTCATTTATATTTTCACTTGTGCCAAAACCAAACAAAATATAAGAAAAGTTTAAATATTTTAAAGGATGTGGTTATCAGACAAAACCAGCGCCAGACAAAAATTCAAAACATGTTTAATCTTTGATATTAAATTACGAAGTCTCAAATAGACACCATATGCCCATTTATCAAATAGGTGCGAAAAGCTTTTTAAAATCTGTGATATTGAATGGGCAAGTGAACTCGAGAATATTTACTTTGCTTGCAATAAAAGCAAATAAAAACAAATTAAATTAGGTTTCGAGAGCCTGAGGACTTCCTTGTGACCAAAAGGTGCAATAAAACTCCCCAATGTTCCGATTTTTTCGATTTCCGATTAATCGTTCCAACGCAAATATATATATATATATATATATATATATATATATATATATATATATATATATATATATAAATTAACCTTGTCGGTGTGTGTGCGGAAAATCTCTGCAAAATTCGTCTCATAATATAAAGTATACAGAGTAGCACATTTAGATTTGATTTTTAGCCAGTAAAATAGCTGCTATGGGATCAAATATTTTAAATAACATTTACCTTGGCTCTGCGTATGTCGACTATACTCCTTTTAGTTTTGCGCATGCGCGAATGAAAACTAATAAGTTAAACAATGTTATTTTTTCAAAGTAGTAAATTTCCTAACGGATAAGGCTTGGGAGCTATATGATTTGGTTTCGATTTTAGCTGATGACAGACAAATTATTATGTTACTTTTGAAATCACAGCTATATATACGGTACAATATCGTAATCGATAGAAAATTGGCTCTATAATAAATACGACATCGGTATGAACTAAAATAATGTATGTAAGAGCGTATTTTACAACTGTGTCATGCTGGGCGGCCTGCTAGTGTGTGTATATATATATATATATATATATATATATATATATATATATATATATATATATATATATATATATATATATATATATATATAGATATATATATATATATATATATATATACATGGTATGATCGCGTTGACACACCGATTCTGATCAGATCACCGAAGTTAAGCAACGTCGAACCTGGTTAGTACCAGATGGGTTACCATTTGGTAATTCTAGGCTCTGTATGTGCTCTCCGCTAATCTTGGCATTTGTTTCCAATCGTCCTGTACTTCACTTACCGCTGGTATTTAACAATGTCGTCTACTGAGACGACATTGTTAAATACCAGAGGTGTGGTTGATATTGCGCACCTCCTGCCACAAAAATGTCACGCGCCAGCAAACCTTCGTGCGAATCCATAGTCTTTCCAAGACTGACGGAGCCTGCTTTATATATATATATATATATATATATATATATATATATATATATATATATATATATATATATATATTTATATATTTATATTTATATATATATATTTATATATTTATATTTATATATATATATATTTATATATATATAAATATATATCTATCTATCTATATATATATATATATATATATATATATATATATATATATATATATATATAGATATATTGGGGGTTGTGATCTCAGCTTATCTTAGCATTGTTTCCAGTAGTACTAAATCTCCACTTGCCACTGGTATTTAACAATGCTGACTAAGGTAAGATGATTGTACTACTCTTGTCACAAAAAATGCCATGATTAAGCACCCTAACAGCGAATATACATTTTTTGCAAAGACTGAAGGAAGCTACGATATATGTGTGTGTATGTGTGTGCGTATGCGTGTGCGTAACTCTCCTGCAAATGCACTAGTTAAACAAACTTACAGAACATTGCTAGAATAATAGTTATCTCTTTTAACGTTGTATGTAGTGTTATAGCTTCCAGCTAATGCTTTAGAGTCTTTGTTGTTGCTTATGTATTAAGACGCACGTATACATGCACATACACGCATGCACGCACGCACACAGACGTATATATATATATATATATATATATTATATATATATATATATATATATATATATATATATATATATATTCGTATATATGTGTATGGAGACTGATACACTTTTTTTTTACTAGCTGACACTGACATTTGCAATGGAACATGGCCAGACGGATTTAGTCGTATCGGATTAGGTGGAAGCAATCCCACCGAGAACTGGTCTGTTGATCCTTGATTTCCCAGGTTCCTAGACTCAATCCGTTCTTCTTACAATTCGCTCTTACGATATTTTTCATTTCTCAAAAAACAAACAACATTTCTTCTTACCCTAACATTTCTATTCTTGCACTCCAATCACTATTTCACTTTTTATCTGATCATGTACATCTGCTTTTGTACATACATATATAAGTATGTGAATATATATATATATATATATATATATATATATATATATATATATATATAAATATATGTGTGTGTGTGTGTGTATGTGTGTGTGTGTATTTAAGTTATATTTTGCTCTCTGCAAACCATAGATTATGATCTGGCTTATTTTTTTTCATATATGTGATGCTTTTGGATTTAAATTTCATTTTTTCTTGCATCCACTTTACTCTCTAATATTTCTGATTTTATTTGAAATCTTTTTACTGTTGTGATGGAGGATGAAAGATTAGTTTGAATATCTTTCATTTTTTTTCATATATATATATATATATATATATATATATATATATAGTAGACACACTGATACGTGATATATATATATATATAATGTATCAGTGTGTCTACTTTTCAAATATATATAAGAAGTAGCATATATATATATATATATGCATACATATATATATATGCATACATATATATATGCATACATATATATGAATATTTATTTGTTTATATATATATATATATATATATATATATATATATATATATATATATATATATATATATACATGGCATGTCAAAGTATTAATGAGGTAACATGTATCTACCAGTTTCAGAAAATTACCGGCAGTTTCGTATCAAAAGCTTCGGAAACGTTGGTAATGCGGAGCTGCGCGTACTGCAGAATTTTCGTAATGCGCTACGCAATGTAAACAACTTGCCATCGCAAAAATTAACAATAACTCTCGAAATATCGAAAATGATAGGAAGGTACTATCAACTGTGATAAAAATTTGTCAAGGTCCTACAAACGTACTTAAGAAAGCTGATAAAAGTAAATCTAGAGTTGTTTTACGCCGTTCTTAAACGTGAAGTTGGTAAGAACCCTGGACAGACAAATCGAGAAGTTTTTGACCAAGCCAGATTGGAGAATGTCTCAAAAAGTACTCGATGTAGCCTTCTGAAAAAAGTGGCAAAGTCTGTTAAGCCTGTGATAAAACCTCCATTAAAGCAACATCACATACAAAACTGATTGAATTGGGCAGAAGACAACAGGAAAACGGATTTTTCCAAAGTTGTGTTTACCGATGAAGTGCCTGTCACTCTTGATGGCCCAGATGGCTGGAGCAAAGGATTGGTCCTAGGTTGACGACATTTCATCAGGGTTCTAGACGCCAACAAGGTGGTGGTGCGATAATGGTTTTGGGCTGGGCTTATTGGAGGTACTTAAGTTGGCACATGGAAAGTCCTAGAAGGCGTAAAAATGACGTCAAATGCTTACATACCTTTTCTGAAGGAGCACTTTGAACCATGGCTGAAGAAGCAAATGCTGACGTTCAGAAAAACTAATATTTTTGTACATGGTAATTCTTATTTCGCATGCAGCAAACAAAAACAAAGAGTATTTTCAATAACTAGGGTTTTCTGGCCTGCAGAAGATGGAGTGGCCTGCGAATTCGCAAGATTTGAACCCAATTGAGATTTTTTTGAGTATCATGAAGCGACGCTTCTATGCAAGTGGACGCCAGTTTAAGAGCAAAGATAAGTTGTGGGAGGCTCTCAAAGAGATATCGCGAGGCATAACTGTTAACGAAATCACAAATTTGACTAATTCTGTGGACCAAAGCCTTTCATAAAAGTCACAATATCTTCCACAAGTCATTCAAAAAAAGGATCGCATATCCCCTACTAATTATGTCAACGTAGAAATTGCTATGTATTTATTGTGTTCTAAGCCCTTCTCCTAATTCATTTAATGTTAAAAATTATTTCAGTAAACAAGTTATGGGTATATTGTGGTTTTCCCAACGTCGGTAATAACTTGACACACTAAAAACAACAGATATTCCTATCTCCTGCCATAGTTTCGCTAATACTGCTTTAAATATTTTTATTTTTTAACTGAAGTAGCTGAATAGTATTGTAAGTACTTTCTCAAAGTGTCATGAATTTTTATTCATTCGTCCCTTAAATATTAAGAAAAATGTAAACTCGTTAATAATTTGATACGCAGTGTGTAAATATATTATTTTTAAACAAAGATAGAAAATAATTTTTATAATTACAGAAAATAGTATTTCATATTTACACAATCCTCAGTGTAGGAAGTGATAATTACGATTGTGCTGGAGATTCGAAACCAATCGCACAGTCAGTCGTTATTCGTAGGCTAGCATTCTACCCCAACGCCACCGGCAATTTACATGAGAATTGAGTTAAACTAAGTATTTCTAAATGCCAAGTAAGCGGGCATACATAATAAACAGTCAGAGAATAGTCAACGCCTCAATATTGCATTATATATATATATATGTATATATATATATATGTGTGTGTGTGTGTGTGTGTGTGTGTGTGTGTGTGTGTGTGTGTGTGAGTGTGTGTGCATGGGAATCGCGTGATAGAAGTTTGGATTTAATTTGAATCAAATAAAATACGTATAGGATACGCTCGAAAGCCGAATCACAACGCAATATTATAAAAATAAACAAATATTTTATTTGTGTAAAATTTGATAATTGAAATTTGAAATTTCACACGGATAAAATATTTGTTTATTTTCATAATATTGCGTTATGATTTGGCTTTCAACCGTATCCTATATATATATATATGTGTGTGTGTGTGTGTGTGTGTATGTGTGTGTGTGTGTGTGTGTATATATACCGTCTTTGTGTATTTGCATGCATATATATTGAGAGCAATTTATGAAGGTTGATAGCAACGGAGAGAAGCCGGAATGGTTAAAGAATGTATGAATTAAACAAAAATACTCGGAAAAAGTATTTGAGATACAAATCTTCAGAAAATTTATTTATTTTCCAAAAGATTTCTCACATATTAAATCAGTAAATATGGAAACTTAGTGCTAAATATTCATAAAAATATACAGGATTGTGTAACATCTTTGATAATTTCTGGGAGAAAATCTTCCCTTTCTCCAAAATAATATAAGCCTCAGACCATGAAACAGAAGAAAATAATCAGTTTCAAATCCAACTAAAGTAACAATGTTGTGTGATATTCTATAATACATATATAAATAAATATTGCACTCGTATTTTTTATACGCAGATAGAAACACTTTTTAGTATAGAGAAAAAAAATGCTCACAGCACTGGCAGAACCGGTATTGCAGTTAAAAGATGAGAATGCACTTTTCACTATGGGAGAGAAATCGGGAGAAAGCCATCATTCTCGCCAGCTTCGAAACAATGCTGTCTTTTCCAGCAATGCAAAGAATCGGTTTTTCTAGCCATCCCAGCAGTAGCGAGAATAGTGATTTGGATAACACACATCCAAAAGGTTCACGACGGGATATCTGTTCCGGATCGGGATGTGGTCGTTTACTTTTAACATTTGCTTAAAGTAAAGACCAGATGTAATTCGAAGAGATTGTCTCAAGTGAACTTTGACAAGAGGTGGGTGCATGATACTAGTTTATGCATCCGTCGAGTAGCCAGGTTTGAATTTGTGCTCACTCCGTTAAGCATGGCACACCCGGTCCTGGGTCCCTCGGAACTTACCCGCTAGGCTAGTATAGACACATAAAATGACTCTTGACTGGTGGTACAAATAAGATCCCGTTACCCCCATTCTTTGTTTTGTAGTATTAGAGAACCTTCGAGTTTTCCCAACCCATGCGCCACTCTTTTTTTTCATCCCCAGTCTTCCCATCCTCGGAAGTCACATTCAACCCTTTCCTCCTCTACCCAATATATTTTCTCCCAAAATCCTATAGAAAATACCCCAATCCCAACGAGAGATATTCCTGCTTGTTTTCGGATCTCGGGAAAACTGTGGGCGATCTACCATTTTGATTAAGATCTGGAGGGACCATATTAACACACCCCACTAGACATTATGTTTTGTTTTTTCTACCTTCACGAACATTTTATTTAGCATTCCCACGAATATTTTTCGTACACATTTATATACCAAATTTAAAAACTCTTTCTCAATGAATTGAACTCTCTTCTTTCGCACCCACTCACACACATACAAAAACAAAAAATGCACACACACACATACCCACAAAAAATCTCAAATGTATATATTTTTATTTAAACGCTGGGAAATGAGTAAGTAGGCCTAACCCCATCGAGTGAATGTGGTATATTGGGAAATGTTGCCAGTCAAGAGTAATCTTCCAAAGTTCCAAATTACCAAAGTTACAGAGATCCTGCACCCTCGCCCTCCCCAAACTTCTTGTAGGGCCCTGTGCCTAAGTTTGTTTCTGTTTGTGAAATTTTACTTTTAATAGTTACAAAATTGATTGTAACTTTTTAAAAAACCGAATAAACTATATAAACCAGATCGAAGTCTAGTATCTGTTCTGATGCTTCACTTAAGTAATTAGGCCTTGGTTAATGTATGGGACACCCTTCATACCAAAACAATTAATATTGATTATTCGGACACTCCAGAGTGCTCCCTTTTTGGGGAAGCTGGTCCCCCCACACACATTAAAAACGACCTTGTGTCTAATTTGCTTTCGGGGGAAGTAAATAACTACCAAAGTTTAGTATCTGTTCAGATGCTACATTTCAATTGTTGTTCTCTGTTAGTGTAGTTATTGCTAATGGTGTATATTGGGTAGAATTTGATTATTTATGAGGACGGCTCAACAAGAACTTGTTTACTTTGGATTCGAAGACTACCATGTTTTATTCAACCGGGAAGCAGACCACCAGAACAGTATTCCACGGGCGTGCAATTCTTTGAAAAAAGCCATGTTATGGAATCTGCGTTTAGATTGGATACAGATAAAGAGTGGGGGAAATTGTATATAGTTGTTGTAGCTAGTTGAGTGTTTTGTGAAAGGCAGGCAAGGGGGGGGCATAGATTGGAGGTCAGTCGAACATTTGCTTTGAAAATAACGATAGAGTAGAGACAGGATAGCCAAGTCTATTCTGTAGGAAAGAGCATGTAGGGAAGACGAAAGGCATTACCAAATATGTTTTGAAACCGGTTTTGAACTCAATCAAGTTTGGATAGAGCGTGACGAGCAGCTCTTGCAGAGATGCGCCAACAGTATTCCATTTAAGGTCGTTCCTTGCTTATCTTATACAGATTGCATAAGTATAGAAGGGCTCTGAACACATGTTAGCCTATTGAATATGAATCGTCTGCTCACCCATTTGTGGTAGTTTCATTGTTTTATGTTGGACATTTTTAGGTTACGAAACTCTCTATATGAACGAGTTATCAATCAGTTTTATGCAATACAGAACACATAATTCTTTCATTTCCTCGTTCCGCATTCTCGAGTGCATTCACCGTTCATGTTGTGTGATCAATTTCACTCTTTTTCAAATCCTACTTGAAACAATTTTTCTACTATTTCTTATGTCTTTCAACAGTCCTAGCTCGAATTGAATATTATATTTCTGCACAGGATTATTAAATCATAATTAACGGTGGAAGCAAAAGATTGAGACCTTGATTTCTTTGTTTGTCTCTGTCTCTCTGACAGTTCAGTTTTTCTTCTAGTGTCTCTTTGTTTGTCTTTATAAATCTGACAGCAAAGTCTATCTTCTCTTCTTTTCTGTTCCTAAATGTTCAGTCGTTCTACTCTGTTCTTAATTTTCTATTTACATTATTATTATTTCCCGCTTATTTACTAAAAAAAATCTCCATTTGCTAAGCTGTCTTAGAATTAATTTAGAGTATGTATTTTCTTTCTCTCTCTCTCTCATATATATATATATATATATATATATATATATATATATATATATATATATATATAGACAAATGGCTCCTTCAGTCTTTTAACAAATTATAGATACCCACCGTAGGGGTGTCTGTGCGTGAAGGTTTTGTGGCAGGAGGTGCGCAACCTCCAATTACACATCTCCTGAGTCGACATTGTTAAATACCAATGGCAAGTGAAGTGCATGTGAAAGGCGACTGGAAACAAATGCCGATATGAGCGCAGAGCACACAGATCGCCTAGAATTCCCAAATGGTTTCCCATCTACTACTAATCAGGACCAATGTTCAATGTTGCTTAACTTCGGTGATCTGACGAGAATCGGTATGGCAACAAGATTATGCCGTATATATATATATATATATATATATATATATATATAAATATGTATATATATGTATATATATGTATATATATGTATATAAATATATATATAAATATATATTATAACTATATATATATATGTATATAAATATATATATATAAATATAGATATATGTATATAAATATATATATAAATATATATATATATATAACTATATATATATATGTATATACATATATATATAAATATATATATGTATATAAATATATATATAAATATATATATATATATATTTATATATATAAATATATATATATATTTATATATATAAATATACATATAAATATATATATAAATATATATATATAAATATATATATAAATATATGTATAAATATATATATATAAATATATATATATATATAAATATATATAAATAAATATATAGATGAATATATATATATATATATAAATATATATACATAAATATATATATAAATATATACATATAAATATATATATAAACATTTATGTATATATATATATATAAATTTATATAATTTATATATATATATAAATATATATATACATATATAGATATATATATATATAAATATATATACATAAATATATATTTATATATATATATTAGTATATATATATTTATATATATATAAATATATATAAATATATATATATAAATATATATATAAATATATATATAAATATATATATTAATATATATAAATATATATATATAAAAATATGTATATATAAATATATATATATAAATATGCATATATTTAAATAAATATATATATAAATATATATATATATAAATATGTATATATATAAAAATATATATAGATATATATATAAATATATATATTTATATATTTATATATATATATATATATATATATATATATATATATATATATATATATATATATTAGACCTCTTCAAAATTTACCTTTTTCTTCAAACATATGGAAACTGATATTATTCCCATTCTCCAAGGTCTAAATTAGCTAAATATACCAGTTATTGTGATCTTGGACCTTGGCTATGCCTGCCTCAAGAGCCATGTATTTTTATTGTTGACGTTTTTCAAAAACGCTGCAAATTCTGGGATATTATGTCCTTATTGTCATTGTAGCTTTCTAGAAGTTGATGCTATAGCATTGGAAGTGGTACCAAATGAAAGCTAATAAAATTTTCTTGCATATGGTAGTAAACACATGAACACTTGTCTTAATTTTAATTAATTTTAATGCACAAACATATATATTTTTAATGCTTGGAAAGGATGCCATCATATAATACATAACTTTATCTCAAAAATGTTACTCTTAATGCATGTATATAATTTATTATCACTAAGTATGTTGTATCTCTTCATTTTAGATTGTAAGTTAAAGCTGATTTGATAAGATTTGTGAACTGCTGACAACATGGCATCTTGAAGACAACTACGCTGTGGGAAAGTGGCCAGCGATACAAGTGAACGGGATGAAACAACTGAAAAGAGAAGAAAGGTGGTAACTCCTGCCACAAGGTCATTCAGTGATGTGTATCTCATTGGGCAACCCAGCTCCAGCATCAGGGGCTCTCAACTTCCTACTAATCGCCAGGTGTTCCAGTATTTCCTGCATTTGAGGAATGATAATCCCAACAGTGACAATAGGTCTTTAGCCCATGATACAGTGAATGTCGTTTTGCCATTCTGGAATATGACAAGGATTAAAACACTAACTAGACCAAATGCAGTCAACCGTTTCATGATCCTCCATGAAAAGTACAGGAAAATTGTTAAAAACAAGGGAAGAAATAACAAACCAGAGGAAGAGAAACGAGCTAACTTTCTGAAGGACTAAGACAAGTTATTTGATATTGGAGCAAAGGATGTTGTGGAGGAGATAAGAAGCAACAGGCTGCTCACAAAGGAGACCAAGGAAGAGGACGTCAATTTCTACTTGGACCAACAGACAACTCACCTGGCACACATGTCAGGTCATGATAAGGTGTTTGAGAAGAAGTCTAGAAAGAAAAGCTTCCGAGAAGAAAGAGAAGAGAGAATGTTATCAACAGTGACTGCTGCAGCAGCAGAAGTTGGGAAAATTTCAAGTGATGAAGACCCAGAGAACAGTGAAGGCTCTGGTACTAGTAAGGGTTCAGAATACACTGAGACAACACCAAACTGTTCAGCAAAACCAAGTACGATAATCTTGCACTTTTCGCACTCAGTTATGACCAGTGAAGAGATTTGTAACACTGCAGATCGGTTGCCACTCTCTGAAAACCAGACTACAGCCATGGTGTCTGCAGTGTTGAAGGCAGGGTATGTTGATGACTTTGTTATATCAGCCTCTACTACAAGACGAAATAGGATAAACACTCGTCATAACTTGTGCCAAAGTTACATGAATAACTTCAAGGAAAGTCCGCCAGATTACTGCACACTACACTGGGATGGAAAACTTCTACGGGATGTTCTTGGTGAAAGATACCCAGTGGAAAGTATTGCAGTGCTCGTCTCTGGTACTCCACAGTATGAAGAAGGGAAGCTGCTTGGTGTGCCCTTCGTAGAAAGTTCCACAGGAATCCAACAGTGTAATGCTACATTGGAACTGATAGAAGCATGGGGTCTCACAGACAACATTGTAGGCTTGGTGTTTGATACCACAGCAAGCAACAGTGTCATCAACAAGGGTGCAGCGAAGCTTATTGAAGAAAAACTAGGCAAAAAGGTATTCTACTTCGCTTGTCGCCATCACATATCAGAGGTAATAATTGGAAGTGTATGGGAGGCTGGTTCAGCAAGGTCAAGAGTCCTGACAACCCAATGTTCAGCAATGTGAAAGAGAAGTGGGACAAGTTGGTTAAGGACTGCCCAAGAGTTCTGGGCCTAGTTGAACAAGACTTGAAACAGAAGAAGACAAGCACAACTGCAGTCTTAAGCAATTTCCTTGAGGAAGCAAGTCCGAGGGCAGATTACAGAGAGGTGGCAGAGCTGTGCCTGATCCTGCTTGGTGAGGAACCTCCTCGAGGTATCCACTGGGCCAAGCCAGGTGCCATTCACCAAGCCCGCTGGGTGGCCAGGAACATTTACTGTATGAAGATGCTCATGTTTTCCAAGGAACTAAAATACAACACGGACACTATCTTCAAGCTGGAGAGGATGAACAAGTTCCTGGCCTTATTCTACACCAGCCACTGGGAGACCACCACATCTGTAGCTGATGCACCAATCCATGACCTCCAGCTTATGAAGAACATGCTACAATACAAGCAGTATGACTATGAACTGGCAACCTTTTCTCAAGAAAATGAACAACCACCGCTGGTATCTGACCCAGGAACTAGTGCCATTCACCTTGTTCAGTTCACATGCCAGCATGACAAAGTCTGCAAAAAAGAAGCTCGCAGTCAAGCTGTCAGAAACAGAGAAACCTGAGAGTTACAGGAAAGGCAACCCAGTGTTTCCTGTAATCAATGCAGCTACAGTTCTTACAGACTTGGTAGGGCCAGAATCTCACTTTCTGTTTGATGCTCTTCGAGTGAAATGTGACTGGCTCACTACTCCTGCTGACACCTGGGAAGACAATGACAGCTACAGGAATGCACAGAAGTTTGTGAGGTCAGTGAAAGTGACCAATGATGTGGCTGAGAGATGTGTGAAACTAATGAGTGACTTTGCAACTCAGATCACAAGTGACCCAGAGCAAAGAAGCTGCTTACTACAAGTTGTGGAGTACCACAAGAAAAAATTGACAGTTTCAAAAAAGCCACATTGAACAAGTGATAATACATGTATTAGTAACATCCTATCTGACAGTTTCTTATGCAATATATGTATCAGTGCAGTGCTATCATACTACCAAACTGATTTTTTGTAGTGTCCCAGCTGTTTGTGCATTAAAATTAGTTAAAATTTACACAGGTGTACATGTGTTTTATTGTGCTTACTACCATATGCAAGAAAATTTTATTAGCTTTCATTTGGTACCACTTCCAATGCTATAGCATCAACCTCTGGAGAGCTACAATGAAAATAAGGACATACTATCCCATATTTTGCAGCGTTTTTGAAAAACGTCAACAATAAAATTACATGGCTCTTGAGGCAGGCATAGCCAAGGTCCCATTCTCCAAGGTCTAAATTAGCTAAATATACCAGTTATTGTGATTTTGATCACAATAACTGGTATATTTAGCTAATTTAGACCTTGGAGAATGGGAATAATATCAGTTTCCATATGTTTGAAGAAAAGGTCAATTTTGAAGAGGTCTAATATATATATATATATATATATATATATATATATATATGTATATATATATATATATATATATATATATATATATGCAACAGTGTAGCTTTTGTACATATTAATCAAATTGTGAACAAACTAGGAGACAGGAACACAACTTTATTGCATATATATATATACATATATATCTATACATATATATGCATGTATATATACATTCATATATATACACATATATATATATATACATACATATATATACATATATATATACATACATATATATACATACATATATATACATACATATATATACATACATATATATACATATATATATATATATCATACATCTTATAATTTATTTCTTTTATTCAGCTGACATTTATAATTCTTGAAAGTATCTGTTTTATTGCGCAAAATCAACCACTTAATCATTATATCAATTAGTGAATCTAAGTTTCCCTTAACTACCCAAAATAGATTCACTGATTGATATAATAATTAAGAGATTGATTTTACGCGACGAAACAGATACTGTCAACAATTTTAAATGTTAACTGAATTAAAGGGATTAAATATAAGGTGGTCAGCAACATGAAATTTTGAATATAGACTTTTGTCATTCATTCACTATATTGCTCTGTAATTACATTGAGCTTCTTAAATAAGTATTGGTAGATATTATAAGGAAATAAAGTATATTTTCACATGCCACCTTTTAATGCACAAATATATATCACTCACTCCTTAAGAAATAAACGAAGAGAGATGAACACAAGTCAACCGAACTTTTGGCTGAGAAAATCTGACATTTGGTTGATGATTTGGTCTGACATTTGGTTGTTGAAAGAATCTAAATGGTTAACTAGCAAACTTAGTATTAAGTGTATACATGAAAATACATGCTAACATGAATTCCATGCATTAGATCAACGAATCCGCAGAAGGCTGAAACGCGAAATGTTCTGAGTAGTTTCATAACTTTCTAACTAGCTCTACTTGTTATTGAGCACTGTTGAAATAAATATTAAAATCAATAAAAAATACTTTTCTTTATTTTTAATTTTCTTAGCATGTGGTTCAAGCTTGTGATCAGGCATCCCACTGGATGCTAAACATTTACTTATCATCTCATGGATTCTAACCGAGAGATCTTTAGATGATTCTTTCTCACAGCCTCTTTAAGTGCAACCGTTTGAATCTCTCTTGTATCATATCAATATATCTGGTTTAACAGCCCTATTTTCGAGGTACGTAGCAATAGGAATTGCATAGTCATAGTGGAGTGTGTATGACTTATTTCCAACTGTCTTTTTCTGGTGTAGGTTCCCGGGACTTAGTCTTTCATTTTACAGACTGTTTATTGTGTCGCATTGTATAATAGCATCTCCCAGCAGCACCTTACGGCTGGATGTCAGGTGAATCACACGATCTATTTTTGTGTTACAGAATCTGCACTTGTCATTGCTGAGACCACTCATTTTCTTAAAAGCATTGATCGTTTAGCCATGATCTTGGGCAGCCATAATAATAATCACCAGATCATAGATGAGCAATCCTGGTTTTAGGCAGTTCATAGAGCCTTCCTTATCAATTTAGTGCTGGATGAATTCCTCCAGAAAATACTCGCCATGCTGTTGGTCGACTCATTCTTCCAGTTTTAGCAATGGAGGTTCTTAGTATATTTTTGGCGAATCTTTTGAACTATTCCTGTAGCAGAATTTTTTCTGATTCTTTCTCATTTGTAAGACAGTGTGGACCAAAATGTTTGGCCAGTTTTATGATAGAGGGTTTTCTGTTGACTCTTGCTTTGTTTATGTCGATAAAGCATTTTAAGGTTTGGACTTTGGGAGATCATCAAATATTGCCCGGTGCTCAAAATAGTAGCATGATGCTGATGGGAAATTTCTGGGAGACGTATACCTTCTGCTCCTCTTGGAAGATATAGTCTAGGCAGGCGCTGATTTCTGTATGTTAGTCTGTACAGTGTTAGCATTTCCACGTTTTAGTCTGTTTATGTCCTTTTGTGGCCGGTCAATAATTCTAAGCTTTATGTTATCACAGCCATGACTAGTTGGTTAATGGTAGTTATGTTGTTGTTGCTTTTTCTGTTGTTTGTAAGCTCTGTTTTACAGATTTTCCGAATGCAGCATATAGTCAGTGCCAATTTTTTTCTCTCATCTTGACATGCTGAATTGAATCATTCTTTTCTATGTCTAGGTATTTGTATTTTTCTATGTCTTTTAATTATGTGATATAAGTATCTTCATCGTTTTCCGCTTGGACCTTCTTTCAAACTCTAATGAGATACTTGACGCATTTGATGAAGCCAAACTTAATTCCGATATTTCTGGAGAAGTTATGTACGACATGCAAGAGAAAATGTCGAATCGATGGCTTAATATGGTTGAATTTGTGTTCATTTTCGCAGTAAATAATAATCTCTAACCCTAAACTATACACTTAACAGATACCATAATTCTTACTTCACCACACCTTATCATAACAAAGGTTCAAACAAAATTTCAACTTGATCGATTCAGTAATTCCTGAGAAAAAGTAGAATTGATAGACAGACAAACAGACGGAAAGAAATATAATATAGAAATACAAAAACCTAACTTTATATATATAGACATAACATTAATTTAACGACAAATTTCATTCAACTTTTATATTAACTCATTTTCACATATTTCACCCCTGTTGAGTCTACTAGCTATCTATACATTGTTAAACTTTATCAGAATCTTTGACATTTATATATTTATAAATTGTCGATGCGAGCATTCGTTAAAACTCTATACATTTCAAGTTGTCCTCGTCTAGACAATTCACCGACCGGTGTTTCTTTCAAGAAAAAACTTAGAAAAAAGAAATCGTCTATTCATTTCTTTCCTTTCACTCTACACAATATCATTCTTCATCTTTATTTTATCAAGCCTATACGACCACCTTTAAAGTCAATATGACGCCTCTTGACCGTTGTTTCTCTACAGAGTAAAATCCGAATAACGTTTATCAAGCTACTGTTTTGTTCAAACCGTATTCTTCCCCATCAAAAAAGCAATGCCTTATCAATCCACAAAAGTCAGATTTTTATCCCGCTTTGAAATAGTAACAGCAATTTGTAAACTAATAATCCGATTGTGCTCAAATTTTGATATTTGAAAGGTTAGTATTTTATAAAAATATCATGTGGATTTTGTTTATTCGTAGCACACTCTGGGTGTCATGTCAGGGATTATGTCTTATAAGGTTCTAAACTGTCTCATGAACAAATGCTCATTTGAAATGTTGAATATACTGCCCTTTGATATCTCATGAAACTTAAATTTACGATTGGCTAAAACGAATTTTGAGACGTTTTTGATGTTTACCAGGTGGAATTTGGGCAACTGGAGTGCTCAGTATTATTGGAGTCTGTATAGCCATTTGAAACTGGCATACCACACACGCTTAACCATTATTTCTCATGAAGCCAACTCTAAACAACAGTAATCAATCCATCCCAGAAAATTCAGATTTTTCCAATCGTTTTGAAAATTAGAAACAGTGGCTTCACTTTAGTAACAATAAATTGTAAACTGATAATTCGATTGTTCTCAACTTTTGATATCTGTAAGATTAAGATTATCACTTTTTGAAAATCATGTTACTTTTTTTTATTCATAGCACCATCTATATGTCAGGCTCATGATTATTGAATGGGGTACTACCTACAGCTGTACTTCAAAATTCAAATTGATAATTAGTTTAGGAGTGATTCCTGTAAAATTTGCTGGCGACTGTTCATTTCGGAAGACGATAGTGCAGCAATGGAGCTACATAGCCTGGACAAGGTGATATGGGAGGATAACTTTTGCCCGTGCAGATGTCCCTCCCTCTCCACGAAGTCAGACGATCCAAGGGAAAGACCAAGTTGATACAACCTTGCTCTCACTGTGCTGCAACAGTTGCCGGTGAGGACCAATATAAAGTCAAACCGCCTTAGAGACTTCGACTCAAATTTTGTGTTGGGTTTACTTTCCCCTGATGGAATAATCCTGCAAAGCAGCGGAGGTTTTGAATTAGAGTTGCCTTCTCCCAGGTGAGATACCATCCAAAGTTGATGAGCCCCACCTGACCGAAGTAACTGTTTTTAAGGTGCCAGTAGACGCCCTTTGCCCCTTATCCCAATTACTAGAAAGTCTCGACGGACTTAGTAACTAAACTACACAGGAAGGACAGAAGCTGGACTTGGTTGTCAGGGGCGATTTGAGATGCACATCATGAGGGCATTTTTTTAGGGAGAGAAAGCTTATCCCAACTAGCATCCTCGGTTGTGACAACCTTATAAGCGAAATTTGTACATACGAATATATAAACGTATACACATGTCTAAACTTTTATAAATAGAAATATACACACACCTAACTTTGTATAAAAATATGCATGCATTTTTATTTATATAGTGTACTTTGGGGATTCTGTGGAATGGGACAGAATTTTGTCTTTTCTAGATTTTTTTTATTCGTCTTCAGTGTTTTTTTATTATTAGACTGAAAGTTATTGAATAAGAGAAACCATGAGTCGATCTACAACGACTTCTCCTTAGAAAATACTGCGAAAACTAACATTTACCTCTTACACACGTGACTTGGAAACGATTGTGAATTTAATTTTCTTTCGAAGCTTTCTCATTTGAGAGGAGTCAACAAATTCTGACACATGTAATTTAAAGTTAGTACTTAATCTCCCAATAAGTTCGGGCATAACATATGAATGCCACCACTAGCAAAACACCCATATATATTTTTACTAGTATGCTTACCCGATGTTGCCTGGGATTGAATGATGATCACGCTCTCATATTTTTATTGTCACCGAAATCGGTAAAATCGCATATTTTCAATCAAATTGATTGATTACCTTCTTAGTTGGGGACCAATTGCGGTGCATCGGAGGAAGTCCACATGCCTCTTGCTATGATTTATTGTACAATACATTGTAGTCTACATTGCCCTGTAGAGAATCTACTGTTGATTTAAAAAAAAATGTATTTATATATAATAACATCAATCTATGACTGTGTTCTTTACAGAAACATAAATTTCGAACGCGCCCCAGTCATAGTTAAGAACCTACTGTTGATTTTATAAGTCTAGCATTTCGGCTTGTGTAATAATACAACTTCTCAAATGCACTTGTGATGTTAGGCTTTGTAAGGGGTTAACTTCAGTCCAAATCGCCTGTGCCTTCTTTCATCGGTTTATTTCGATTATCGATATTTATCAAAGATATTTCGATATAAAACTTATCAAGAACACTGCCAGGCACATGAACTTCCTTCGCGTGAAATTTCATAAAAGCCGGCCCAGCTGTTTTTGAATTCATAAAGAATGAACTCACAGACACACACAAAGTTCCTTTTATATTATAGTAGAGATATAGTACTAACATTCAAATTAGATGGGTAAAGAATTATCGGCACTTCTGCATGTCAGTAACATGAGGCAAATGTGTGTATTTTAGTTTCAAGAACCGCCGACGGAATAGGGGTCGATAACTGTTCCTTTTCTAAAAGTGCGTGCAATCTAAAATTATATTTTGATACATTTTTATACAACCTTCTTGTACAAAAAGAATATTCTTAAACCTTAATAAATGTTTCACATTTTTTTAAATTATATTTTGATACATTTTTATACAACTTTACCGTAAACCCCCCCCAAATAATTCTACAAACAATTTATAAATGTTCCATTAGTTTATTTTCAGTTATGAAAAGAAATTATATTAATACATAAAATTATATTTTTATACATTTTTCATACAATAAATGTTTCGATTTTCATGTATTTTTGTGTTATTTATTTCGTTATTATATATTTTTTGTTATCATAAACACTTGTTTATATTTGAGGTTCACATAATCGCCGCTAGACGTCGTTTTTCTTGCGAAGATCAGGAGTCGATAACTCCTCACTGTTTATAAAATATCACTGTCCTGCAGAAGTGCCGAATTATCATTTTACAAGTTACAGTTATTAATGTCGACCTTGTGTTGCTAATTTTCCAAACGATTAAAAAAACAGTTCAAATTGTTAATAGAGCCTTGGTTTCTGGCGTTAAAATATAAAGCGTAGCAATGGTTGATAAGTATTATTAAAGCGTAGCAATGGTTGATAAGTAATATTGGAACTTTATTACGTTGGAAACAACGGCTAAGAGGTGAGATGCTGGCTTTAAAAGCTCCATAGATGTACAAATGATGTTACACAAATTGGGCATTAAGTTCCAATACAGAAAGCAGCAATCCTTTCCCCATTTTCAGAACCATCACTCATGAAATGTGAGAGCTAATCGGCAAAACAGTTGAAGCAAGCTACAAGGTTTATTTTTTGCTCCGCGTAATAAGATTAGAATTGCGTCAGTATTCGTCATATTCTTCAGATCTGCCTATCACGACAATTGGTTTATGGGAAGGAGATTTATTTCACATGAAAATGTGGTTATTATGAAAACGTAGTACATATAAAAAAATTCACTGCGCCATATTTTAAGGCTAAAAACAAAACGTGTAACACAAAAGACACTGAATTTATCCAAACGCGTTGAAATCATTGCATCACCCTTGTAGGAAACTATGTTGCTGAATAAATTCGAATTTTGCCTGAAAATTGATAATTTCTTAGACACAAGACTTATAGAGTGATGTATTATATAGCTTTGATTTCGCTGAGGATGGATCATCCTGTAGAGTGCCAGATATTCAGCAACTACTTCAGGCAAACCTCACGAGAACTCTTTTAAGGATTCAAATCATCTCTTTAAGCGCAAGTGTTTGGAGATCTCTTCAATATGGTTCACGCTATATATTCGCAAGTTAATTTTCGAAAATCTATATTTTCACTCATTCTTTATTTTTTTAAAAGTACATTTTCGATACGGCGAAATAGTTTTCTGGTCTTAGATAATAATTGGCGTTGTATTGCCCCAAGAGTTCATTTGTCGGTCATCTCAAGCGAGTTGGTCGCTTTGTTTTTCTCTGTAAAGTTGTTGTTCTCGTGTGTGTGTTTTATTATTTATTCTAAAGCTTTAATAAAGAAAGAGAGAACGACTTAAAAAAGTACTATAAAAATAACAAAACAACAGAATTTCGTGTTCCTAAAACAATTGTATAATAACTAAGGTGTTGCCCATATATATATATATATATATATATATATATATATATATATATATATATATATATATATACATAAGGGACGCGGTCATCCAACCAGCTAATAACCCCAAGCTTTCTATTTGCAAGAGGCTCGGGTTTCGAATCCTGAGTTCGGATGTGTCTAACTGATGAACCCAAATGAGGGCGAAACTCGAGTCTTGGACTTCCGGTTCTTTGACTGCCATGGCTCTTGTGGGCTGCGACGCTGTTTGGCTGTGGAATTTATTATATACAATCTCTCACATTCTGAAAATCCTATCATAAGTTGCTCGCTTGGTTAGCATTGCTGGATGGCATCGTCCTTTCGAGTTAAAACTCCTACTTGTGAGACATCAGCTTGGGGTTATTAGCTGGTTGGATGTCTGCGTCCCTTGTTGAGACGAAGTAGGTTCATTTCACAGTCGGATTTCGGCGCGGTTTGCTTGATCTGTGTTGGTTAATTGAAATTCTTGTGTGCAGGGCGTTTGCTCAGTTGGTAGAGTGCTTGCCTTGCATGCAAGAGGCTCGGGTTTCGAATCTTGAGTTCGGATGTGTCTAACTGATGAGCCCAAATGAGGGCGAAACTCGAGTCTTGGACCCGGTTCTTTGACTGTCATGGCTCTTGTGGGCTGCGACGTTGTTTGGCTGTGGAATTTATTATATATATATATATATATATATATATATGTTATATATATTATATATACTTATATATATATATATTATGTATATATTATATATATACTTATATATATATTACATATATATATTATATATATATATATATGTGTGTGTGTGTGTGTGTGTACTAGCATGGGTGCCCGGCGTTGTGCATGTGTTTGGTGGTCTGTGTTGAGCAAAAAAAGAAAAAAAATGTGGAAGTAGGAAGGCAGGCTCGAACCCGTATCGCGAAGGAGAAAAAGAAATGGAAAAACGTGACGTCTTTGCTGTTACGATCACCGCCAAAGCGGAAGTGACGTAGGTTTAAATTAAGGCTAGACAATCGAAAAGAGGGGATGACTTTCGAAAATATCGGTGAAAAAAAGCAACCCCTCCCCGAAAACAAATGAGCAGATGAGGGTGGAGAAATTTGTGTTTTTCGCCAATTTTTCGGTATTTGTCGTCTGAAGGATCAAATTTACAAAACGATACTGATCTTGTGAAAATTCTTCGCCTCTATCGAAAGTTTTAGGCAGACATGGAAACATACATGCATAATACATTTATACATTGTTAGCTCAAATTTTCGACCCAAACCGATTAAAAAGCTTGCTCTTTCTCCGAATACCTTTATGTAAGATGTAAAATGTTTAGACCAGGAATTGTTTGAGTGATTTTGTAGAGACCGCAGAGGTCAATTTTTTTAAAACTTTAAGTCCTATTAGGACCCCTTAAAATTTATTGTTTTGCGCTCAAATCAAGTTATTAAGTTAGATCGATGTCCAAGGAACCTATATCTAAAATTTCAAGTGCGTTTTTTTTTTTAAATTGACCCCTATTATGACCCTTTAACATTTATTTTATTGGGCTCAAATCAAGTTATTAAGTTACATCCATGTTCAAGGAACCTATATCTAAAATTTCAAGTGTTTATAATCAAAATTGGCGGAGGAGTTTGGTACAGTTCTTAAAGGCTAAATCGTTGAACTTTGACCCGTTAACAGCCAAATTTCTCGCCGAAAACGGATTACAAAGATTTTCCAACATCTCAGTACCTGTATGTCAAATTTGACAGAGTTATGGTGCAGGGAAATGTACACAAACAGACAAATATACAGACAGACACACACACAGATACGTTCACTTTATATATATATATATATATATATATATATATATATATATATATATATATATATATACTAGCATTTCAGCCCGGCGTTGCCCGGGGGTTTTGATGTGTATGTTGAGTAAAAAAACAAAATAAAAAGTGGTAGTAGGAAGGCAGGCTCGAACCCGTAACGCAAAGGAGGAAATGAACGGGGGAAAAAACGTGACGTCTTTGCTGTTTCGACCACCGCCAAGGGTTTAATAAAAGCTAGACAATCGAAAGAAGACGATTTTCGAAAATGTGGGTGTAAAAAGCGACCACCTGTAGATAACTGCTCAGCTGAAGTTGAAGATATTAATGTTTTTACACAATTTTCCGAAATTTGTCGACTAAAAGGTCGAACTCCAAAGCGATACTGATCTTGTAAAAATCCGTCGCTTCTATTGAAAGTTTTAGGCAGACATGCAAACATATATACATGCATAGATTTATATATTGATAACTAAAAATTTTCGACCCAAACGGATTAAAAAGCTTGCCCTATCTCTGAATACCCTTTATTTAACATTTCAAATCTTTAGATCAGAAATTGTCTGAGTAATTTGGTAGAGACCGCAGAGGTCAATATTTTTTAAAATTTTGACCCCTATTATGACCCCTTAACATTTATTGTTTCGGGCTCAAATCAAGTTATTAAGTTAGATCCATGTCCAAGGATCCTATATCTAAAATTTCAATTGTTTATACCCATAATTGGCGGAGGAGTTTGGTAGAGTTCTCAAATGTCCAATCGTTGTACCGTGACCCCTTAACAGCATTACAAAGCTTTTCCCACATCTCATTACCTAATATATTAAATTTCGAGTCTGTACACTCAAAATTGACAGAATTATTGCGTAGGGAAATGTACACACACACACACATACACACGCCCATACATACACACACACACTTTCATTTTTATATATATACTAGCATGGGTGCCCGGTATTTCCCGGGTATTTGGAGGTGTATGTAGAGCAAAAAAAAAAAAGCAGTCAATTTCTTTTAAATTTGACCCCTATTATAACCCCTTAAACTTTATTGTTTTTGGCTCAACTTCAGTTTTTAAGTTAGATCCATGTCCAAGGACCCTATATCTAAAATTTCAAGTGTGTAGATCCAAAATTGTCGGAGGAGTTGGTCGAGTTCTCAAAGGTCAAATTGTTGAACTTTGACCCCTTAATCGCCAAAGTTCTATCCGAAAACCAATGATATCGATTTGCCCAAATCTCAGTACCCTGGATAACAAATTTTGAGTCTGTAGACTAACAATTGGCTGAGTTATTGCGCAGGGCAATGTACACAGACACGCACACGCACCGACATACACACAGACAGACGCTTTCTATTTTATATATATATATATATATATATATATATATATATATATATATATATATATGCATATTTGTAATACTGTCGTTAGACCTTCTCTTGCTAAAACACAAATATGAAGTTTTGCATGGATTCAAATTCCCTATATATTATGTTCCATGTCTGTAGACTACAAATGGGCAGAGGAGTTTGGTAGGCAAAATATTTTAAACAAAAATATATATATACGCATACATAAATATATATAGAAAGAGGTTTGTGTTTACTATAATCTTTTTACTCAAATATTATGGAAGTATTAATCATGTAGAATATCTGCATGAATATAATTACACGTAATTGTAAACTAAAGATGATCAGCCCATCAGAAAAGTAAACAAAAAAATGATAGGAAATTAATTAAAATGAATGTTTGAAAGAATATGCAAATTAGCTAGATCTTTTGCAGATGAATGCAATTTCACAACCAGATATAACAAAGTTGTATTTTCTTAAAAAAATAAATAGAAAAAAGGCTTACTTTTTTTCTGTTGCCCTTCAGGCCAAGATCAATGTGTAGTATCTGTTCTGATGCGACACTTCAGTTAATTTGTCTTGGTCACTCGACGGGAAACCCTTCATACCAGGACAATTATTACTTTTTGTCCCTACCAGACTGCCCTTTTTTGTCTGTTTTGTGGTTAGCTGGTTCCCCCTACATTAAAAACGACCTTGTGTCACATTTTGCTTCGGTGGGGTAGCAAATAAATACTAATAAATAGAAAAAGGGCTTGCTTTTTCTTCTGCTGTTCTTGGCCTTTGGGTTAAGATCAGAGTGTAGTATCTGTTCTGATGCTACACTTAAGTTTATTTGTCCTTGGTCAATAGAGGGACAACCCTCTTTACTGAGACAATTATTATTTTTGTTCCTACCAGAGTGCTCCTTTGACTTTTTTTTTTGGGGGGGGGCTGCCCCCCCCTCCGTCAAATACGACCTTGTGTCACATTTTTTTTTCGTGGGGAAATCTATTTTTATAGATGATAATAAATATCTATTTTTATAGATGATAATAAATAAAAAAATGTTTTTTAACATCAATATTAATAAACAAACAAAACATTTATAGGAGTACTGATATAGATATATATGTATGTAATAAACATAGGGTGCAAATGAGTTGAAATGTATTTTGCATGAAAAGTTTATGTTCATTAGTTTTGTTTTAACAAACCACCTACGAAAGCATTTACATTCCTACCACGTAATTGAAATTCAAGGACATGTTGGATCGAAGAATCATGCATAAGGTGCTAAGAATAGATTAGCTTTACATAAAATGATACAAGACACCCACAGAAACTGTAACAGTTTTTTTTTCAAATATTAAAATTTGAATAGAGTTACGTTAAACAAAAACAGGTTCGTAAAATATGCAAGTTAAAATACAGACAGTAGATTAAAAAAGCTGAAAGAATATACATATATATATATATACATATATATACATATACATATATGTATGCATATACATATATATACATATATATATATGCATATATATATTATTCAAGGTTAATATAATTTAGACGTAAAACATCCTATGAATTTAATGAGATTCCTAGGTTCATACAAGAGTGCTCAATACCAAGGTAGAGCAAGATATACTTTTTATTTTTTACATAAGTGTTTAAGTATCGCTACATACTCATGAGTACGTTTCAGTGGACTCATTATAATTAACTAGAGACATCATCAGGCGATGTTGGTTTTACAAAGGTCTAGTTTTTTTATGGATATAGGAGAAAGTTCATAGAAGTTCTTGTTTGGAGAGTAATCACATGGTATTAAAAGATTAAATAAATTGAAAATTAAGATAACTTCCTTTAATTATTAAAGAAGAAAATGTATGAGAGAATATCTTGGGTCAATGAACAAAACAACAAAAATACAAAACAAGATCATAGAAATAATCGTGCTGTGTTTGGCTGAGAGATAGAGGTAAGGGGAGGGAAAAAGAGAGGAATAGAAAAGGAAAGGGAGTAGAGAAGGAAGAAAGAGAGAAGGGGTGATGGGTTGAAATTATAATCGCATATAGGAGGAAATGGTATGCAACAGACATATCACTTAGACAGGGAAGGTTGTCTGGCTTTAAAGAAGGAGAATGGAAGAAGAAAAAGAAGAAGAAGAAGAATGAGGAGGAGGAGGCAATAACCGTAATGAATTTATTTGATCATTTATTTATCTATTAGCATAAATTTATTTTATATATGGTTGGACTAAATAAATACATGGAATTAAAATTAAGTGTTTTTATTTAATTAATTGCTAGTAATGAAAAACGGTGATTTAAAAATTCAAATAGCAATTAGTTATATAAAAAAACAGGAAGTCCAGTAGATCATTAATATTTTGGCTTATAATATAATATAGTAAATGTCATTTTAAATATATGCCAAGGAATAATAACTTAATGATTAGAAATTAAAGATTAGAATTAAACAATTTTTCTAATTAAATTGAGAATTTGAAATGAAATTAGAATTTTTATAAGCACTTATATAACTGAGATGAGAGAAAGGTTTGATACGTGTCTCGACTTGACCGAGCAATAATATGCATTTTTCTCTGTTAAAATCGCGGATTTAGAATTTCTTGACGTGGATGCTTCTCAGGTTGATGCATTTAGAGAGCGAGTGCTGGAAGACATTGACAATTTAGCCAGCGGTAAGCGAGACAATTCTGCCAGCTTCCCGATGCTCTTTGATACACCAACGATAATGTCGGTCAATGTTTCCACTCTTGTATTAATATTTCCGGTTGCGGAGACCTACTTACTAATTACTGGCGAGTTCAGCTTCGTGAGGGCCATGTTTCAGCAAGAAAACTTTGTGAAATTTGAATTTAATTTTCCTGTCACTATTGCTAGAAAATAGTTGAGAATTGTCCTCAAATTGTTGAATGTGGACACCTGAAGGTTTATGAATTTCATTGGTGGGGGGTCAAATTGGAACTTGATGGAAACATTGTGCCTATTATGAAGAGGAGGCAGCTCAAATTGTTGAAACAGTCGGTTGTTAGTCAGAGAGACTGTTCAAATTTGGGCAGTTGTTAAGATGACCCTGTAAAGATTTGAAAAAAAAAACATGCTAGCACATCTTTCTTGCTGCGTGTGCTTCTAATTAGTTTGAAAATCATGGAAATAGGACAGTCCCGTTCTTTTTATTTGAGACCACGTTAGAGCACAAAAGTTCCAAATAACCCAATTGTAGCATCTTTAGTGTGCGAACTAATTACCATCAAATGGGATAAATCTGGTCTCAACACCTTAGTATATGAATAGCAGGGTAACCTGGCGTTGCTTGGAACGAAACGATAACATATTTCAATTAAATTATCTATCTTTCCTTGTTTCCATCTCCCCCGTTTTCACTTTTCCTATCA
Source organism: Euprymna scolopes (assembly GCF_053919585.1). NCBI lineage: Eukaryota > Metazoa > Mollusca > Cephalopoda > Sepiida > Sepiolidae > Euprymna > Euprymna scolopes. The sequence continues at coordinate 57,899,059 of NC_136498.1, read as the reverse complement.
TAACGGCCACTGTAAGGATAAAGAATGCATTTTCTTTCTAAATTATAGAGATTATTCATCCAAAGCAACGCCGATTATGAATATACCAAATTTGCATGTGCTTGTTTTGCATGTTTTTAGTTTTAGCTGGACATACAAACATACACATATACAAATCTACAGACATACACACAGACAACTAACCTTTATATCACAGATTAGAATTGAAAGCATAATCACTTTAACACAACAATTGCTGTTAGATCATCGAAATTAAATTATGTTGAAGTGGACAGTACCAGATATGTAACTGCATATGAAAACCAGGCGCTGTATGTGGGAAGTCTCAAAAAGTATATGTGAGTGTGGAAGTGGCTGTTTTGGTAACCGAAACACAAGTTGTAACTCAAGAGATTGCATGCATATACAAGAAAAATAAGTGCACTATGTAAATGTGTATGGATTGGGGGGGGGTAAACTTGCCGTATGCAGTGACTGGTATTCACAGCCAGTAACCCATCTGATACTGGTCACGTAGTGTCATTTAATTTCAGTGAATCGCTGTGTTGACATGATTATGCCCTTAATTCTAATCAGATGTAAAACTGTTGGGACCAGAGTTATCTTGAAGTTAATTAGTTCTAGCAGTAAAAGGCGTCAGGATCAAGTGATTTTAAACTTTTACGCTCAATCGTGATCTTAAATTTAAAAAAATCGGGACTGTTTCTTATTTCCACTGTTTTAATCCTTTAACTAGAACATGGCTACAAGATAGATACGTTGTACGAATGGTTCCATTTCTTAGTAAATATTACTAGACCTTGCTAGGAGTTTTTTTTTTCTGATTGACGGAAGTCAAACAATTTGTCATGTAAATACGTCAGCTGCTTTGATATACCTGAATCCTCAGATGAAATACAAAGCAGGAAACGACGTTTAATGCTTATGTACTATGTGTTTGTTTTCACAAAATCGCAACTTATTGTTACACAACTGAAACAGTAATCTGTAGCAATAAACAGTGATAAGTAGTAAGATTGTACTTCTAAAAACAAAAATTCTAGGAATGTTCGAAAGAAACCGTGGCATAGTGGATAACGTACTTGGTAAAAGTCAGTTGTAAGTTAGACTCTTCTTGAGGTTAAAGATTCAATTTTTAAGGGAGACGACACTCAAAATACAATTCTGAATTACTTACAGTTATGGCTAACGGAACAAAAGCACACTAATCCGATACACGAAATAAAAGGTATTGTTTGAAAGTCGATACTGAACAAGATAAATCTTAAAAAGGTCTGAGCTTAAACGTTTAGCAAATAAAGTTGAACTCCGAAAAAAAAACAAATAACATGATGTACTTGCTGAAGGCATACGCAGGACTGTATAGTTTTGCAGACCTCCCGTATACAGTGCCAAGTATATTAAGATACAGTAACCGATCTGGTACTGACCATGTTCAGTGCTATTACATTTCGGCGATCGAACAAGATTGCTGTGTCAACGTGATTATGCCGTAAATTCTAATCATATTTAAATTTAATGGAACCAGAGTTATATCAGTTTAAGGTAATTAGTTCTAGCACTAGAGGACGCAACGATCAGGTGATTTGTAACTTTTGTGCACAAACGCGGTCTCAAATTAAATTTAAAAAAACGAGACTGTTTCTAACCTCCACAGTTTTTAAGACCAGTTAGAAGAATACACTTACGATATACAAACATGGTACGAATGGCTCCATTTTTAGCAAATGCTACCAGACTTTGCTAGGGGTTTATTTTTCTGATTAGGTTTGAATTTGTCAGATAAAAGCTATAAGTGCATTTGCAATATCTGAAACTTCAAATAAAATGCAACAGAAAGTAGATCCATTACATTCTTATGCACCATGTGCACGTTTTTGCAAATCGAATGACAACTTATTGTTATACAAGAGACTGCATGCATATACAAGGAAAATAGATCCATTGCCATATCTATCTATCTATCTATCTATCTATCTATCTAGCTGCCTATCTACTATTATATAAAAGGAACTTTGTGTGCATATCTGAGTGTGTGTGTGTGTGCGTGAGTTTGTTTCCTATGGACTCGAAAACAGCTTGATCGATTTTTATGAAATGTCACACAAATGTACTTCATTTACGATCATCAAAATAATACGAGGGCAGGAAGAAACAGGAAGTTTTGACCAAAGTTAACACCTTACACAGCCTAACATCACAAGTGCATTTGAGAAGTTTTATCACCGCATAAGCCGAAAGGCCCAGCATATAAAATCAAAAGTAGGTCCTTTGATATGACCGGGCACATTCGAAATGAAGGTTTCTGTTTAGAGCACAACTGAAGCATGACACTTGACTTTTATATTTTAAACTTTAATGGAAGGCATTATATATGAAAATAATTTTATAAAATCACAGTTGATTCTCTACAGTGTAATGTAGACTGCAATATATTGTGTATTAAGTACCGCTGGGGAGGCACGTGGAGCTTTCTCCCAGTGCACTACGATTGTTCTTTACTAAAGCAGACAATCGATCGATGTGATTGAAAAATGGGCGATTTCGCCGATTTCGATAACAATAAAACTATGAGAGTATGAAACATTAGTTGATCATGATTCACTCCCGGGCAACATCGGATCTGCCTGCTAGTAAATGCTACAAGTTTGAATGTCATACCTGAAACCGATTTTGTCGTATGTTTTAACTATTTTTTTGCCCTGAACTAAGAATCAATATTTGTAATGCGTATCTTCTTTTCTTCCTCAATCTACACGCAAATGAGATTCTAACCAATTATCGTCTGGCGTCTTGAGATCATCGCTTCACTTCCAAATCATATGAACTTACAATTGTCGTCTGCTGATAGAAAAATCATCTGTTTATAGACTTTGATATATTTCTTGAACAATTATTTTCAAATTTAATCTTTGTCATTAAGATAATTGCAAACCGTAATTGTAGATATCGCTAGAGTACAAAAAAAAAATTACCAGCCAATATATCTTTAATAGATAATGCAATTTTCACATCTACTCGACAATAATAATTTAACTCACTTCATACACTTCTAGATTTTCATCTAAGACGAAGGGCATTTTTATTCAATCTGTGTATTTTTTCTGAGAAGAATAATCAAAAACTAAATTTGTAAAAAAATTGTTAACCTTAAAAATTCTAAAACAATAAACTAAAATGTCATAATTTTAAACGGTCACATCTTTGAAAACAAGACTGGAGGCCTTCTCCCAGGCTTTCTGTCATTGCCTTAGATACGTGATCATTCGTATTCCTCTCATGCTTATTATAGAGCATAACCCTAACGCAAAAAGGGTTGATATGCTGTAAAACAAAACAACAAACCGAACTATTTATATGCACTAATTTGCATAATGCTGTTATATGATCCACCTAATTAGAATACGTGGAATATCAACCATAAAAATATGGTTGGTACCGTAAAGACGGGAAAGACCCAACGATAGACTCAGAGAGACAAAGAGATCGAGTCGACGACTACCACGCCGACACCTTCTCCAGGGACAGTCTCCCCATGACTATAGGAATGGACTCTATGTAAATATTTTATCTACTTTCTTGCTTTCAATATATCTGTTCTATTTTACTTTTGTGTTTTAGTTATTTATTTCCATGTGTTTAGTCGAGTTCCAACAGTAAGGTTAATTTCAAAATTAAAAAAAAAAACTAAATAATGTTATAAAATATTTTATCAAATGACTAAAATTATTTTTTATCTGAGATTTTTTTTTTTTACATTTTGCTAATGGTATTAAGTTTGTAAAAAATATTTTATGAAATCATAATTTTTTTTAATGTTCAAATTAATCATATGAAATAATGTTCTTAAAGATGTGACGTAACTGCTTCTACTTAAAATTCGCGCAAACCACACAAACAGACACACATTGATTTCAGGCATACAACAACCATCAATAACACAGGACGTATCCTTTCCTCTCGCCTGGGCTGACCAATCGGTGTTAATGCCACCAGTATAATGAAAAACAAAAGAGTCTTCTTTGAAAAATGTGACTTATGCCGAAAATCTTAGAAAAAACATGATTTAATTATTTGATAAAGTAGTAGTGATGGGACGATTCTAATATTGTTCCTGATTCCGATACAATCACTGATTCTAATTTTTTTATATATAAAACCAGAAAGTTGTTATTTTTTCCCAAAAATGAGCAATGAGCATATATTTTCTCAAACATAAAACACATGTGTGTGTGTAGATGGGGGTGATTTTTGCATTTTATTTTTAATGATCGTTAACAATCAATAAATACCTGTTTTTTTTTCATTATTACAATCTGCAGTGGGAGATTTTTATCAAACAAAATCGAATAGGCACAAACTTTTCCAATTCCGATACCACTAAGTCACCACTATAAGTTACCATTTTTCCGATTCTCGATTCTGATTCCGATTAATCATCTCAATGCAATAAAACAACTTTATTTGGTTTAAAAAAAAATTCAAATGAAAAAAAATTAAAGCAGAATGCGTTTGTTCTTCCAAAATGTCGGACAGATTTCAGTTTACCTTGGTTAGTTAATGGTAGCAAACATCTGTCCGACCATCATTATGTATTTAGTCAAGCCCGTTCTACTGCAGATATCCTAACTGTAATCTCTGAATGTATACACCATGCACTGGATAATGCTGTGGCGAGGAGGGCAGTAGCCCTAGATATATCTAAGGCTTTTGACAGGGTATGGCACAATGGTTGGTTGGTTGGTTGTTTTTGTTTTACGGCATATCAACCCTTTTTGGGTTATTTAATGCCGAATCCAAAGATTTTGAAGAAAAAATTTTTTAATAGAATATATTTGTGTTCACGTCGGTTTCTATTCAACCCATAGTTGGGACCCAAACAGGTACTACCACTCCGGGTCAGAGTGGACCTGGGAGCAATGGTAATTAAAGGGTGGCTCCACATTCCCCAAAGCCCGCAAGCTGGGGCCTCACCACTGGATATAGTTTAAGGTCATATCCAGGACCGGCACAATGGTCTTCTCATAAAAATCAGATTCTATGTTATTACTGGATGAATAGTTAACATAATCAAATCCTTCTTAAATAAGAGAAGAATCTATGTTATTCTGGATGGTCATACATCAAAACAATATGATATACATGCACATGTACTTCAGGGGTCGATTCTTGGACCTTTATTATTCCTGATATTCATAAACAACTTCCCTGATAAAATTTTCTATGTGCTGGCGACACCATGCTCTATAATAAGCACGAGAGTAAAACGAATGAACACATATCCAAGACAATGATAGAAAGCCTAGGAGAAGACCTCTAGTTCGTAGTGGAATGGGGACAAAGATGGATGGTAACATTTAATGCTACCAAGACTAAGCACGTTTCCTTGAATAATTACAAACATTCTCAACCAATAATAGCTATGGCTAAAGATACACTACCTGAAAGAATTCATTCAAACTCCTCGGCTTAATGTCCACAAGGAACATGAGTTGGAGCAGATATATCGAGTGCATTGCCAAGGCTGTTGCAAGGAATATGGGCTCTCTCTACCGCACCAAAAAGTTTCTTATACCTGAAAGTATTCTGTACCTATAAAAAGGCCACCATTCGCTCATGTATGGAGTATTGTTGTTACATTTGGGCTCGTGCATTTGCTACTAGTCTCCCACTTCTGGACAGGGTGCAAAATAGAGTCGCCAACTTAATACGTCCTGAACTGTCATCTAAGCTTCAACCTTTGTTCAATTAATGAAATGTTGCCATCTATTTTACATGTATTTTAATGGTCCAACGAACTACAAGCTCTTGTACCTCCTCAATGTAAATACCTTAGACAAACTCGACAAGCAGCAAAGCCCCACTCTTACACAGTAGAGATCCCCACATGCCAGAAAGCCTTCTACTCTAATAGTTTCTTCCCCCAAACTGCTAGACTTTGGAACTCCTTTCCAGATTGCTGCTTTCCCAACTGTACTGACATGCAGAAGTCCAAGTGTAACGTAAACAGACATCTTGCTGTTCAACTCCCTACATAGTAGCTCTGCAGCATGTCCCAGATAGTAGCCCCCTACATCAAAGTGGCACACAGTCTTGTTTGGGGTGAAAATGTAATAAAAAAAATGTATGTTGCTGTTTTCAGGCTATGAACCATGGATTTATGTTTTTTTCTCAACCCTTATTAAAATCCGTGCACAAGGCTGTTCTTCAACCCCACCGTATTTTAAAATTTAAATGTCTGTGCGGTGTCTGATACGTGAATAGGGCAGTGCAAAAATTTAACTTCAGAATCAAACAAGAACTGAAAGACATCCAGATCAACTAAACAACAACTGATATATAGTGCCGAAGCTTCATCGACCTACACAAGTGACAATTTCTTTTATAGGTAGATCACATTTGTTATTTAATGTTAAAGTTCAGGAAACAATTTATATTTCAAAAATAAAATAGATAAAATTATATTGAATATTAACATAGACTCTACATCATGAAGTTGAAATAATAATAATAATAATAATAATAATAATAATAATAATAATAATAATAATAATAATAATAATAATAAGTTTAAAGTAGAAAAAAGACGAAGAAAAAATGGACCAATAAAACCTGGATCAGAATTGAGGTTGGTAATCCTGATCAACAAACTTAAAAATGAAGTCAAAATTATAAGCAAGATGCAAACGACTAGAAAGGATGGAAAAGTAGAAATGTGATCAGCGAGGAAAAGCTCAACAAGAAACAGGAAGAATTGAAGCAAAAAATAGAGCAGAAGAACAGAGATAAATTTAAACTTTTGAACAGCCCTATTCACATATTAGACATTGCAGAGATATTTAAATTTTAAATTAATATTACCGATACGGTGGGGTCCAAGAACATCATTGTGCATGGATTTTAATAAAGGTCGAGTAAAAAACATAAATCTATGGTTCGTAGCCTGATAACAGCAACATATATTTTAAAAATATATTTTCATGTAAACAAGGCACAGTGCAACTTCGATATAGGGGGCTACTATCTGGGACATAGGTTGCAGGGATACTATGTAGGAAGTTGAGCAGCTGGATGCCTGTTCACATTACACATGAACTTCTGCATATCAGTACAGTTGGGAAAGTAGGAACCCGGAAGGAAGTTCCAAAGTCTAGGTTCTGGTGAAGTAACCATTAGAGTATAAGGTTTTCTTACATCTAGAGATCTCCACTGTGTAAGGGTGGAATTTTGCTGCTTGTCGGTTTTGTCTTGGGTAGTTACGTCGAGGAAGTACAAGGGAGTGTAGTTCGTCGGAACATCAACCATTAAAATACTTATAGAACAGTAAGAGGAAAGCAACATTTCATCCATCGGACAGAGCTTGACGCTTAGATGACAGTTCATGACCTATCAGGTGAGAGACACTCTTTTGAACCTTGTACAGGAGCGAGAGTCTAGTAGCAGATGCACCAGTCCAAATGTGACAGCAATACTCCATACATGGCGAATAGTAGCCTTGTAGAGGTACAGAATACTTTCAGGCGTAAGTAACTTTCTAGCATTGTAAAGAGAGCCCACCTTTTTTGCAACAGTCTTGGCTCTCGATGTATCTGTTCCAACTCACGTCCCATCTGAACATTAATTCTAGGAGGTTGAAGGAAGTAAATTCAGGTAATGTATCTTTAGCCATAGCTATTGGTGGTTTAGAAGGTTTCTTGTAATTGTTGAAGGAAACAAGCTTAGTCTTAACAGCATTGAATATGACCATTCATTCTGTCCCCATTCCACTACTGATTGGAGGTCTTTCTCTAGTATTTCTGCCATTTCCTTAGATATGTGTTCATTTGTTATCCCCTCGTTCCTGTTAAAGATTGCGGTGTAATCGGCAAATATACCCATCTCAGAGACAAGGTAGTTCATTTCTGAATATTAAAAATAATACAGGTCCAAGGATAGACCCCTGAGGTACATCCGAATTTATATCATATTATTTAGATGTATGACCGTCGAGGACAGCCTGGATTCTTCTCTTATTTAAGAAGGATTTGGTTATGTTAAGTATTCGTCCAGTGATACCGTATAGTCTGATTTTCCTGAGAAAACTATCGTGCCAAGCTTGGTCAAAAGCCTTAGATATATCTAGGGCTACCGCTCTAAAAATAAAAAAAAAACCTCTGTGGACCGTCCGAGAGACATTGATTGCTTGAATTCTGTATCATAATAAGGTTGTATTCTTATCTGTTTGTTGTTTGTTTGTTTAGGATAAGGGTAAATGTGTGTACGGTAGGGATTAGGATAATAGCGTCGTAATCGTTAGTAGTGGGAATTTGGTATGATTAGATTATTTAAAAGGGCGATTCAATAAGAACATGTTTGCGTTGAACTTGAAGACGAAAATCCTGTAGTCAGCTGGAAAGCAGATCAGAGGTGACTGGGGGGCAGTTCATACAACAAATAAAGAGAAGTCGTTATACTTCAGTCCGACAGCCAAGTATTAATGACGCATACGTAACTTATTCATAACACTAAGAGACATAGTCGTCTGATCTTTATAGTAAGTAAACCAGTTCATTATTATTCGTAAGGTGGGTACTTCAGAAATGATAAACTTAAATAACAAAGGTACGTCACAAAAAGAAATTTCCAGTCGGCAAAGAAACCAAAATCCATAGAGATGCAATGAACAGCCTAGCATAGTAAAGCAGCTGGCCACATAATTTCTACAATTCGGTGCACCGCCCTTGCTTGCTTGAATCTTGTATTATAATAAAGTCATATTTCTGTTTGTTTGTTTTGCCAAAATTTAATTAATTTATACAAAATGTAAAGCGTTTCACAGATTCATTTTCAGCTGAAAACGGACTTATACACACTTTTATTCCAGCATGATTTTTATATATAATATGTATTCAAAATTAATCTACATTAAATGAGTACGCTTGTTTGCATATTGCATTAAAGAAAATCTATTTTAATAATTAGTGTTTTGTTACATTGAAATCGTTTTAATTGCTCTATGTAAAAATACTATTTAGAGTTAATTAATTTAATTAATTTTTTTATTTTTTAATTCATATTTATTTATTTTCAATTATTAAAAGCTGACGACAATTGCATTTACAACCGAAAGTAAAATTATTTATTTAAGCTATAAGAGTCAATTCTCGTTTAAGCTAGGAAAGTTATTTCGCGCTTGATTTTCATAAACCAAGATGGATGTGTTTTACGCGTCCCTAAACCCAACATGTGATCAACTTTCGTAACAAGTTAGGATGTTCGATGTATCTTAAACAGTATATGACTAATCCCTGCGTCCGCAATATGTTTCAATCCGTCAACACTGGATATATGCAGCTAGTATTTTTATAGAAATGACAGTCATAATAAAATGGATTGATATTTTTGGATCACCCCATACCTGTGTATGAGGGTGAATATATCTCCAGACCCCTACACTACACACTGTGCTGGTCTAATTGGATATTTTCTTAATCTCCTATTGCCTATAAAGTTGGTTTATTATACTCCAGCGTGGTAATATGCACCGTTCAAACGGAGGTGCTATTTTATCGATTCCTTTTCATATAGTAAAATTGTCTTTTGAAAGGGTTGCATCCACAAACGTGTGGCAAGCCTCGTGCTGGTCTAATCATAGAATAATTACATTCCGATAAGGTTTAATGAACACAATGAGCGAAACATCAGCAGCATTTAAAACTTTGAATTAGTAGAAAAAGATAAGACGAGAAAAGTTCAAGCATTTTATCTGAATTTGCGGAATTTCTTAACACGTTGCCTGAAACAGCGAGTGAAAAGCTTATTTGAGTCTAGCAGCCATTTTGGATAAGACGAACTTTCTTTTATATCGACAGACAAAATGGCGAATTTGATCAACACATTTTTAAAAATAAATATATAAATAAATAAGGCAGGTGTGAATCTCACTGATGTGATGATGATACACTCTCTAATTTGCTGACGATAAGTTATTTACACTATTGATGCCAGAATTTATTCAACAGCTTTTCGCTTTTCCCGTTATATTTTTGATATTTCCTATCGTACAACCTTTCTCAGATGTTCTACGATAAATAAGTATGATTTTATTGTGGTGCATCTGCAAACAAAATGAAGGGCTTATATGTATTGCGCTACGGGAAAGAGGAGAGGCAAATTGGCCGACTCATTTATGCACTTGGAGTGCATGCTGAGAAAGGCAGTTTTTTTTTTAATCAGGACATAAAAGGAGGCGAACACGCCATTAAGGGTACATTGAAAAAAAAAGAGACAAGTGTGTGCCTTTGCGTTGGTTACTCTTCCATAGAGCACGTTTATTATGAACACGTATTATTTTTAGGGTATTTGGACACCGAATAATCTTTGATATGTGGACGAATATAACCAACGCTGACAAAATACATTTTAATTATCAAACCACTATAGATGATAAAAGCCAGTTTTTTTTGTTTTTTTTTTACATGGTGTTCACCACTTATCAAGGCCCAATGGCCACTCGGGGATAAGGGTTATTGTGTGTACAGTAATCAGTGAGATAGTCTAGCAATATTATTGGAGAATTGATAAGGTGTCATTACTTAGGGGCGGTTCATCAGGAATTTGTTTGTGTTGGACTTGAAGGCATCCGGGTTGAAGTCGGGAGGGAAACAGGCAAGCGGAACAGAGTTCCACAGGCGTGCAGTTCTAAGAAAGAAGCTTTGTTCATGGAAACTACGTTTTGATTTAGGAGTGGGGAAAATTATTGACGGTAGTTTCAGCTAGTCAGTTACGTGCATAAAAGATCAAGTTCATAAATAGCATGCGATTCTAATTTTGGCTCTTCCTAAAAACCACCGACTCCTTCAGATTCTTACTCTGAATCTGTTGTAGTTCCGCAAATGTCTGCAAGAAAAACACAAGTCGATAATTGGGAGAAAACAAAATATATTGATATACAACAATTTAAGAGTTATGGTATACATCAGCCCGACTGCCAGGAGTTCGAGACACATGCATGATCTCCCAGGCTCTATAGTCAGTAGAAAATTTCATTATTAACCGTAAGTTTGGACACTACAACATAATCCAACTTTGATTAGAAGGACCGATGATGAATAGAGGTTAAACCTAACTGACCATGAGACGTTTTCTCTTTATTTTCTCTTTTTCATGAAGAACGTATCCGCATATAAAATTAAAATACACAATATACTTATTTCAAAATAAAACTGTAATCGCGTATTATAATTGTTGTGGACAAGTGATACAGCTCGTTATTTAATGGAAACAAAATATATTGAGCGGAAAAGACGTCTTCAAAAAAGGCGTCACCACATATCAAGACCCGTAGCCTACTCGAGGATAAGGGCTAATGTGTGTATAGTAGTCATTGGGACACTAATGTAATTATTGTTAGTAGTGGAAATTTGGTATAATTAAATTATATAAGAGGAGGATGTAATAAAAATTTGTTTACCTTCGACTTAAAGACGACAATATTGTAGTCAGCTGGAAAGCAGAGAAGCAGAACAGATTTCCTCAGGCGGTCAGTTCATGCAGGACATAAAGAGAAATGGTTATACATCAATGCGATAGGCAAGTATTAATGACGCATACATAACTTGCTTATAATAAGAGATGTATTCTCCTGGTTTTTATAGTAAGTGGACGAGTTCATTGTTATTTGTAAGGTGGGCACACCAGCAGTGGTCAACTAAAATAACAAAGATACATCAGAAGATGAAATTTCCAGTCAGCAAAAAAAAAAAAAATTAGAGAAAAGTATAATAAACAACCTAGTATGGTTAAGTATCTAAACAAATCTTACGAACTGCAAGCACCTGTACCCCCTCTACGTAAATACCCCCGACAAACCCGACAAGCAGCTAAATCCCAACCCTTCACAGTAGAGATTCCTAGATGTAAGAGAGCCTTCTACTCCGGTAGTTTTTTCCCCAGAACCGCTAGACTTTGGAATTCCCTTCCGGGTCTCTGCTTCACCAACTGTACTGACATGTAGAAGTTCAAGTGTAACGTAAACAGACATCTTGCTGTCGAACTCCCTACATAGTACCCCTGTAGCTTGTGTCTCTGATAGTAGCCCCCTACATCAAAGTGGCAACATGCCTTGTTTGGGGTAAAAATGTATTTTAAAAAAAATAATATCCCTATTCTTTCCTACAATCCTTGTTGCAATATCATATTGAAACGTAGGTTCTAGTTTTGGGACGATTAATTGGAATAGAAATCAGGAATCGGAAAATTCAGAACTTTTGAGATATCGAAATCTATATCGGAATTGGAAAATATATGTACCTATGTAAAGTTACACATGTGTTAACATGCCCACACAGGCAATAGTAACACAGACAAGTAAAAAAAAAATCGACTCCTTTTTTGCCAGTTGAAACAAAAGGCATTTATTTACAGGTACTTTCAATAATAACGCGTTGTCTCTTGTTCAAAAGTCCTCTCGCACTCAAATGTGCGAAACAAGATTTGCCGTCTCGAACACGTGGTACAGTGTTCGTTTCCAGCCATGTTAAGCGTGTGCCTTTTTCTGTTGCTCTCAGGCCACTTTCGTTAGATATTTATCTCTGTCCTATCTCTAACATCAAGGATCCACGTTGTTCTTATTTTTATAATCCTCGCTGTGACGTCGCCTTGCACACATATTATTCATTTGCATACATCTGTTGCTGCCATACAAGCGAGCGAGCTCTGTTACACCTATTTTCTGTTGCCCAAATTAATTCTTTTCTTTTCTTTCATTTTTTTTTGTTTTAATTAAGACTTAATTTATCATTTGCTGTTATCAATACTAAAATGATTGACTTTAACCTGTCAGTAAAATGAACATCTATAAACACCCTCCACACGCGTATTTTACATTGGCATATACTTTATGCGTTTTTAATGCAATAAAAAATTAAATTAAAGAAAGAAAAAAACTACTCAATAGATACATATTTAAAGATTTAAAAAGAATCGGAATTAGAATCAGTAATTCTATTGAAATCGAGAAAATATTGGAAATAATCTCATCTCTAGTAGGTTCTAATTGTATTTAAACCATAATTTCTACTCCACCCACTTTATAACACCTGGGGCTATTCTGAAACTACTGATAGACAAGGCCTGTCAACTGAAAAATGACGTCACACAAAATAGTCAAAGCAAACGAAATGTGTCAAGTAGTCAGACTGTCGATAAATGGTGAACATCTGTTCTTTAATTTATTTTGAAAGAGAGAAAAATAACTATAATTTATACATAATTTTATTCACTAATAATTCTACAAAGAGAATTATACTTTACGTCCTATTTTGTTGTTCTATTTATGTTAACATTATATTTTTTTATGGTCGATGTGTTTTTCATTCTTTTTTATGTTACTTGCTCTGCATTTCCGTTTATGTTATTATTTTTATTCTGGTCTAATATATGAAATTAAATATTGATTTCTATAAAAGACATCCGTGAATTACATCTTGTCGTCTGTTTAATAATTTTTCTTCTGATATTAGTATATGATAGGCTTCTAGTATACAAAGGTTGCATCTTTTTTATTTTATTTGTTTTATGTTTTTTCGTTCAATCTACTATTGCCCATCTTAATTTATATACAAATTTATTTTTCTTTAATTCCTCAACCCATACTGCGAATGTGATTGAGTTTTTCTTATTTTTTTTGTTATTTTCGTTATTACTATTGGTTCTTTTGCTATCTTCATTATTGTGATTGTCTCTATTTTTGTAATCATCTCTTCTGTTGTTTTCAGTTTCATCTACATTGTTGTTTTTTCCGTTACTTGATGTGTTGTTTTCTTTCTCAGTGTCTTGTTTAAACGATGTAAGGTTATTAAGATATCTGTCCTTAAAGCAAGTTCTAGTGCTCCCTAAATATACTTTAGTTTCATTATTTGTATATTACATTTGATGTTAAACAATCCCTCTAGTGGTCATGCAGTAGCGTTCCAGCAGTTACAATCTTTTACGTTGTTAGATTAATTTTCGGTCTTATCCCTATTTTTCAAAAATTTGTTTAATTTTGTGTTGTTGAATCCAATTATGGCATTTGTTAAGTAAGCAGATGTTGAGAAGGATAGTTAAACAGTGTGTTTTTTATTAATTAATCTTATTTTATTATTATTAGTTTACTGACTTGTGGAACAAATTTTTTTACATAGAGGTCACCACTTATCAAGGCCCGGAGGCCACTCAGAGATAAGGGTTATTGCGTGTACAGTAATCAATGAGATAGTATTGTAGGAAGCATTAGTATTGGAGATTTGATAGAGTGTCTTACTAAAGAAGGCGGTTTGTCAGGAATTTGTTTATGTTGGACTTGAAGACATCCAGCTTGTAGTCAGCTTTGAAATAGGCAAACGTATAAGAGTTCTACAGTCGTGCACTTCTGAGAAAGAAGCTCTGCTCATGGAATATACGTTGAGATTTAGGCACAGATAAAGAGGGGAAATTATTGACAGTAGTTTTAGCCAGACATATGTTTCTCGTGAAAGATTGGAGAGAGGGGACTAGAGATTGGAGCTCAGACGAGCACCTGCCATGGAAATAACGATAAAACAAAGGCAGGCTCGCAACGTCTCTTCTGTGGGAGATAGGTTGCAGGGAAGAGAAAAAGTGTCCTCCATTAAGCTATGAAGTCTATTTTGTACCCTGTCAAGGCAAGATAGGCTGTTTTTAGCAGTTCCTGCCCAGATGTGGCAGCAGTACTCCATCCTTGTACGTACTTGGTTTTTATACAGATAGAGAATTGCATCAGTAGTGAGATATCTTCTGGAGCGGTAGAAGGATCCCACTATTTTCCCATCGTCCTTGGCAACAGACCTGATGTACGTGTTCCATTTCAGATCAGGAGTAAAGGTCAAACCCAGAAGCTTCTCAAACCATGAAGCCTCCCCAAGGCGAGAGCCATCAATTTCAATTGATGTCAGATGGGGATCAGAGCGTTGATGATGTAAAGATAGAAGCTTGGTTTTGGATGCATTAAAAGTAATCAGCCACCTCTTCCCCCACTGTACCACGCACTCAAGATCAGAAGAGAGACAATTAGAAAGAACCGTGTCATTTACGGCCTTTGATGTGTTGCCATAGATTGTCGTGTCGTCAGCATAGGTGTCTATAATTTGGTAAAATTCACTCGGGATATTATTTTTATGTGCTGGCTGAACGGTGGATTAAATCATGTCTGGCTCCTCCTATTTTTCCTTTTTACATCTCTTCCGGTTTTATTATGATCTAGAATTTCATATTTCTTTTTAGTGTTTATTGTATATTCTATTTTTTCGTTTGTTTTTGCTCTTTTTTTTTTTTTTGGCTTTTAGTATTTCTTCATAGACATGTTGTAAGATATTACATTTGCGTGGTTTGTTGTTCTTTCTATACTTGTATTATTATTTCAAATCTCATTAATAAATTTGATTTGTTCTTTATATCCTGATGTACCTAGGGCTTTGTTATGATATTTTTTTAATTTTTTTTTTATTAAATGATTCTTCATTTTGTGATATTTTAGATATTTTTTTTAGATGCTAGTTATAATTGCTTTTTTCATACTATTCGGATTGTTGCACTTTTGATCAAACGTTTGGTTAGGCTTCTGGTAGGGTTCATAAGTGTTGTTGTCTAGATTTAAAGTTACGTCTAACAAGTTTGCACATTTATGGTTTGGGTCTATTGTTATATATAGGTTCAACTTACTGAAGAATTGTTTTTTTTTTCAAATAACCTATTTGTGGAGTTCATGTAAACAATGCATCATCCCGGTATAGTCCTCCTTTAAGGCCTGGAATATTTTATGTAATTCATTTAGTGTATAAAGGCCATTAAGGTCCGTTAATTGTGCAGAGTATGTACCCCATGGAGGTTCCTGTTTTTTCTTGTCCATAGTTTGTTATCATATTTTATTAGAGTTCTTCTTGCTAATCTTATAATGTCTAATTCTAATGTTCTTATAATTGTTAGTTTTCTCGCTATTTATAATATATATATATATATATATATATATATATATATATACATTATAAAGCTGAATGTCTGTGTGTATGTGTGTCTGGTCACGAATAGGCTCCTATATGGTTGACTATTTTAAAAAACTGATTCCATATAATGATAAAGATGTATCGAGACACAGGAATGGGTATGTTTGATCTGGCAGAACGGCGGTTCATTAAAATTGTGGGGTCTGCGTTCGTGCCTGGTCCACAAAGTACGGAAATTAAAAATTACAAAATTTAAAAAAAGGTTTGCAAGTGTTTTTGATGTAGATGTACATAAGAATACTTTGATAAGTATGTTTTAACTTAAGTAGGGACGATATAATAAAATTGTTGGGTCTGCGTTCGCGCCTGGCCACCATAGAATGGAAATAGGTACACACTTTAATAAAGACGTTTCATATCTGTCTGCGTAAGTATACTTTGATAATTATGTTTCAGTTTGAAGAAATATGGTATAATAAAATTATGGGGTGTTCGCTCGCACCTGACCTCCATGGAATGGAAATATGTCACAAAGTTTAACAAGGTTTTTTTAATATAGATCCACAGAATATTGTGATAAGTGTTTCAGTGTGAAAAGGTATGGTATAACAAATTGTGGGGTTCATCTATTTTATTTTTACTTTTATCATATTTTGCTATGGTTTTGATACCCCCCCCCCAAATTCAACCCAAATTTACAACCCTTCCTTTACATAACCTATCATACTTTCATAAATCAGAGTCCATTTTCTGTGGGCTGTTTTTGAACCCAGTCAACGACGGGCACTTTTCCTAGTATATATATATATATATATATATATATATATATATATATATATATATATATATATATATATATAATGATTATAATATTAGAATTTAAAAAATGAATAAGTTTATTAGAAAATGCACTTGACTGGTCTTTTGAACAGCTGAATTTTAAATATTTACACACACACACACACACACACACACACACACACATATATATATATATATATATATATATATATATATATATATATATATATATATATATATAGTTATTTTTGTTTCTGCGATAGTTTTAATGAATTCAATTATTTATATGAAAGTGCATTTTTATCTAAACGCGAGTTGGGAATAATTTTTGATATCCCTAAATGGGGATATTGGGTAGATGACTATTTAGGAACACTTAAGCCGCGAGTTGGGAAGCAACCGTAAGTCACCAATGTCAATATGAAAAGGTATTGATTACTTTCTGGCTCACCTTCACTTTTTTCAACTACGTGTGAAATAGTAGAGAAACTAGAAATATAAATAAAACTAGTTTGTCTTTGCTCATTATAGCTTTGCTTCCAGACATCTTGAAGTTCTTCATGCTCTGGATAGAAACAATACTGTGGCAGGAGGTGTGCAGTTAGGAATTATGCATCCCTTGCATTGCTTTGAACTCTTCATTGTGCAAGGACTTTTTTCGGGAGTGCCCATTATCTCTTAAGAAAGAAGGAAGCCAATAATATAACAACGTTACTGTAGTTTAATCCTTGGACTTGTCAAGACTGAATACCATTTGATTCAATTAATTTTGGGGATATTTCCATGAGACCTTACAAAATCGAAATTCAAGATTTAAATTTTGGTCACAGATTATGAAAAAGGAATTTTCTTCTATTTGCGTAATCCCATAAAGATTTTTTTAGACTTCATATCAAACAAGCGTTTCATTGCTGTTTTTCCAAGATATTTATTTCCACCATAAACAGGCAAAATTTCCATTTAACCAGATTTGAAATTCCACGGTGTTTTTTTTTGTTTTTTTTAAATAACTCTGTACAAAACTCGTCTAATTTAAACCTTTGTAAAGAATTTTCAGTTCTTTGTCTGAGTATTTCCACTATTAATTAATAAAGACTTTCGTATTCTTTGGATTCACTGGACTACTGTTCTCATCTTGAGTACGATTTTCACAACGTTTCGGTCGATGTAACCTCTAACCTTCTTCAGGTATATCTTGTCGAACTTGAAAATCTTTCTGTCGAACTCGAGAATTTGGATCGACTTTCGAGCAGGAATATTTATTTGCTTCACGGAGTTAGCATATTCTTGTTCCGTCATCCAAAGTAGAAGGCTTTCCAGCATTTAGGGACTTCAATAGTGAAGGGGTTTGATTTTGCGTCTTGTCAAATTAGTCGAGAGTATTGATGTGCTATTAGATCTGGAAACAGTTCGTCTTGCATTGGCAAATAGTTGCTTTATAGAAACATAGGATACTTGCAGTGTGATAAGTTTTCTAGCATGGTAAAAGGAGCCTAACTTCTTTGATGTGTTTCTTGGAAATCCATCTGCTGAGTGTGTTTCACCATAATCCTGGTGCACATGGCTTAATGGATAGACATTACGTCTTGCCAAAAGGCAAACAGACGATTTTCTCCAGTACTGGATATTCATATATTTGCAGCCAATTCTATATATCTGCTACCTATAACTTGGGAAGATAATGGATGCACTATCGTCACCACGCCAAAACACAGAAAAGTAATATTGATTTGGAAATTACAATATCTCAGCTAGAAAAACAAAGAAAATTTTGAAAGCAAGAATTCTATGAAATCATTTTATTGCAAGCTAGTGGGGAGGGGATCCGTGACCTGGCGTTGGCTGGGGAAAATGAGAAAACTAAGAAACACTTGCTCCAACTCCTGAACCTCATACGACACTACGTTTTTGTTAATGCTCACATCGACTTGATCATTAATGTTATGTTTCTGCAAACAGTGTAAACATTTGAAAAAATATTTCGAAGAGTATAACATTTTTGTTTGACCGCATGTGACCATTAACGTCTTCTCAATATGTAATAATCCTCCATATTTTTTGCACTAAGGATTACTATTTAACTTTCAGCAAACGCTCAATATTTACTTGTTGTAATTTCTTAATTATTCATCATCATCATCATCATCATCATCATCATCATCATCATCATCATCATCCAGAGGCATGTACAGTAATGAGGTGCGTATTTTCTGCTAGATGGGGTTTTGCTGGTATGTATGTCGAGGGTAGAGCAAGTGCAATCAGTTCATCAGAAAACCTCTGTACTATCCTTAGTACAGTCCAAGAGATGGGGAGAATTCCAAAGTTTAGCATTAAATGTGGGATTATGAATCAGTTTCAAAAGAAAAAAAAATCAAATTCAGTGTACGATCGTTTCGGAAACGATATTCCATTTTTAAAATTAAGAATAAGCATTGACAAGAGATGGAAGTGTTTCAACCTGACGACTAAGACTATCTCACCCCCGCATCTATTTTTAAGAAACACTGTGACGATTTTCGTCTAGCTAAATCATCAACAGACGATTTCAAATGTTCATTTGTTCACAGGTATCGTCTCAGCAAAAAACGCAGAGGTAAGAGGACTCGTCCTATCTAGACTCGAAGGCGAACGAGGGCTCACTCTCCAGAAGTTGGCCGAGGATTGCCAATGTCACGAAACATCGAGGAATCAGGTGTGTCATACGTGCGAAGGATTAGTTTCAGACCAAAGGATTACTCTCATGGGGGGAAAACAAACAAAAATAAACACAAGAGATTAAAAAAAAACAAGCACAACCAAAAAGTAATAATCCAATCTCCAAACCTGATTCACCTACAAGGCGGTGCAACCATTGCGGCGGACAGCATTGGTCCGTTAGATGTGTTTGCAAAAAATATATATATATATATGAAATGAGTGTGGCACGTTAGGCCACAACACGGCGCATTACAAAAGGAATAAAAATAACGGGGTTCGACAAACAAGATTCGACAGAGAAGCGGGGACGAACCGGCGGAAATAGGGCACTGTCAATATCCGCAATATGATAATTGAGTTTCAGTTGGTCTCCGGCTCAGACATGTCCATTATCAACCTACAGACATGGAAAAGCTTGAAGAAACCAACCATGCTTAAGACGAATAAGTCAGCTCTAGCAGTGACAGACGGGAAAGTAAAATTTGAGGGAGCGCACGGTAAACAGGAAAAAGAGAGAGGGATAGACATTATGTGACACTTTTGTCCCGGAGAATGCTGGGTATCCCTACTAGTAGAGAATAAATAAATAAAATAATAATTTAATTACGTTGTGGCAAGAAAAAAAAATCCGCACAGACGCACATGAAGTAGTGTTATAATTTGTTTAATATTGAAAAAAGAAGCCAAGTCAGTACCAGCGATGGCAAATTAGCAATCAGAGATATCGAGGGAGGAGTGCTGATTACGTGATGAATGCAAAGGAGGAGAAATTGTCAGTTTAGTGTGGGAGTAAATTAAAATAGAAAATAAATATTAACTTTGAAATAGGAATTAAAAAATTGAATTAAATTCGTTCTAGTTTACACATTGCATGTTTATCACAATAAATATTATTCTATTTTTCATAATAAATAAGTGTCCCTATCACATTGACGACTATAGCTTTTTATAAAATTGCTGCATGTACGAATCTACTTGATACTAATTCTCGATGTATGTTTTTGGAAAATACGCATTCGTTAAGTTACCTTTCAATATTTTGTTCACATTTTTCTTACAACCCAACAACGTCTAACAAGAAATTTTGGAGGATTAATAATAATAATTTGTATTTTTGTATTTTTCAAGTCATGGTTTTCGTCTTGTGTATTATTGTCACAACGCTTCGGCCGATGTAACTTCTGACTATTTTCGGGTGTATATTATTGAACTCGGGAATACTTCTGTTAAACTTGAGAATCTACACGGGATTTCAAATGGAACTCGTTATTTAATTCACGGGGCTAGTATGTTCTGAATTTGTCATTCACATTTCTGTCGCTAATCTCTAATCGACGAACCCATCTCCTAACTTTGCTGATATCAATAGCGTCGACTTCATAAACGTTAAATAGGCACCGCTGAATGTTGATCGGTTCAATTATTACTACATGAAGGATTTCAATGACGCATATCTGCTTCTGACGCGCGCCCTTTTTTTAGAGTCTCACACCGTCAATATCCACGAGAGAGAAATGAAACTTTCAGGTCATGACTGTATGAATACAAAAATCACAATAATGCAATTTGCAATCGATTCTGATCGATTCGGGCGGAATAAAAATAAGAGATATTAGTTTTGAAACACCCGTCCTATATATATATATATATATATATATATATATATATATATATATATATATATATATATATATATATATAGAGAGAGAGAGAGAGAGAGAGAGAGAGCGTAGAGAGAGAGTGGAAATGGTAATTAACAAAAAACTGAAGAAAGTGCTCAATACTGTTGTAGAGCAAATATGCGTTTTATTTTTTATTACCGTATCTTTCTGTTAAGTTACATTATTGTTTCAGCTACCCGGCCGTTTGTTTTTGTTTTTTTCCGTCTATAGCTTCCTCGGACTTTTACAGAAGTTTCAGTAAAAGCTCGAGGAAGCTACGGACGGCCAAAAAAAACGGCCGGGTAGCTGAAACAATAATGTAACTTAACAGAAAGATACGGTAATAAAAACTAAAACGTATATATATATATATATATATATATATATATATATATATATATATATATATATATATATACTAGCAATCGGTGCCAGGCGTTGCCCAGGTGTTTTGAAGTGTATGCTGAGGAAAAAAAACGGTCAATTTTTTTAAACTTTGACCCCTATTATGACCTCTTAAAATTTATTGTTTAGGGATCAAGTAAAGTTTATAAGTTAGATCCATGTCCAAGGAATCTATATATAAAATATCACGTGTTTAGACCCTAAATTGTAGGAGGAGTTTGGTAGAGTTCTCAAAGGTCAAATTGTTTAATATTGACCACTTAATCGCCAAATTTCTGTCGAAAACCTATCACATCGATTTTCCCAAATCTCAGTACCCTGTATATCAAATTTCGAATCTGTAAGCTTAAAATTGACAGAGTTTTACCGTAGGGAAATGCACACAGACGCACAGACACACACAGACACTATCACTTATATATATATAAACATAAACATCATATATATAAGGATAATAGTACGCCATATATATAACAAAATACCATTATTTACTGAAGTGAAAGGAAACCCGGGGGAACTTTACCCAAAAATAAATCTATATTTTTTTGTGTGTATTGATAGTCTTATCAACCCCCCTTTTTTCTATTTATTTAAAAAGAAAATACAACTTTGTTATTTATGAGTCGTGGAATTGCATTCATCTACAAAAGATCTAGCTAATGTGCATATTTTTTATCGTTTTTAATTAATTCCCTATTAGTTTTTTTTCGGTTCTCTTATACGATGATCATCTTTATTTAACTATTACGTGTAATTATATTCATACAGATATTCTATATGATTTATATTTGCGTAATATTTGCGTAGAAATGAAGAAAATCAAATGTACTGTGTATTTATCGTGTTGCCATAACAACGTGACGTAGCCAAGGACGGTAGTGGACGTGAGTGTGTGTGCGTGTGTGCGCGTGTTTTCGCGCTGTGTTTATATTATGCATATTGTTTCGTATCTTATCAACTTCTTCGAATCTATGTGTACAGTAATACAAACCCGTTTTTCGAGCTGAATAACTATGTTACATTGAATAAAAACACGAAAAATATATCCAGTTTGGTAAAAAAGTAACTTATCTTGCCTTTGATAACATTTATTTGTTATATATTTGTTTTTTGACAACTTTTTCGAATCTATGTGTACAGTAATACAAACCCAAAATGAAAAGACCACGAGTGAACGCGTATTTTACATAAAAATAAGTATTTTTAAATTTTATCTTTCTAACTTTAAAAAAAAGTTTTAAAATTTTATCAGCCGGCATAATTTATTTTTAAATATTGAAAAATTTCAGGAAAATTTATTTTTGCTAGATTTTCAAAACATTGTTTTCGTGTTGTGTGTACGTGTCTGCGGCTAGCACCAGAATGGCGGCCGTGATGTCGTAGGTTGGATTGTTAGATTGTGTAAGTTTCGTATTTTTTTAAATTTGTAAATAACAAGTTATGAAAAAATTAAACCCTTCCAAGATGGACAATAAATAAAGCCATAATATTTTATGGTAAAGCTAAGAGCGTAGGAACCATAGTTTTTTAGGAGATGTGATTATTGGATTAACCAATCAGAAATCGTCTGTGGCACACACATCTCTGTTTTTATAGATATATAGATAGATATATAGTAATCAGGATACAGTACTGTTTCGCTGTATAACATTTATCAGTGCGGCTAGACCAGCACCTTTTCCTAGCCAGGGATTGAACCTACAGACATCGCGCTGATAGTCGGCAGTTCTAATCTTTGACCCATGGGGTCAGTGTTCGTAAATGGCGTCATTAAATATCCATTTAAATAGACACTCGCCCACTGCTTTCATAGTGTCCCAGCTGCTTTTTATTTACAAACAAACAAACAGCGAGTCTCGCATTAACTCCAGTTTAGAAGCGGATGAGATAAATTTACGACAGGTTGGGGGGGGAGGCCTTAATATATATATATATATATATATATATATATATATATATATATATATATACACGTGTATATACGTGTGCGTATATATGCGTGTACATATATATATATGCAACTACTTCGTTTACTCACATAAAATTAATATACGAAAGTATAGATTTATGCGTAAACTTTAGGTATTTACTTCAAAAGTGCTCAATGCGTAGGTAGAGCTAGTTAGTAATTTATACAATATATATGGCGATTAAGCTACACTGAATAGTCGGCGTTTCGTCAACTCTAAGATTCCTCAGGCTTATGCGCACAAACCTGAGGAATCCTAGAGTGGATGAAACGCCGAATATTCAGTGTAGCTTAATCGCAATATATATTTTACAAATTACTATATATATATATATATATATATATATATATATATATATATATATATATCTGTGTGTGTGTGTGTGTGTGTGTGTGTGTATGTTTAGAATGTTTGAACAATTTTTAATTGAACTCAATTTCTGTATTAGATATTGATAGAAAAACATATATAAAACAGAACATATCAAATATAATGTTTTAGATTTCATGCTAACCTGTGAAGGGGTGTTGAATTTTCAATTCTTGATGGCTACAAAGAAAATAAAGATGAACACAATAAAACAAGGAATCAAATCAAATAATCAAATAAGCACATGCGAGTTATTATCGAATGAGCAAAACACTCCTCTCCGTTATCATGGAAAGGAACCGCCTTTTTATCATTTCTTTGTTGTTGTTGTTGTTTCCGGTGCTCGATTCTTACTCTTATGAATTAATGAACAGTTTAATCTATAATGTTTCGGCCATGTTAGATTTTTCTTCTTTTTTTTTTAACAATTTTCGAGGAAAATATTATTATCAAATTTATTCAAACAAACAGATAACCGTTCCTCGCTTTTACATTCCTAAAATCTTCGTTACAAACAAAACCGACAAAAATCTTATCTTTATTGTTAATGATCGTCAAGAGAAAGATGATTACGTTTTAATGAACATTTTTTGTTTCAAGTGCTTCAAAACATAAAAAAGTGTGTACGCACCATAGTGGGTGCTGGAGATTATCGGCAGTGATATAAAAATGGCGTGGCCCCAGGCTTTAGTAGAAGCCGTCCTGGGGAGCTTTTAAATATAGCCAAGAACTCCACCGATTTTAAATAGGATTTAGTTTTAAACGCTATCAACATTTTAGCGACAGGATAGCATGAACTTTTACACACACACCCACACACACACCCAACACACACAGACACATACATATATGAAACAAGATAAATATGTTTTTTGTTTTCTGATGAGAAGTATTAGACTTTGAAGTGGCTGCCATAAAGAGACCCATAATCCTCACATATTGTATTCCCTTGTTGCACATTGTTTAATAAATCTATATACTTCAGAATATGGTTTTCTATTATCAATATATTTTTCATATTGCATCGAAGCTTTACTTGAACGTCGAACTTCTTATTATCTCGAAAACTTTCCATTTAAAGAATCCTTATATACTTTAGTAATCCCCGTATATATATATATATATATATATATATATATATATATGTATATATATATATATATATATATATATATATATAAAAGTGAAAGTGTATGTGCGTGTCTGTGTATCTGTGTATCTGTGTGTCTGTGTACATTTCCCTGCGCAATAGCTCTCTCAATTTTTTGTCTACAGACTCGAAATTTGATATACATGGTACCGAGATTTGTGAAAATCGATGTGATCGGTTGTTGGCCAGAAATTTGGCAATTAAGGGGTCAAAGTTCAACGATTTGACCTTTGAGAACACCTGGGCAACGCCGGGCTGAAATGCTAGTATATCTATAAAAGTGAACGTGTCTGCCTGTGTGTGTGTGTGTATACATTTCCCTACGCAATAATTCTGTAAATTTTTAGTCTACAGATTCGAAATATGATATACATGGTACTGAGATTTGGGAAAATCGATGCGATCGGGTTTTGGCCAGAAATTTCGCTGTTAAGGGGTCAAAGTTCAATGATTTCGCTTTTGAGAACTCTACCAAACTCCTCCGACAATTTTGGGTTTACGCACTTGAAATTTTAGATATAGGGTCCTTGGACATTGATCTAACTTAATAACTTGATTTGAGCCCAAAAGAATAAATTTTAAGAGGTCATAATAAGGGTCAAAATTTAAAACAAATTGACCTCTGCGGTCTCTTCCAAATTACTCAGACAATTTCAGGTCTAAATATTTGAAATGTGACATAAAGTGTATTCAGAGATACGGCAAGCTTTTTCATCGGTTAGGGTCGAAAATTTTTAGTTACCAATATATAAATGTATGTATGTATGTATGTTTGCATGTCTGCCTAAAACTTT
Source organism: Euprymna scolopes (assembly GCF_053919585.1). Classification (NCBI taxonomy): domain Eukaryota; kingdom Metazoa; phylum Mollusca; class Cephalopoda; order Sepiida; family Sepiolidae; genus Euprymna; species Euprymna scolopes. The sequence goes on along the minus strand of NC_136498.1, from coordinate 57,873,229 downwards.
CAATAGAGGCGACGGATTTTACCAAGATCAGTATTGTTTTGTAAATTCGGCCTTTCATACGACAAATATCGAACAATTGGCTAAAAACATTAATATCTTCCCCTTCAACTAGGCACTTTTTTACAGGGGGGTCGCTTTTTCGCCGATATTTTTGAAAGTTAATTTTTCCTTTAGATTGTCTAGCCTTAATTTTAAAAAAATGTCACTTCCGGTTTGGCGGTGGTCGTAACAGCATAGACGTTAGGTTTTTACCCCGTTCTTTTCCTCCTTCGCGATACGGGTTCGAGCCTGCCTTCCTACTTCCACATTTTTTTTTTCAACAGACACACCCAAACACCCGGGCCAGGCCGGGCAAAAATGCTAGTATATATATAAAAGTGAAAGTGTCTGTGTGTGTGTCTGTGTACATTTCCCTACGCGATAACTCTGTCAATTTTAAGCCTACAGATTCGAAATTTGATATGCATTGTACTGAGATTTGGGAAAATCGATGTGATTGTTTTCCGACAGAAATTTGGCGATTAAGGGGTCAAAGTTCAACGATTTGACCTTTGAGAACTCTATCAAACTCCTCCTACAATTTTGGGTCCAAACACGTGAAATTTTAGATATAGATTCCTTGGACATGGATCTAACTTAATAACTTGATTTGAGCCCTAAGCAATAAATTTTAATGGATCATAATAGGGGTCAAATCTAACAAAAATTGACCGTTTTTCGTTTGTTTGTTTTGCTCAGCATACACCTCAAAACACCCGGGCAACGCCGGTCACCCATGCTTATATATATATATATATATATATATATATATATATATATATATATATATATATATATATATATATGTAAACTGCCTCAATCGCTTTATTGCAGATTAGTAAAATATCAATATTTCACTAAATATATGTCACAAAAAAATAAAAAATTGTATAAACAAATGACTGCTTTAAGATAAGTTATTTCCCAAAATGTTATTCAAATTCATGTGATATTCACACAGTTTTAACTTTAAATTCTTCATCAAGGAATTTCCACTGTCCATCACTTTATTGCGGGTCTCTTACAATGTTGTTTTAAGACAAAAATATAATGACTAATCATGAAAACTTTACTTTTTATTTTATTTTTTGTTAAAGAATAATAAACAAAAGGACATCCTAGGTGCTATGCCTCAAATAAAATAATTATTTATCGCCATACCCACCATTTTTAAAATAACTTTAAACAACCTTTTATCCACCGAAGAAATCAAGTGTTTGATCTAAAAACGAAATTATGGTTCTGGCGACATCAATTACTTTCCTCCATAGGGTATCTTTGGAAGTTGATTGCTCTCCTCTAAACACCTCTTTTCAATATTGACCAGTGATATTCAATGGGGTTTAGATCCAAAGAACACGGTGACAAGCCCATGAGAGTTTCTCCAAAGAAGCCCATAGATTCAAAGAAGGCTGCAGTCGCCTTAGTAGAATGGGATGATGCATTGTCATGCATAAAAATCATCTGAAAACGACGTGAAAATGGTAGGTCATCTATGTTTATCCCAAAAGGCCGTGTACACATTGCTCATAAGTTTTACACCCTCTGGAACTCGGAATGTTCCAACCAACTTATACTCAATAATTCCCGCCCAAACTATGATGCCTCCACTTTCTTGTTGGCGATGAACTCTGTAAGTGGTTAGAATTCTGTTCGAGTTCCAAACTTTGGTCCATCTGTTCGGGCCGTCAAGAGTAGCACGGGTCTCATCTGTAAATAGGACACGTTCGAAATCCATTTTCATGTAATTCTGTGCCCAAGTCATTTCTTTTCCCCTATATTGTTTGCTAAATGGAGGACTTGGAATAGTTTTGATGTTCATTGCCATTCAACACATTATATCAGGCCTACATGGCTCTTGGAACGATTCCAGCTCTTGCAAAAATGGAAGCGCTGGTGCTGTTTGGGTTTCGGTTGACTTCTTCTACTAATTTTCCGAATATCGAGAAGTGAAAGGTTTCTCCTGGTGCCCTTAACCTTTCTGAATTTAGTGTTTCGGATGTTCACGAATGAAGCCAAAGTTCTTGGATCCTTTTTCGAGCTCCATAACCAAATCTTTGATGAGCAATCCTTCTGCGAGTCCAGCAACAATCCTTTTCTTTTCGGCAACCATTAATCCTCTCTTTCTTTGGTATTTTAAATGACCCACAATAAAGCGATGGACAGTATAAATTACTTGATAATAAATAAAATGTCATAACTTCGTGAATATCGCATGGATTTGAATATAATTTGGGGAAATAACTAACTTTCAAACAGTCATTTGATGATACAATTTTCATTTTTTGTTACGTATATTAAGATTTTACTAATCTGCAATAAAGCGATTGACGTAGTCTCTCTCTCTCTCTTTCTCTCTCTCTCTCTCTCTCTCTATATATATATATATATATATACATATATATATATAACAGTTATGCGTAATGAAACTGAATAAAATGAAATATTGAAATAATAGGATAGTCACCAACTAGTAAGTAATACCTAAAACAAAAACGGAGTTTTATAAATGAAAATTGAGTAATATGAAAGTTTATAAGAAAGCATTTTTATACAAGAAAAATTGCTGTAATGTTAGTAAAGGTTCAGCGCGCGTATTAGTAAATAAGTTAAAATGTATTTTTTGTGAATAGGTGCGTATTTGAGAATTTGGCAGCGTGGTATTTGTCTGTGTGTGTGTGTTTAACGTTGTTCTTGTAATGCGGTTATAGATATGTATGAATCATAAAGGCTGTATACGTGAGTTATTGAATGACCCTGGTGTCTAACTCTGTTCCGTGGGGAGGCATTGTAAATAGGTACTCTCGGGCCCCAGTGAGGTACGGGATGGTTTGTAGAAAATGCGTTCTTGGGATTCCTTTTCTGTTGAGCCTCTCTCAAATTGGTTTGCGGCTCTAAAATTGGTTTCTTTTCCGGGTCTGATAAAAGTCTCCAATTTTGCACTGGCTTGTTACTTTCGCGAATAGGCGCTAATTTCTGAATTTTAAAATGCTTTCATTCGTTGAAAGTTATTTAATTGAACACCTCAATTTTTAAAGTTGTTATTTTTAGGAAGTGAGAAGGAAAGCGAAGCCCAAGGAAGCGGAGAAGGAAAGTGGGTAAGCAATTATAACCATTTGAATTTTAGCTTTCATAAGAACCACTTGCCGACACAATCATCATAATCTCTCAGTGTTAATCACTATACTAGATTTTCGGGTCTTTCAACGTTATACTCTATTCACCACCCAATTAGAGATGATCGAGTCTCTAATCCACCCTCTTCTACTGTACATTCATATATTGGACATTTATAACGTTGGGGCTTCGGCACAAACTCCTCTGCCTCGTGCCTGATTGATGACTGTCAAAGCCAATTTACATAAAGTGGCGAACCGAATCGAAGACTTTTTTTCTCCCTAGTAAAACGCTGTAATGAAAAGAAAGGAAATAAACTGATATTACGCGAGAAAATATAGCGATTAATATCAAGTCAAAAGGCCTAGATTTTCATATAAAGAAATATTAATTATGAAGTCTTTCTAAAAGAAGTATAAAAACAGCTTTAAAAAGCTCGTTTAAAGCAAGAAAAATCGTTAACAATAAGTAACTATTGACATATAAGGGAGGAAATTTTCGTTGTATTAAGCGTAGTGTAAAGTGTAAGATCTATAATATAAATAAGATGTTTCTGTCTGTTTGTCCATGGAGGCAATTGAATACAAAGCCCTACACCAAGATCAAAGTACACTTTTCATGGATAAAGTTTTTAGAGAAATCTTGCAATTGTGGCAGCTATTTTGTATTAGAAGTTCTTGCTATAAAATCATGACGTTTGACCGTTCTAGACAGGTTGTGAGGCAACATTGCAGGCAGACTGGAAAGGTTTACTTCATGACGTCAACGTAACGTACATTGTAGAAAAGTTATTTTGTAAACGAAGTAATCTTATTGTATTTTTTTAATGAAATTTTTATTTTACTAAAAATTAGGCCACATATCAAATCTAAAAGCGTAGAGGGTAATGCTATACAGAGATTACTAATTGAATGATTATAAATGTTATGAAGAGATTGAAAATAATGAATGCGATGAGGAAATATTGATAACTGATGCGGACAGTTTATGACAAGTAGACACTTATAGTCAGTATATTTCGAGTAAATAGCGTAAACCGCAAGGAGGTGCCCAATAAATACTTCTATGTTTTATTTTTTTGTAAAAAAATGGCAAAATTTTAAGAAAGCGGCGAACGAAAACTTTAAACAGTCAAACAAACAGTTAAAAATTAAGAAGAAACATAATTATAATCAAATTATAATCAAGAAATGATCATATGAAAATTTCAATGGATAAAGTACTATTGTAGTTTACGGACCGTGCTGAAATAATAACATCATCGTTTACATAGCGATACTTTACATGGGGAAGATTATTTTTTCAACGTTTCTGTACTTTTACGTGTCAATGTAATAAACAAAAAAAAATATCGTTTGCAAATTTTCGGCTGCTGTAATTTTGTTGGATTAGAATTTTGGCACTTTCCACTAGTTTACCTAACCTGCCCGTAATATGCCGAAAATAATGTCGCGTCTACTATGCATAAGTATCGACAATTATTTACCGACATTTGATTTGATTATGTCCATGTTGTAACCCTCACAGAAGCAATCTTTTAACGTGTTGAACATGTGAGAAGTTCGTTTTAACTTGTCTGTTAACTAACAGCAATTAACGTTTGCAAGTGTTTTTGATGTAGATGTACATAATAATACTTTGATAAGTATGTTTTAATTAAATAGGATGGTATAATAAAATTGTGGGGTCTGCGTTCGCAACTGGCCTCCATAGAATGGAAATAGGCACTTACTTTAATAAGACTTTTCATATCTATGTGCGTAGGTATACTTTGATAATTATGTTTCAGTTTGAAGAAATATGGTATGATAAAATTATGGGGTGTTCGTTCGAGCCTGACCTCCATAGAATAGAAATATGTCACAAAGTTTAACAAGGTTTTTTTAATATAGATCCACAAAATATTGTGATAAGTGTTTCAGTGTGAACAGGTATGGTATAATAAATTATGGGGTTTATCTATTTTATTTTTACTTTCATCATATTTTGCTTTGGTTTTGATACCCCCAAATTCGAAGTTATCTCTTTACAACCCTTGCTTTTCATAATCTATCATACTTTTATGAATCAGAGTCCATTTTCTGTAGACTGTTTTTGAAACCAGTCAACGACGGGTACATTTGCTAGTATATATATATATATATATATATATATATATATATATATATATATATATATATATATATAACCGAAAACACTATACGAGCAAATAGTTTGATATAAGATAAATATATTTAAAATAAAATTAAAAAAGGAAAAAATATTTTTTTTAAATATAAATAAAACATGATGACAATTTCAATAAAGATTAAAATATATATATTTTTAATTTCAAACCAAATAATGCATTTTCCTCGTTTAAAATTCTGTTTTTTAAAGACACACATAATTTTCCAATATATTTTTAAACACATTAGCAATTGATTTTCTACTGTTCGCATAAAACATGCTTAATATAAGTGTGGATTGGAAAGAAAAAAAGTATAAACAACCCTATTTGTTAGCAAAGTATTATATTGATTCTCAACACATTGCAAATTAGTTTATATAACAGAAAGATTTTCCATTAACTCGAATTTTGAGTATCCTTCCAAGTTTAAACAGACTGGTAAATGCTGAAATTTTTACTTCATTTTTTCTTGTTAAAATTATTTTTCTGAATTATATCATAAAATCTACAATTCCATGATTGGTTTCATGAATATATCAATCTAAAAAAAAAGAAAAACGATAAATTTATCGATTGATTTAAATATGTATTTCATAAGTTTACGCTTAAGAATGCAATCTAGTTATTCCTGCAAATAGATATTTTAAAATGTTAAATTGACAAGTAAAAAAACAGATATGTAAATATAAATTAGCCGAGGAGTTAGATAAAGAGATAGGAAGATAGATGAGTAAATATACATGACCAACCCCACAAAGGTACATACGCCCATATATATATATATATATATATATATATATATATATATACATATATATATATATCTGTGTGTGTATGTGTGCATATATATAAACATTCCTCTTGACAACAAAGCATATGTATTGATTTGCATATATATATACAGATATTCCACTCTACAATAAAGCATATGTATTGATTTGTATATATATATATATATATATATATATATATATATATATATATATATAATATATATATATATAATATATATATATATTAGTGATAGGACGATTCCACAATTTTTCCCGATTCCTATAGAATTAATGATATATATATATATATATATATATATATATATATATATATATGAGGCGCGTGCAATAACTAATGTCCTTGGCCCACTTCCCATAGGAGTAGAGCAACGAAACTTGGCAAAGTTATTAGTCTTTCTCTACATAAGAACCACCCAGAGTTATGCATTTCTCCCATCGTTTGATGCAGCTCTGGAGACCGTTTTTGTAGAACACCCCAGGTTGGTCCTCCAACCACGACGTGACTTCAGAAATCAAGCCTGCATCATCTGGTAAACGCTTTCCTTTTAAAAAACAACTTCATGGCTGGGACGAGGTGAAAGTCAGAAGATGCATGGTCAGGAGAGTAGCGAGGATAGGGGAGGATGTCATAACCACACGCCCGTGCTTCTGATCTGGCGACATGCGAGTTGTGGACCGGAGCGTTGTCATGCAGGAGGAGGGTACCTTTGCTGATCTTGCACCCCCCTCATGATTTTGATAGCTTCCTCAAAAGTGAAGCATAATAATCTCCTGTAATTGTGGGACCCTTTGGCAAGAAATCTGTCATCACTACTCCGTCCTGGTCCCAGAAGGATGTGAGCATGACCTTGCTAGCGGAGGGCCGCACCCTTTCCTTCTTTGGAGGTGATGAGTACAAGTGCTTCCACTGCATTGACTGGGCTTTGGTCGCTGGATCATAGTGATGGACTCAGGTTTCATCCTGTGTAATCAGTCTTTTGAAAAACTATGACTTATCTTCTTGGCACATCTACAAATTCATCCTCGAGCACTCGACACGTTCTCGCTTCTGGAATGGTGTCAGCAACCCGGGAATCCATCTGGCAGACATCTAATGCATATGCAAATGGTCATGAATGATAGTTTTCACAGACCCTGTACTAATCTTGACATCTTGGGCTATTTGGCGAATAGTAATGCGCCGATCTTCCAAAATGGCAACCTCAACTTGACGGACAGATGCCTCATCAATGGCAGAAGGGGGGGGCGACGAGGTCTGGAAGCTGTTTCCACCGACTTCCGGCCATGTTTGAATTCACGATGCCAGCTTTTTACAAGGTCATATGATGGGGAATTATCATCATAAGTTTTTTTCATTTCATCAAAAATCTCATGTGGTGTGCGTCCTTTCAAATACAAAAACTGGATCACTGCTCGATATTTAACAGGCTCTATTTCACACCTGACTCAGTTCAAACACCTGTAACACAGAAACCACAATTAGTTCAGAGCTGTAATTTACCGCATAACCCGTAGAGATATAAATCTTTACACATGCAAAACTTCAGCTAGATCAGACAAGTGGAAGTGGGTCAGGGGCATTACTTATTGCACGCCCCTCGTATATATATATATATATATATATATATATATATATATATATATATATATATATGTAATCACACACATTCCACTTTACAACAAAACATATGTATTTTTTTGCATATATATATATATATATATATATATATATATATATATATATATTAGCGATTGGACGATTCCAGAATGTTTCCCGATTCCTACACAATTAGTGCTTCCGTTCTAGATTTCCGATTCCGATACGAGTACCGATTCCAATTCCGATTATTTAAAATTTTCGCAACATTTACTTAGAGATATATTGCTTGAAGAAAAAAAAATGGGTTTAATAATAATAATAATAATAATAATAATAATAATAATAATAATAATAATACCCTGTGTAATGTCCGTATTTATTTTTGCAAAATGTAAAATGTATGCTGGGGTAGGTGATGGGGGCATATATTACATGAATTAATCTCGCTAAATATTTTTCTCAAATGTTTTCCTTGTAATTGATTGAAAGTTACGAGATACAAAGATCTATATTTCTTTTAAAACAAAGTTTGCAAGGTGCGTTTTTAATGTTATTTGAATTTTTCACAATCGAACATAGTCGGCACTATCAGAAGACTGCGTAAAAAGAGAATACAAAATCCTATTAAAAAAAATTCTTAGAAAACCATTCTTTACGTGAGAATTCATCATCATTCAACTAGCAATCTCTGTATTGCATTACCCTCTACCCTTTTTAGATTTGATATGTGGCCTAAGTTTTAGTAAAATGCAAATTTAATTTAAAAAAGTACAATGAGATTACTTCGTTAACAAAACTTTTCTACAATATACGTTTCTGAATTGTTCTGTGATTTATCTCTGTCAAAAAATATTAATATTTCTTATCCTAATTATTTAATTTGATTGGTTATTAGATTCATTTGTTTTACTGTATAAAAAGACATAACGCTAATACACTACTACTACTACTACTACTACTACTACTGCTGCTGCTAATAATAATAATAACAATAATAACAATAGTGATAATAATAATAATAATGATAATAATTGTTGTGGTGGCAACCACTTATTTGCATATGCGAATAACATAACACTATAAATGGCAAGCCTAGGTTGGCCTTGGTGTGTCTTACTCAAATGCCACCAGAAGTGACGCCGAAGAGCGTACATGTCCTCCCACCAAGACTCTCTGACTCGACACCGTCATTTGAAAATATTGTAAATATACCTTTTCTTTAATACACTTATTATTGCGTTATCTTGTTGTTTGCGTCTTCATTGTATTTCCTTACTAATTATTGTTCAACCTTGCAACCACAACAACAATAATAATAATAATAATAATAATAATAATAATAACATTAATAATAATAATAATAATAATAATAACATTAATAATAATAATAATAATAATAATAATAGCAGCAGCAGCAGCAAATGTGTAGATTAAGATCTCTTGTTAATATTCTCCCGCTCCCAAAAATATGATTCCACTTTTTTAGGTGATTACTTTGAAAGCTCATGCCAACAATAAGATTCTACTTTTTTTAGGTGATTACTTTGAAAACATTGAACAAATTATCGCAACTTGTTTGCTTTTTTTCTTTTTTTTTTCGTCAAATTGCAATTTTGTTGTAAATAAAATAAAGTTCTCATAAGAATTCTGTAACCTATGCTAATCCACCAGAAAACTCTTCTTTTTTTCAAGCGTAAACGGCCTGAAACAAAGAATGAAAGAAAGATAGAAAGAAAGAAAACAACAAAATGACGGTTTTACATATGAAGGTAACGGAAAACGATCGATCTTTCGGACCAGACAGCGTTTTAAATTTTGTTTGTTTTAAGATCTTAATCATGTTAATGCTCTTTGTCAAAATTTAGTAAAAAATATGTCATTGCGAATACTTATACAAATCCCGCCTTTTTTCGTAGTACTAACCCTAAGTCTGGGCGGTAATGCGAAAAATAAAGCGATTACGAGTTGTTTTATGACCACCCATTCTAAATAATACAATATATATTTTTTATAATTTTTTTTTCTTTTTCATTGTGTTCACACATAATCGTCTAAAAAATTGAATTTCATTGAAAGTGTGATTTTAAATGTACATATAATTTATTTTTTATAATTTTATACATTTCTCGACGTCCATACTTTAACGTATTTTAAAGTCAATAGTGCGTGTTATTTTTGTTTAGGTCATCAAAATGATAATAGTAATTGTTTATGAATAATTAAATTACACATTTATTTATATGAATGTCATATATTAGATTGGTGTAAAAATAATGTCGTTTTTTTTATCAGATAAAACGACATTATTTTTTAACCAACCTAATTACCTAATGAATATTTTTCATATTTTATGCCTTTATTTTGTATATAAGCGTTTTTGGCATCGGAAAATAAACAGTTTCCAATTCCGATACCGGTTCCCCTGCAGCTAAAAGTTCCACATTTTTTAGATCCCCTATTCCGATTCCCTATTCTAATTCTTATTAAGCATCCAAACCCTTATATATATATATATATATATATATATATATATATATATATATATATATATGTATATATGTATATATATATATATGTATATATATATAAATATATATAGTAATTTATAAAATATATATGGCGATTAAGCTACACTGAACATTCTGCGTTTCATCCAACTATAGGATTCGTCAGGCTTATGCGCATAAGCCTGACGAATCCTATAGTTGGATGAAACGCAGAATATTCAGTGTAGCTTAATCGCCATATATATTTTATAAATTACTAACTAGCTCTACCTACGCATTGAGCACTTTTGAAGTAAATACTTAAAGTTCACGCATAAATCTATACTTTCGTATATTAAATTTATGCGAATAAATGAAGTAGTTATATATATATATATATATATATATACAAAAAAGTAATGTAAAAGAGATTAAATACAAAAAGACAACGTTTCAAGCTGTTAATGTCGCTATAAATTAGCAACAGACATTCCTGCACCCATCTTTTTACCAATTAAAAAACAAACAAATGATAAATACATTAAGCCTCAAAGAAAAAGAAAGACAAAAAACGATAACAACAACAACAACAACAATCGCCTCTGAAGATAATTGGACGCACCGATGGAAAGCGCTTTAGAAGAACATGACTGAATAACAACGTTTGGGCGCCATTCTATATTAAATGCCAGCTGAATTAAAAAATGGCGATTGGAGAAGATATCTAGAAAAATCTGAAAAAGATTAACTCTCTCGTGTTCAATAAGACGTGCTTGAATATATGTATATATATATATATATATATATATATATATATATATATATAATTTTAGTCATTCAATAAATTTAAAAATTTATGGCGCGAAATGGTTAAATTTCAAATCAAAAGATTTTTATTATTCCATGTAAGACAAAGAATACATTTGAAATGTTATAACTCCTTCTCCTATAGGAATTCGATGTCTACCATCTCTTCAGAGGAGAAAATATACGCAAATAATTATAATGGTTTACACCTTATTGCCAGTGAGACATGGAAAATCACAATTAAAAGTTTTTTTACGTATATAAATATCATAGAGTAAGGGAAGTTAATGAAAAGGATATAAAAAATCACATCTAAAATGACTACAATTTTCTTTATGTGCTCTATCTTGTATATCGAGTAATTTTTATATAGGTGAGATTGTACTTATAGAATATTACTGCCAATAATATTTTGTAAGACTTATAATCACAGGTTTCCATACCAGTTGAGTGTTAGATAATTTTATTCTGAAGTATATATATATATATATATATATATATATATATATAGAGAGAGAGAGAGAGAGAGAGAGAGAGAGAGAGAGAGATAGAGAGAGAGAGACAGACATAAAGACAGAGACAGACAGACAGGCAGACAGAGAAGAGAAGAGAAAGAGAAAGAGAGAGCATGTAGTTTGTGATGAATAAGATTAAGCACATTATTTTTATCTGTTCCAAGAATTCAAAGTGAACAAATATGTTATCGTTTTTAAGACGATTTGGAATATTAGAATTATACGTTTGAGGATTTCTAAAAAGCGACTTCTTCCACAACTCTAGCAGCATCAAAAATATGAGTCAACCAAATAAATTATCATATTTTATTATTTCACAAAGAAATATATACGGCGGCCGTTCCAAAGGTAATGTCTTATATTTTTTTCGCCCGAATGGTTCGGAGGGGGGAATTCCAATTACATTGTCACGCTGATTGAACTCATGCTTTCATGACCTTAAAGTCCTATCCCTTCGTTGCAGATATTGACGGTGTAAGAATTTAAGAAACAACCTCTGTCACGGCCGTGCACCGGGCGCAGAAATGCGTCTTTGTATTCTTAGCAATGGTAGTAAGTATGTAGAAAAATAAATTCTGGAGCACAAAATGTCGCACGTTTTAATGGAACACGTCCAGTCTTCGTAGCAATCAACATTTTGTGTTAAATAAAGAGGCATTACTTTTGGAACGAGCCTCGTCAGGACGTCGATGCACAGCCTTCGCTCATCGTTGGCAAAAGTGCATTAGGAATGGTGGTCACTATGTAAAGTAACGCATTCTAGATTATAAACGTCGTTTTAATCGTACAACTCCCGTCTTGGCAGCTATATTGTACAGTGGTGTGTGGTGTTTATATGACCGGTGGGTATACTTTACTAACTAAATAAACGAATATGTGTATATAGTTGAACCGTACGTGTTTGCCTGTGTGACGTGTTTGAGTCTATTATGTGTCTCAGTCCCATTTCTAATGTCTCTTTTTTTCTTATCATAAACGGACGATATGTATGTATACACGTTGTATAACGGGGTGTTGTACTTGATCCCTACTATTTTACGGCCACTGATTTATCTCATCTAGTTGGGTTGATGCGTGTGTGTCAAAACATAATTATATACTCATATACATAACGGCATACCTATTCGGCTATTGTTTCCTCTAGGAGTTCCTTCAGCCATCTGAGAACAAAGACGCTTCAAGACAAACCAAGTCGCTGTATGTTTTACAGCCTTTGAATGAGAGGTCGAGTGTGAGGGAACATTTACTCGCCCCAAAATATTTGGACTCGTCTGACTTTATGTCTTTATTTCAGTCAATGATAGTAAATAATTTTACAACGATTCAATTATATTTTTCTTCTTTATTCTTAATAAAAATATCAACAAACTATTCTTCTCATACCCAAATTATGTCGTAGAATTTCATACAAAAATTTAAATATCTAACCTAAACCGTGGGTGTTGAAAAAAAAGTGTTACGAAAGCTTCAGGTATTCACGATTGTGAACTGAAATCTGCTGGTACGAGATCTCCGTGACCCGAAATCTCCGATATTAAAATAAAATAACATCTAGCTGTAATAAACTAGATTTCTTAGAAAATCGACAAGGTTTAATATCTTTTAAAAATTTAAACGGTCAATTTTTCTTTGTAATTTATGCAAAAAGATCTTTGATATAGAACAGAAATTGGTCTCTTTTGTTTCTATTAAAACAAAGAATTCACCTCGGAACAACATTCTAAAATTTAGAATATTATTTCTAAAATTGGGTATCGATGATTTTTTTAAAGTTGCGCAAAAAAAGGGCATGCGAATAACTGAATTTATATATTTGAGAAAACTTGTATAATTTAATTTCCGGTAGGTTTTTTTGTCCTCTGTCAAATGTTTGTCTTTACTTGTGTAAGCATTAATTTGTGTAGTTGTAGCGTCGAAGAATTTTTTTCCAAATGAATTCCAAAATCAGAGAGCTAAATGAAGGCGACATTTTCACTACACGCCGAATGTGTAAATTTGACCTCTTTTTGACCTTTAGCGTGACCACTCTTTTTTCAATACAGTATTCCAACGGTCTCACAGCTAGAGGTGAAAGAATTCACAAATGATGCGACATAGGTCATTCTAAGTTACCGCATATTTGAGGGCCGTAAAATAAATGAGTTTTTCCCGTTTCCTTGTTTAAAGAAATTTTATCGACTGGCGGGCGCGTGATTTACGACTTTTAGTCGCCCCAAGAAATTTTCAATCGACTGTGGCGACCGGTCGTGTAAAGTCTCAAAGGCTGTATATATATATATATATATATATATATATATATATATATATATATATATATTGTATTCCTCCCATGTATCCGTCATAGTAGAGGAGTAATTAACGATATTGGCTTGGAGGGGTTCTTCTATGTCTCCATTCTGAGACTTTTTCTCTCTCATGGAAAGACTGATATTAGACCATCTTGTTCCTTCGATTTCTTCCAACTCAACGATTCTTCAGCAAACCGAAACACGTGACATGTGAAATGTTTCCTTCTGGTCACCTGTTCAGATACCTTCCGGTGCAAATTTGACCAGGTCACAGTTTAAAATGTTTTGATAGCCTGTTAAAACATGGCGTCCAATCTATTGATCACCCACCCCTAGCTTGTACACAGATAGATAGGTATATATATATATATATATATATATATATATATATATATATATATATAGAGAGAGAGAGAGAGATAGATAGATAGATAGATAGATGACTTACTGCTTCTGCTCGGCCACTCTATAAGAGCTCTCCAACTTGTTGAGTTGAAATATAGGAAACTTTACTTTTGGAACGACTGTCGTACATCATTAATCATTATTGCGTACGAAGTTCCTATGTATTCAATAGAATCAACAAAAACATCAATAATAATAATAATAATAATAATAATAATAATAATAATAATAATAATAATCGCCAACGGGAAATCAATTGCAAGCGATTGTTACAATAACGCAAATTAATATGCAATGGTTATCGATAGAGGTGGAGGGTACTGGAAATCTGGGAAGAATTGTTGTCACTCAGACTCCAAAGAATGCCACAAGTTTATCTCAAAGAGAAATCTTTTGTGATGGCCTTTGTGACTACTCCCCGTGAGTAAATAATAATAATAATAATAATAATAATAATAATAATAATAATAATAATAATAATAATAATAATGTAATATTTAAAATGAAATAAGATTAATTACAGGCAAAAATAATGAAATATAAAAATAATTAAAAATAAAGATAAAAAACGCAATACTAGTGATAATATATAATGGACCAGAGTATTAAAACCATTTGATTCAAGGAAAAAGTAAGAATAATAGTAATAATCTCTAAGCATTATCATAATGATCAAAACATCAATTATGATTAAGATAATGATAAAATATAGGACATATAGAATTGTAAACAGTTAAGAGATATTTATCGAATATAGCATAATAATAAACTAAACAATACAAATATGAAATATAAATCTACAAGAAAAAGTAAATATAAAGCCAATAAAAAAAATAATGAACATAGAAAGGATCTATACATAAAACATAAAAAGCAATTTAAATGTAAAAATTGAATATATTAAATAAAATGAACAAAATATAATATAATCACACACACACACACACACACACACACACACACACACACACACACACACACACATATATATATATATATATATATATAATTAAAATAAGATTTCAGAAAACAGATAGTCGAAAGGACAATATAGTAATCGTTAGTAATGGAAGTTCAGTAAATATGTTAACTTAAGTGTAACGGCTCATCCGAAACTTGTTCATGTTGGACTTGAAGACAACCATATTATAGACAGCGGGAAAGCAGGAAAACGGAAGACAATTTCACATGCGTGCAGTTCTAAGGAGAAAGCTTTGATTATGGAATCTACGTTTAGGTTTATGCACAGATAAAGAGTGGGGGGGAAGTAGTGATAGTGTTTTCAGCTAGACGAGTGTTTCTTGTGAAAGTTTGGCGAGGGGGAACCATATATTGAAGCTCAGTCGAACACTTTCCATGGAAATAACGATAAAGCAGAGACAAACTCGCAACATCTCTTCTGTGAGATAGAGGTTGTAGGGAAGAGAAAAGGGCATCTCCCACGAGGCCACGAAGTCTATTTTGAACCCTATCAAGGCAAGACAAGTCCTTTCTAGCAGTCCCTGCCCAGATGTGGCAACAGTATTCCTTCCTTGGACGTACCTGGCTCTTATATAAATAGAGAATTGCATCAACAGTGAGATATTTACTGGATCGATAGAAGGATCCGAACATTTTTCCAGCGGCCTTGGCAACAATTTGATGTACGTATTTTTATGCCAGTAAATCTACCAAGATAGTAAAAGCTCTGCATGGTTAAGAGAAGCAATTAATAATATGACACATATTAAAGAAAATAAAATTCCAGAAAACACACACACACACACACGCACACCCACACACACACACACACACACACACACACACACACACACACACATATATATATATATATATATATATATATATATATACTTTTCAGTTTTTCTACAGGGCAATGACAAGGACCCCAATTACGTACATAAGAGCACATTCCTTCATTAAAAATAATACTGTACATTAGTTCTGTCGTCTATCATAATTCGAGGTGTCATAGTAAAAACATACGCCAAAATTACATCTGTGATTAATTTTTAGTCGACTGCTATGCACCGACATATATATCGATTTCTTTGTTGTAGTTTAAAACGATATTTAAATTCAGTAAATAGCGTCTCTTTCCTAAAAAATCAGAGAAAGAGTTTGCCTTTAGAAAAATCGTCCATATTTTTGGACGTAAACAAATAATGTATATATATCATTTATTTATTTTACTTGAAAATAGTTATCTATTACTGTACACGTGCTTCGCCTTACTACGGCTCATCAGCGTAGTTGACTGTTCCAGATCTCGAACCTCGGACCATAGGTAATATGATTGAATGTGTATAACCTTACGCTGCTGGCTCCAGCTAAAATTACGTGCTATTTTAATAGCTTTAAAGTAATGCTCTAGATATATCTAAGGCTTTTGACAGGGGATGACATGAGGGTCTTCTCAAGAAAATCAGATCATACGGTATCACTGGAAGAAAACATAACATGCTTTACTCCTTCTAAGATAAGAGAAAAATCCAGGTTGTCCTTGACGGTCGTACATCTAGACAATATGATATAAATGCGGGAGTGCCTCAGGGTTCTATCCTTGGACCTCTGTTGTTCCTAATATTCATAAATGACCTCCCTGACAAAATTGTCTCTGATATGAGTATATATGCTGACGACACCACGCTGTATAACAGACATGACAGGAAAACAAATGAACACATATCTAAAAAAATGGCAGAAACACTGGAGGATGACCTCCGATCCTAGTGGAATGGGGACAAAAATTCAATGCTGCCAAGACTAAGCTTGTTTCCTTCAATAATTACAAGAAGCCTTCCCTACCACCAATAGCAATGGTCAAGAACACATTAGCTGAAAGTACTTCCTTTAAACTACTCGGCCTAACGTTCACAGGAAACATGAGTTGGAAGAATTACATTGAGATCATTGCCAGGACCGCTGCAAAAAAAAGGTAGGTTCTCTCTTCCGTGCTAGAAAGCTATTAACGCCCGAAAGTATCCTATACATCTATAAGGTCAGCATTCGCCCATGTATGGAGTATTGTTGTCATATTTGGGCTGGTGCATCTGCCACTAGTCTCTCGCTCCTAGACAAGATTCAAAAGAGAGTCGCCAATCTGATAGGTCCTGAACTGTCATCTAAACTTCAGCCTCTGTCCCATCGACGAAATGTTGCATCCCTCTGCATGTTCTACAAGTATTTTAACGATGAATGTTCTGACAATCTGCAAGCACCTGTGCCCCCTCGACGTAATTACCCAAACCAACCCGACAAGCAGCAAAATCCCATCCCTTCACAGTAGAGATCCCTAGATGTAAGAGAGCCTTTTACTCCAGTAGTTTCTTTTCCAGAACCGCTAGACTTTGGAATTCCCTTCAGGTCCCTGCTTCCCACACTGTACTGACATGCAGAAGTTTAAGTGTATCGTTAACCGACATCTTGCTGCCCAACTTCCTTCACAGTACCCCTGATGCTTATGTATCTGATAGTAGCCCCTTACAACAAAGTGGCAATGTGCTATGTTTGGGGTGAAAATGCAATAAAAAAATGCCGATTTTGTTGTTGCTTTTTTTCGCGATGATTAAATTCGGAATTAGAATCTTTTTCATGAACATACCCTCATATAATTGCTCATTTACAAAACATAAAACTGTTATGTGAAACAACTTGTGTACAATTTAAAAAGCAAAGAAAGAAATGTTGCCAGGTGTACATGTGTTAAGGGAGTATGAAAGTAAAGTATGGTTTATTATAAAATATTCATAATGTTTGTTTGACGCATAAACATATATGGTGTGAATAAACAAAGTCCTGGTCAAAGGAAGTGGTAGCTTTGAAAAATTGTTTTTTCTTTGCGCTGATGAGCATGTCCAGTTGCGCAAAATAATAATTAACTAGCGGGACCTGTGGAAATTCCACAGTGAACACTTTCATATGTAATATATTGATGTTGGCATTTTGTGGATGTTCACCGTAAATGGAGACGCCCTGATATTATTGTAGTTCTTTTGTTAAAACTGAATAAGTATATATCTAAGCTAGCAGGGACGCCTGGCAGAGCCTGGTCGTAAAAAATGCTTAAATATGATATTTTGATTTATGTAGATTTCGTATATATTTCTATAAGAGTCAATTTTCGATCCGTTCTTATAAACCTGTGATTTCAAAAATAAAAATATACCCATATTGCTTGGGTACATCAGCTTGAATCGAAACCTAAACCAAAACTGTTATTGTATGAGTGCTTCAATGACCCTCGTCATAGCCTCTTTTCTTACCTCAATTGTTTCATAACTACATAATCTAATGTTTTCCTTGAAATTAGGGAATAACCAAAAGGTCTGAACTGTAGAGAATGTGAGGAACTATTTTGATGCCTATCTTCTCATAGCACTCTTGGGCAATCTTCGGGCAAATCTTCTGCATCTTCAATTCCTTGCGAATAATTGTATATAAGAATTAGGCAGTTATCCTATAAGATGTGTTGCAATAAAATACTCAATTTTCAAGAGTCCTTGACAATTTTAAATGCTTGTACAAAAAGGTTTGGAAACATATTGACGGCACCTGGTGTATAAAAACTGGCTTCATAACAGATTGGAAATGAGAATGAATGAATAAGATATTAAAATATATTAAAAGTAGGTAAAAAGTATGAGAGTAAAGACCTAAAACATCTGAAAAATATAAAAAATCTAAAAAAAAATATAACTAAGTTAAGTGTACGTGAACAGGAAAGGAATAATAGGAGAATAAAATTTTAAAGGGTATGTATAGGAAAGTATTACTTATAAGAAAATAGGGTCCAAAGCTTTAAATAATCCAGATTAAAAACATTAAAATATTCAAAGAATGTTCAAAAATGAAAAAATCCCCCCCGCCAAACCTTTATACGAGTTCAAGTGAAATATATAAATCCCAGTCAACATCGGGTCTCCTTGATAGCATATATATATATATATATATATGTGTGTGTGTGTGTGTGTGTGTGTGTGTGTGTGTGTGTGTGTGTGAGAGAGAGAGAGAGAAAGAGCGTGTGTGTGTGATTGGGTAAGCATGAAGCACTAGTGATTATATATATATATATATATATATATATATATATATATATATTCAAGATAAAATGATTAATATGTATTTTCAAAATATTGTTATAAACCCTCTTCGAGTAGGATTGTGCTTCTTTAAAATAGTTATCCTAAGCTGTCAAACTCAGCGTAATGCTGTTGAACATTATCTGACTAGCTTTCGTTATTTGTCTGCTTTCTCCGACTTTATATAGAACTTCTTGTTTTCTTTTCAGAAGATAATTTCTCCTGGCCGATACGTTGAATACTCGGTAGCAGAGTCAAAAGTGACTAAGTTTGAAAAAGAAATAGAGAGGAGAACTAATAGACAGGATAAAACGAATTGCATATAATTATAAGATTTGAATAAGAAAATAATTATAAGATTTGAATAAGAAAATATCGCTGGCAGATATACGAAACTACTTGTTTTTTTTTGTTTTTTTTTTACATGGAAGTCACCACTGATCAAAGCCCGGAAACCGCTCGGGATAAGGGTTATTGCGTGTACAGGGATAGTATCGTAGTAATCGTTAGTATTGGAGATTTGATAAAGTGTCTTACTTAAGAGGGCAGTTTATCAGGAATTTGTTTATGTTGAACTTGAAGACATCTCAGTTGTAGTCAGGTGGGAAACAAACAGACGGAACCGAGTTCCACTTGCGCGCACTTCTAAGAAAGAAGCTTTGTTCATGGAATCTACGTTTTGGTTTTGGCACAGTTAAAGAGTGGGGGAATTTTTTGACAGTGGGTTCAGCTAGACGGGTGTTTTTCATGAAAGATCGGCGAGGGAAGACCAGGGATTGGAGCTCAGATGAGCACTTGCCAAGGAAGTAACGATAAAAAAACAGGCTCGCTACGTCTCTTCTGTGGGAGAGAGGGTGTAGGAAAGACAAAAGGGCATCTACTAAGCCACGAAGTCTATTTTGTACTCTGTCAAGGCAGTATAGGCTGTTTTTAGCAGCCCCTGTCCAGATGTGGCAGCAGTACTCCATCCTCGGACGTACTTGGCTTTTATATAGATAGAGAATTGCATCAGCAGTGAGATATCTTCTGGAGCAGTAGAAGGATCCTACCATTTTTCCAGCAACCTTGGTGATAGACTTGATGTACGTGTTCCATTTCAGGTCAGGAGTAAAGGTCAAGCCCAGAAGTTTATCTAAACATGGAGCCTC
Organism: Euprymna scolopes; assembly: GCF_053919585.1. Classification (NCBI taxonomy): domain Eukaryota; kingdom Metazoa; phylum Mollusca; class Cephalopoda; order Sepiida; family Sepiolidae; genus Euprymna; species Euprymna scolopes. Next base: position 57,852,779 of record NC_136498.1, on the reverse strand, counting down.
CCCTAGACGAGAGCCATTCATTTCAACTGATGCCAGACGGGGATCAGATCGTTGATGATGTAAAGATAGGAGCTTGGTTTTAGATGCATTAAATGTAACCAGCCTCCTCTTCCCCCACTGTACCGCGCACCCAAGATCAGAGGAGAGAGAATCAGAGAGAACTTTGTTGTTTACGGCCTTAGATGTGTTGCCGTAGATGGTCGTCTAATCAGCATAGATGTCAACGAATGATTTAAGTATGTGTTTTGGGAGGTCATTGATGTAGATCAGGAAGAGAGTTGGGCCCAGGATTGACCCCTGAGGGACTCCAACATTAATACTGAGGGCCTCTGATTTTTTGTCCATCAACCACTACTCTTATGAGCCTATCAGAGGGAAATTATTTAATGATCAAGAAAACATTTCCAGTTATACTGTAGCTGGAAATCTTGTGAAGTAAAACAACGTGTTGCCAGTTAGCAATGAAGAAACAAGCACGATATTTTTTACACAGTGGAATAGAACTTTAAAATATGCATTCGAAGATTTAAAACAGCATTTAAAGTAGGCTTTAAATATATAAGAGTATCATTTGGCTAAGGTACATTTTGGTACATTCAAATAATTTAGTATCATGGAGCTATTGTACATTTTGCACATCACCATAGTTGGGCATCACCCGCCAAGATTTCGTTATTAAACAGTCGGATATATTTATGCATCATATCAGACTAGTGCATAAAATAAGGATACTCAAATATTTACCGGGAGAAAGAAATAGGAATAGATTGTGTAGCAAAATGTTTTTTTCATGATTAAAACTAAATTTATGATGTATTTAAATATATATATATATATATATATATATATATATATATATATATATATGTGTGTGTGTGTGTGTGTGTGTGTGTGTGTGTGTGTGTGTCTGTGTGCGTGCGCGCGGGTGCATAATTATGTATGTACGCGTGTATATGTATATTGATATTGACTGAGATAATTTGTTTATGACTAAATTGACAGACATTTGAGAGACAGGCATAAAGTATCTGCGGTCGGCATATGATGACGCAGAAATTATTATTAGATAGATTGACTGATAAAATACGTAGGGAATTTTTATTTCTCTTTTCTTCCTTTTTTCTTTCTTTTTTTTAATGTTATTGATTTATTGGCAGATAATGTATAGACGTAATAATTCTAAGTATGTTGGAAAGACGTGTATGCGCGTTTGCGTTTCTTGTGTGTGTGTGTGTGTGTGTGTCTGTGTGTGTGTGTGTGTGTGTGTGTGTGTGTGTATGTGTGTGTGTGTGTGGGCGCCTGGGGAAGTGCCACAGTCTGTGCAAATGTGTGAGTGCGTGCGTGCGGCTGGATTTGTGTAAGAGCTCCAATAGTTGTGTGCGTGCTAATTTTCGACGTGTGAACGAAACTCGAACGCATCTGCGTTGAATTCATTTGCAAATGAATCATCGTGTCTCACGCTCGCCTTCCAATAATCGAAAGATCGTCGTCTGATATGCAAAGTATTTTCAAAGTGAAGATTTTTTTTCGACAAACATAAATGGGTTGAGGCGGAGAAACCTTCTATTTGGCAAATTGTTGAGATTCAAGCACCAAAATGCTTATACAGTTAATATAGTGTGTCTTAATTTTTGAAGTTTTTATAATTTATATTATTTGGACTACTGGTATCAACTTGAGTTATTTTCACAGCGCTTCGGCTGATGTAACGTGTGACATTCTTCAGTAGGTGTATCAGAAACTTCGTTAAAAATACTGAACAATTCGACCCCCTCTCTTTCCAAGCTTATAACTACTCGTAAAATGTAATTCAAACCCTAATTGTTTTTTTCAATTATAGGAGCAAGGACCAAGGTTTCAATAAAAAATACAAAAAACGTGTGTGTTTTTTTTTTTAAAGAAGTTTTAAACTTCGGAATAAACAGGTAAATTTCCAATAAACTGTTCTTTTTTGTTTTAAATTAGAATATATTATTTATTGATCTTTTTTCTTCAATATGTGATGCATAAAACTTTGGCACACAAATTAATTATTTACTTTTTAATAAACATTTCAAAATAGAGGGCGTGAATTAATTCGACCCCCTGTCTTTCCAAGCTTATAACTACTCGAAAAATGTAATTCAACCCCTAATTCTCTTTTCAGTTAAAGGGGAAGGACCAAGGTTTCATTAAAAAAAAAATACAAATAGCGTGGTTTAAAAAAAAAGTTTAAAACTTCGGATTTTGCAGGTAAATTTCCCAAAAACTGTTCTTTTTTTTGTTTTAAATTTGAATATATTATTTATTGATCTTTTATCTTCAATTTGTGATATATAAAACTTTGGCGCATAAATTAATTATTTACTTTTTAATAGACATTTGAAAATGGGGGGGGGCGTCAATTTAAAAAAAAAGTTTGTCTAAAATATTTTATTCAGTTTATTGGAAAGAGCATAAAATTTCGCATTGACCCTGAAAATATCGTAAAAACAGAATCAATAGAAACATTTTGATGGATTTTTAAAGTTTGAAAATTGAAAAATACTGAACTCGTAAAATTCAATTAATTTCATTACTGTTTTTAAAAAAATATAAAATATACTACTTCTATTACTTTTTATACAACTTTAATATTTTATTTTGAAAGCATAATCTATAAAGAAAATAAACAACCCACTTTTAAAAGAGAAATTACGAGTTTTTATATTTTATTCGCAGTTTCGTGTAAGGGGTGTCAAAAATTCCTACAAAAATTCTAATACACCTAATTCTTCAGGTGTCTCTTAGCGAATTCGGGAATTTTGAACGTAAGCCATGTCTGCTTAGAAGTCTTCAGTAATTGGAAATTGTATTCTTCCTCCCATCCACACTAAGAATTGAACCTTCACACTCTAGAAGAATGTCATTTATAACTGAATTTTACAAAGTACATTAACATTTATGCGCACAATTCGAGTGCGAATTTTGAGAGCCATTAACGTATCCTTTTAGATCTATAATCATACTGCTTATCAGTATTTATTGCTACAGATAACTATATCTATCCGTTCATACACGCATATATATATATATATATATATATATATATATATATATATATATATATATATATACTAGCAGGGGTGCCCGGCGTTGCTCGGGTGTTTGGAGGTGTATGCTGTGCAAAAAAAGCAAAAAAACAAAAAAAATGGTTAATTTTTTTAAACTTTGACCCCTATTATGACCCCTTAAAATTTATTGTTTCGGGCTCAAGTCACTTTATTAAGTTAGATCCAGGTTCACGGAACCTATATCTAAAATTTCAAGTGTCTAGACCCAAAATTGTCGGAGGAGTTTGGTAGAGTTCTTAAAGGTCAAATCGTTGAAATTTGACCCCTTAACAGCGAAATTTCTGGCTGACACCCGTCACATCGATTTTCCCAAATCCCAGTACCCGGTATTTCAAATTTCGAGTCTATAGACTAAAAATTGACAGAGTTATTGCGTAGGGAAACGTACACAGACAGACAGACAGACACACAGACACACAGACAGACAGACAGACACGTTCACTTTTATATATATATATATATATACGTATATATATATATATATATATATATATATATATATTCCTATACGTTTTTCTTTTGTGTGTATTGATATTCATATTAAAAACCCTCTTTTCTATTAGTATTTATTTGCTTTCCCACCAAAGCAAAATGTGACACGAGGTCGTTTTTAATGTGGGGTTAAACCAGCTCCCCGAAAAAAAGGCAAAAGGAAAAACAGGATATTTATTTGCTCCTCCACCGAGCAAATGACGTACAAGGCCGATTTTTTATGTGAGGAGTGAAGGAGAAATGGGGACCAACTCCCCGGGGAGTAGGGGAGCTGGATAGTGACAAGGTATTTATTTGCTTCTCCACCGAGCAAATTAGGCACAAGGCCGATTTTTAATGTGAGGAGTGGGGGGAAATGGGGACCAACTCCCTGGGGAGTAGGGGAGCTGGATAGTGAGAATTGGTATGAAGGGTTGCCTCTACATTGACCAAGGTCTTATATGTGAGACTGCCCCCACATATGGTCTTTGCTTGCAGTATCTGCCGGAACAGCTACTACACTTTGATACCGGCCCGAAGGCCAAGAACAGCAGTTTATTTAGTGTTTGGCCCCGGCCCTAGCATTATCTACTGTCAGAGCCTCATTTGGGATCCAAAGCACTTTATTGAGTTCCTTAAACTAAGACACTATCACCATAAAACCTCATTCTTACCATGGAGTTTACCTACTTTAAATCTCCCAAGCGTATGAATCGGCTTTATATACAATCCGAAAAAAAAATGAATATTTACATGTAAACAAAAGAAAAATTATATATACAAACAGAAAGGATTTTTTTTTTAAATACAACTAAATGAGGGATGAGATGATGGGGAAGGGGCAAACTAAAATACACCCACAACGAAAGAAAAATAAAACAACTACACAAAATGCCTATGGGGGCGGGTTAGTAAGGGAGTCTCCCAATCTACTTCTGCATATGGAGCACCCACTGTCTTCCGGTCCCGAAGGTCGAAATCAAGCAGGTCGTCTCCTAGTGGGGAGTGGGGAACCAGAAGGCCAAGAACAACAGAAAAAAGGTAACCCTCTTTTCTAAAAATACAATTTTCTTATATATGGATTGTTGCAAAAGATCTAGCTAATGTGTATATTCTTTTAAACTTCATCTTAATTAATTCCTTATTAGTTGCTTCGGTTTTCTCATGGCATGATCATCTTTAGTCAACTATTACGTGTAATTATATTCATGCAGATATTCTACATGATAAATACTTGCATAATCTTTGCGAAAAAACGTTGATAGTAAACAGAAAATTGTTTCCATATATATTCATGTATCTATATCTATATATCTATAAAAGTGAACGTTTCTGTGTGTCTGTGTACATTTCTCTACGCAATAACTCTGTCAATTTTTAGTCTACAGACTCGAAATTGGATATACAGGGTACTGAGATTTGGGAAAATCGATGTGATCGGTTTTCGGTCAGAAATTTGGCTGTTAAGGGGTCAATGTTCAACGATTTGATCTTTGAGAACTCTACCAAACTCCTCCAACAATTTTGAGTCTAAACACTTGAAATGTTAGATATAGGTTTCTTGGACATTGATCTAACTTAATAACTTGATTTGAGCACCAAAAAAAATAAATTCTAAGGGGTCATAATAGGGGTCAAAGTTAAAAAAATGAACTTTCTTTTTTTTTGCTCAGCATGCACCTTCACACACTCGACAACGCCGGGCCCCATGCTAGTACGAATATATTTTTGTTTAACAAATTCTCCCTACCAAACGCCTCCTAGAGTGTTTGGTCTACAGCCATGAAACTTCATTATATAAGATATTTGAATGCATGCAAAGCTTTATATTTGGGGTTTAATCCGGAAAAATCGGTGCAAAAGTGTGAAAATTAAAACAAAAAAAATGCCAGGTGAAGGTCGAACGCCGGCATTACGAATGCATAACGTAGTAGCTATTGGTTCATGTTTTTGTTTTTAGCGCCGCAGTAAACATGTTCTCATAGCCCAGTCATTGACGACATAGGCAAAATAAATCGTGAGCTGAACGTTCTGGTTTCGATTCTCGGTGGTGGCACATGAGTATTTAATTATACCTTTTTAAATCATTACTGTATATTGCATCCAATCTATCTATCTATCGATCTATATATCTATAAAAGTGAAAATGTTTGTCTTTCTTTTGTCTATGGTAGCTAAGGAAGACTATTATACAGAAAGGCATTACATTACATATGCACACTTTTTAATATATATATATATATATATATATATATATATATATATATATATCTGCACATAACATTATGAACAGTACATAGGGCCCGAGAAAAGCCGGGCGGAACTGCTAGTATATATAAAACTGAAAGTGTATGTCTGTCTGTGTACATTTCCCTAAGCAATAACTCTGCCAATTTTCAGTCTACAGACTCGAAATTTGATATACATGGTATTGAGATATGGGAAAATCATTGTAACGCGTTTTGGCCATAAATTTGGCTGTTAAAGGGGTCAATGTTCAACGATTTGACTTTTCAGAAATCTACCAAACTCCTCCGGCAATTTTGGATCTAAACACTTGAAATTTTAGATATAGGTTCCTTGGACATCAATCTGACTTAATAATTTGATTTGAGCCCAAATGCTAAATGGTCATAATAGGGGTCAAAGCTAAAAATGTTGACCTCTGCATCTCCACCAAATTACTCAGACAATTTCTGGTCTAAACATTTGAAATTTTACATAAAGGATATTCAGATATAGGGAACGCCTTTTAATCGGTTTGGGTCGAAAATTTGAGCCACCAATATATAAATGTATGTATGTATGTTTGCATATCTGCCTAAAACTTTCTACAGAGGCGATGGAGTTTTACAAGATCAGTACCAATTTTAAGCGGGACCCTTCAAACGACAAATACCCAAAAATTGGCAAAAAGCAAATTTCTACATTTCAGCTGGGCACTTTTCTACAGGGAGGGGTCGATTTTTCGCCGATATTTTCGAAAGTCTTTTTTCAACTGTCTAGCCTTAATTAAAACCTACGTCACTTCCGGTTTGGCGGTGGTCGTAACAGCAAAGATGTCACGTTTTTCCCCCCGTTCTTTTCCTCCTTCGTGGTAAGGGTTCGAGCCTGCCTTCCTACTACGACCTTTCTTTTTACTCAAAACACTCCAAACACCCAGGTAACGTCGGGCTTCCATGCTAGTATTATATATATATATATATATATATATATATATATATATATATATATATATATATATATATATATATATATAAGATTTCTGTGTCATAAAACTGAAATAAAATGAAATATTGAAATAATAGGATAGTCACCAAGTAGCAAATACTATCTAAAACAAAAACGGAGTTTTATGAATGAAAAGGGGGAAATATGAATGAAAGGTTATCGGTTTTTTCCTTTTTATTTCTTTCTTTCTCTCTCTCTCTCTCTATCTCTCTCCTTCTAAATATATATATATATATATATATATATATATATATATATATATATATATACAGATGTGTGTATTTATTTTTTATTTTGAGAATATATAGAAATATCTACTTTTTAAATCATATATTGTTAATATAATAGTCTAAATTATTACAAGAATTAAGCTCAATAAAGATGTATTTCCACCTTCAGAGCATATATATTGTGAATTTCATTCCACTAAGTACGGAAACCCAGTCTACAATCATGATTTATATTTCTATATTTTCTTTATTTATTTCTGTATTTCAGTAATAAATATGTTGGCCAAGGAATTCTTTTTTTCATAATAAAAACAATTTTTAATAGTATATATATATATATATATATATATATATATATATATATATATATATATACCTGCTAACGTGGTTGTGTGTGTATTTATGCATCATCAGACTAGTGCATAAAATAATATAAACTTCTATAATTAGATCTGTCACTTTAGCATAATAGAAAACCATACATACATGGCACAATAATATTTACACACCGTTTCTCTTCAGATCACCAAAGTTGAGCAATTTTGAGCCTGGTCAGTACCAAATGAGTGACCAATTTGGGAATTACCGAGTCTGCATGTAAGAGGGTTTCGACACCTCCCTGCACCACTAACAGGAATAGACAACTGGGGATCGCTTATTAATTTCATACTCCCATCGAACTTCCTTCTTTGGAGGAAACCACTTAAACCCGAATAGGGTTAGTGCCGTTTTCATAACATGGTTAACCACCCGCTGTTAACAATTTATCTCCAGTCGTTCTTACTTCGAGAATACTAATGTTATTTCCAAGTGAATATGCCATTAGGTATTTAAAGTCTGTTGTCTCCTCGTCGAGCCATGTCATTTAGGTCGTCCTGATTATTTCTGGTAGGTTTTATGGAAGCTTAAAGCGAGTGAGCTGCAGGTTTTTGTGATGGCTGTCTCATTAAATAGCAACACAATGACGGTCTTCATTTTACTATGATATTGTTAGGTTCTGGTTCGAATGGAGAAGTCTTTGTTCGAGACTGTCTGTGGTCATATATATATATATATATATATATATATATATATATATAATATATATATATATATATATATATACCAGAAAATAATCATGACGACCTAAGATGGCATGGCTAGACCGAGACAAAAGAGTTTAAATAACTAATAGCACATTCACTTTGAAAATGACATTAGTATTCTTGAAGTAGGAATGACTGGAGATGAGTTGTTAATAGCGTTATGTTAACCGCGTTAGCAAGTATCCCATCCCATCTGGCCATAACAACTTTTGATCGTTATCAGGCAGTTGAGTATTTTCCATTGGAGCCAAACTGTTCTGAACTGAGGTGAATGGTCTCAGAAAGAAAGATGGCTATATCAGTAGGAGAGGAAACATTCACTGATCGTCTAGTACAAAGCTTAGTTTGGTATTTTCCTAAGATTTTGTTAAGGCTACATTGTGGATGAGGAAGCACACATGATGATGAAGCATTGCTGATCTGACCTTTTAACATGGTCAAAAGAGTTTGCAGTTATTTTCAAGGGTTTCTGAGCAAATCAATCTGTGTTTAAACTCAGTCAACTGAGTGTCAATCCGGGTAGTTTCTAGAAATCTTAGGAAGGATGTGAGTGTAGTGTTCTAGTTAATCTTTCTGAATGTCTATTAAAGACGATTGTGGGTATATTATTCCGAAAAGAGTGGTTCTTATTTAAGTCAACTTCCATCACATGCCATTAGACGTAGGTAAAACATTGACAAATTCCGCGCTTATAAATTTCATCATTCCAAGTAGGTGTAGAATGGACATTGTCATCACTAAATCATTGTTATCAGCTCAAGAGGGCACATAATGTTCAGGGGAAAAGTCAAAGGTCATGACCATAACCTATGTATATACACTCCTACACTCCACACCACTGGACTGATCATGACCACACCTGACATGAAAATGGTCTCCGACCTAGGGATAGTGCACAGGGAAAAGATCAAAGGTTACCATCAAAGGTTAAGGTCAAAGGTTAAGGTCAAATGTTAAGGTCATTACTTTGCAGCATAGGAAAGTCCAGTGCGACGAAAGGATATTTTTGCTATATCTTTAATAAAAATGTTTTTGTGATGCAAAACAAATGTCAACTATTGTTATTCTTTGTATTTGTTTCAATGTATACGTATCAATTTTGATATAACCTATTTGCTTTTAAGTTCATAGTAAGATTTCAGTCACTTTAGGAGGTAGTTAAAATTTTTAAACACCTTAAGCAATAGTTGCTTTTGCAACATTTACTTACTGCAAGGGTTCCCGCGGAACGGGTACCCGAGTGTACTGCAAAGTCGCACGTGAAGCACGGGTGTATTTACTCGTGTCATATGATTGTATCTAACGAAAACTTACTTAACAAAAGGCATATGGTAGTCCCAAATTGTTTGGACTGATTTAGATATGCATTTTCTTGTCTCACATTGGATTATTTTGGAATATAAACATACTATGATCGCAGGTCTGAATGTTATTGCCTCAATTAACGATGAAGATGTTGCAGAGGTGGAAATCTGTGCATTTGGAGGGGGACAGGAAAATTAAACATGGGGAATTAATAAACTTAAAGGTGTGTAAAATGATATCTAGAGTACGGTTACGGATTATTGGATGTATTATATCTGAAAATCTAGGCTTTGTTACAAATGTGGAAGGTGTCAGGGGAGGGCTGTAAATTGACACCGTTATAAGGGATTTTTTATAACAGTATCCTAAAGGCTTGGACACTGAAGAACCAACAAATACTTAAACCGAATATATACAAGAATATTACGAATTGCATTGGACATCAGCTGGATGAAACACTTAATCAAGAAACGTCTTCCACCTATCCTAGTTTCATCAATAACATACACTAATTTTATAAATCCAGATTCAAACAACATTAGTTTAACGATATTAGTAATGGTTATATATGTTTTTGTTAATTAACGACCAAACTATACAGTAATAACTATATTAACTTTCAAAGTCCTATGTTAAAAAGTAATAATCTGCTTTGAAAAAATAAACAAAGGAAAGGTTATTGTTAAACAAAAGTAAAACAAAAATGAAAATAAAAGGATTCTCGGACAACGCCGGTAAGGAACAGCTAGTATTATTATAAATGGTTAGTAGACACACAGACAACATAAAACCTTTCTTGGTGATGATAAATTATGAGAAGAAGTTGCCATAAAATTGTCATATTACAATAGATGTTATCATATTTTTTTCTTTAAATTTAGATTTATTATGAACAATAATATCTGCTATTTCGACATCAGCTAATTAAAACTTAGTAGGAGTGACACAAGTATAGGGTTGGGTTATGCTTGAAAATGCTCTTAATAAGTGCATTTCTCCACACTGCACCAGAAGTGCGTGAAAAGTAAATGTGTAAAGCAGACTCCCAAGTTGCATGTCCTCATTTTTTTTCTTTATCACTGATCGGAACTTTGGATAAATATATTAGAGCGTTGCACATAAAATATCGTTTTTTATTCTCTTGTAATCAAAATTTAAAAAAAATTAGCAATAAACATTAGCAAGCAAGTAATTATGTAATCGAAATGTGATTCAGTTAAATAATTATTTTTTGTAACGATAAAATAAAGACACAATCTTGCATCTAAATGATCCTGTAGCGATGACAATATTATCTCCCTTTAAAATTATCTCTATTTCTGGTAAAAAGGATTCTGTGTCTATTAGAAAAAGGGGTCAAGTGCCCACCCTTTCTATATAAAAGGAGCCCTCAAATCGTGTGACAGTGCAAGACTGTAGCTATTCTTGTGGGATTAGCTTGGTCATGAATTCGGAGGCTGATCTTCGATCGATTTGCTCAATAGTTGCTGGACTTAATAGACATGAAATGTTAGAGTTCAGTCACTACAGAGAGGAACCCCATAGAGATTGCTTAAGCTTTGTGTCTGTTCTTATAATGGCTTTCAAATAAAATAAAACGAATTTGAATTTTTCAAAAACTAACCTTCATATCGAAATTAAATTACACATTTTAACATTAAAGAAATCAACATAAAAAACAGTTTAACCTAACTGAATATATATTTATGAGGGTCGTCCTAAAGCTAACGCATCTTAGTTAGAAACTAAAAAAAGAAAAACGTTGAAGAGTTATAAAGATAGAAGTGAGATCATTAAAACAAGTGACATTCTCTGTTTCAGAATTTATTTTTCTATATAGTCACCACCATGCTTAATGCACCTTTGCCACTCTAAAATCGACGAACCCATCTCGTAAATGTGCTAACATCATCTGCATCGGCCTTTGCAAATGTTCCACAGGCGCCAATAAATGTTTATCAGTTCATTTTTTTTTTTGCATAAAGGAATTCAATGACGCATCTCTGCATCTGACGCACGTATATGACAGTGGTTGCTTTCTTAGAGTCTTACCCCAGCAACATCTGAAATTGAAACAGTTTAGCATTATGGTGCTATTGCAAATTTTGTACATCCATATATTTTGGAATCATCTGGCTAGAGTTCATTATTAAACGCTCGGATATATTCATGCGTCATATCAGACCAGCGTATAAAGTAAGGATACTCAAATATTTACCGGGAATAATAGGAATACATTGTATAGCAAAAGCGTTTTCATGACTAAAACTTAATTTATGATATATATATATATATATATATATATATATATATATATATGCATGTGTGTATATATATATATGCATATATACATATATATATATGTGGGGGTGATTATGTATGTACGCGTGTATATGTATATTGATATTGATTGAGATAATTTGAGTTAAATTTTAAATATGAAAATTTCCGGACGTAAATGCATAATTTCTGTCATCATAACAATGCAATTTGCAATCCCACATGATTTATTCGGACGGAATAAAAATAGGAGGCATTACTTTTGGACTGTCCTTCATATATTTGACAGAATGCATAACATTTTTTATTTACTTCTTATTTTCGTTCTTCACTAATTTGCTTGGGGGGAATGGGTCAAGAAGTGACAGAATGGTGAGAGTTTTAAAATCACTGCATTGCGGTCAACACTTGATTGCTCATTGCCCTTACATAGGATAGTCTGGGGCTATGTTGTTGGCAGAGATATAGACTCTTTGAAAGCTTTCTAGTTAATAATGTATATTGGGCGTGGGGCAAGGTGCAAATATGCAATTATTAATATTTCTACCAATGGTTGGCAAAGATTTTTGGGTGTGTACCAGATTGGCAGAACGTTTGAAAATGCAAGCCAAGGCAAAATAAGATGCCGCTACGAGTGCATACTAATATAACTTTATATAGTTTTTATTTACTTTGAATTATATTAAATGATCATGTCATTATAAGTATAAACTCAAATAAACAACTTTGATGAAGATGTTGACCTGCAGTGAACAACACTTTAGATATTACAAGGTTGGTGTGTTCAGCCATGTTTGCAATACACTAATATATATATATATATATATATATATATATATATATATATATATATATTAGTGATTGGATGATTCCAATATTTTCCTGATTCCGATACAATAACCGATTTCATATTAAATTCCAGATTCCGATACAATTACCGATTCCGATTCCGATATTTTATAAATATATATATATATATATATATATATATATATATATATATATATATATATGTATATATGAAACAATAAAAGTTATTAACCTAAATTTTCGTAAAAGCATATGTTTAATGTACAGATATCTTTTCAAGCGTAAACGCAAACACTTGTGGGGGATGACATATATATTTTTTCTAGTGTTAGTTTTGAAATCAATGAATATTTATTATTTTATCCTTACTCCTAGCAGCGAAATATTTGTTTTAACAAATCAAATTAATCAGACAATTAGAGAGTCGTTTTTGGCATCAGAAAGGATGCACAACATTTTCCGATACGGACACCGATTCTGACAGCCAAAAAACTTCCGATTTTTCCGATTCACAATTCCAATTCTGATTAATCCAAATCAGTGTGTTTTGACTTTATATATATATATATATATATATATATATATATATATATATATATATATATATGTGTGTGTGTGTGTGTGTGTGTGTGTGTGTGTGTGTGTGTGTGTATATCGATTAAGTTTTTTTTATGAGCCATATGACTCCTTACAATTTCCAATAATTTTCACCACTTTTCATTCTCTTTGTTCTGGAAAAAAATATTTGAACTGTTTATTTTCTATTTCAAGCAGAACATTATCTGTATCTGGAGAGCTGTCTGATGTTCGTACTCTATTCAACAAAACACGTTTAAGACAAAATAAAATATTATGGGCGGAAAATATAAATATATATAAATATAGATCTTTTTTTGGAATGTAAACTACTGAATATATATATATATGTACATATATATATATATATATACATATACATATGTATTTAAATGAAATACTGAAACGTCGTAAGATTACATGTGTTATAATACTGTAAGCTTAAAATCCAAATAAATATTAGTATCAACATTTATAAGACGTTTCCAAGCAGATAAAGAAAATTCCAAGTCATATATATATATATATATATATATATATATATATATATATATATATATATATATATATATATATATATAATTACTTCATTTACTCACATAAATTAATATACGAAAGTATAAATTCATGCGTAAACTTTAAGTATTTACTTCAATAGTGCTCAATACGTAGGCAGAGCTAGTTTATAAGTTATAAAATATATATGGCGATTAAGCTACAAAAAGATTCCGCGTTTCATTCACTCTAGGATTCTTCAGGTATAAGCCTAAAGAATCCTAAGCAGATTAAACGCGGAATATTCTGTGTAGCTTAAACTTTATATATATTTTATAACTTACTATACCTATATATTCATGACTTAGATTTTACCTTGCAAACTGGAATTTTCTATTTAATTAATAAACGCAATTCAATCTGGAATGTACCAGCATTCATTGGATTTTATTTAAAATTTGAATATCGCTTTCCGTATCACCTCATTTTAACTTTCAATCTATGTGCTAATAAACACAATTAATAATGACACATATTTATTTCGCTAGCAATATTTCCTACGATGAGATAAGCCATTCATTAGAAAATCCAGAGTCAAGGAAAATAGTTTATTAATTTTCTGTACAACTTTTTCAAACAATAAATTTACTTAAAAATATACATACTTTTTCAATATATATATATATATATATATATATATATATATATGGGTGTGTGTGTGTGTGTATGAGAAAATGATAATAAAACTTATGCAACGTGATATGCTTTATATGTTTATTCAATTCAAATCGTACAATAGAAATTAGTTTATAAAATTTTCTCACAAATCATTGCTTTTGAAAGAATGCGGTCTTTGCATACGAAAGGGAAACAATCAATTATTGAAAATTGTTAATTGTTTTATCCTCTCTGGAAAATAACCTTGTCTCTTCGAAAACATGGCTTAAAGGACACTTTTTTATAAATCATTCTTTGTTGTACTATTTTAATCTAATAAACTTGGAAAGCATGGAGCTTTATTTCTAAACTTTGGAAATGAGAATTCATTATACGAATTAATTGAAAGCTAGTTTTGAGTCGAGAAAAGGGACGGAGACATGGTCAGAGGAGGGTCCCTTTGGAAGCGAAGGGAGAACGTTTCACATGTAGAAATGACTTGGAATTCCTTGATGTCATCATCGTTTCGACCGGTCAAATGGAATAAAGGAACATCTCATATTTTTATAACTGCCGTCTTCGTGTCGTCATTCCGCAAATTAAAGGAAACGTGTAATCATCTTATATGAACTTTCTTCCTACTCATCGTTATATATGAACTTATATCATCATAAGTAATGTCTTTCTCCATCATGAGTAATGATTATCCTCTCCCCTTCTGTGTTAAAAGAACTGATCCCCCCTCATTCCTCGCTAATATATTTGTTAAGAAGAAACTCTCCAGAACTGCATAAATATCTTCTCTCCCTCATCGCCACCGTATATATGTACCCCGTCTCTCCCCAATATGAACACCCTACTATGCAACATAATCCGTCATCTTAAAAAGACTCCGTCCCTATGAAACAATTTTACTACTAAGCCATGAAGAAGGTCGAAGATTATATCGACCGAAACATTTTGAAAATCACACTCAAGATGAAAATATAATTGTATTGCTCTATCACCTCTTTTCAACATACCTTAATCATATTAATATTAATATATATACTAATTAATATTAATATATATATACTAATTAATAATAATAATATATATATATATATATATATATATATATATATATATATATATACTAGCCGAAGTGCCCGTCGTTGACTGCGTTAAAAAAGAGTTTTAAAAATTGGACTCTGATTTAAGAAAGTATGAAAGGTTAGGAAAAGGGTAGGGGTGTAAAACTTCAAACTTTTTTGGTATCAAAAGCAAAGCAACCATCTCAAACAGACATGAAGAACATTTGTGGGAATTTTTATACAGACAAAACTATGAATATTAATTAGGGTTCCCCGTTATAAATGACTTCTATGAAGCCCCACCTCCATTGGTGTGAGTGAGCGATATAATATGTAAAATCCTTTCTCTTCTCATGGTGGGGGTATCATTGAAAGTTCGGTAGCTCTACATTAACTCTGTCCCTCTTACACAAATTTGGTAGGATAACCCACCATAGGGTGAGTTATCCTACCAAATTTGGGTTCTCTACATGGAACGGTATCAGCGTGTACAGCGTTTTTCCATCTTTTTTGTGGGGGTGACGTTATCATACCAGTTTTTTTCTCCTGGGTATTATTCTCATAGTATCTTCAGTTTAGTATAATATTAAACAAATAGGAACCTATGTGTGAACAGGCACACACACACACACACACACACACAGGTTGAGCTTACTTATATAGATATACTGTGAAATTATTAAAGTTTTTATTTTTTATTTGTCTTCACATTTTTAAACTTATACAGAAAAATAGATTCAATTCTAGTTGTAACATAGATAACTTTGATTATATTCATGAATTAAAATATAAGCTGTCCCTCTTACTGTTTTTTTAACTTTTAAGTGATATAAAAAATATATTATGTAGCCAGTCATCTATACCAGAATAAGAAATTAATAAAATAAATAGTAACAAAATTATTTATTTTATTACCATTAATATAATGTAAGTCTGATTCGTCAACTTAAATGATATTTAGGTATAACTTTCAAAATCCATCAAGGTAACAATAAATATGAAGTGATAATTATTGCTACTCGAAGGATTCAAATCCAGTAACAAGTCACTTTTGATTCTCCATTCTGAAATTCAACTGTTCGTGCACTAAGAATTACTATAGGATGGACAGAGAATTAAGTTTTATACATAATATTGATGCTAGAGGAAATGCATGAAACTAGTCAGACGCATCAGACGCAGGAACATTGCATTATGCGCATTTTGACAGTGTATTATAACTCTTAAATCCTAATTGAAAGCGGCTCATAATATATATGAAGTAAATAAATATATATAATAATTAGAATATTACTATTAAAATTACTATTCTTTGATATGTTAGCATATAAAATTATATACAAATAAAGATTTATATATACATACGACTATATATGTATACACACACGCACATATATATATATATATCTATATGTATATTTATACTAGCATGGATACCCAGCGTTGCCAGGGTCGACATGAAGTTCGGTGTCGCCATACCTGCTATACTAAGAATATTGAGCAGTTTTTCATTATTATATGTCAACTCTACCGGACCAAGTAAAGAATAGATAACACGTAGCAGAAGACTATCTGGTATCTATTCTTTACTTGGTCCACTCTATCGTTACCCAACAAAAATTTCAAAAATAAAAGAACGAATGAAAGCACAGAAATGTAATCGCCTTCCCTATAAAAAAGAAGCACGTGAGAAACTCTCCACCAGATATTTCGGCAGAAGGGATACGAAGTGAAGCTATTCTCCGGATATTGAGCACCTTTTTATTAATATATTCCAGTTTAAGCGAATTTATTTTATGCTACTTTAGTCTAGAAAGATGTGTTTTTACAGTCTGTTGCAAAAAAATGATGGGTTATGACTTATTGCGTTATTAAAAGAAAAAAACATAGTTACAATGTCAAAAAAATGTGAAGAAAAAAACGTAAATGAAAGTTTTCTTGTTTTTGCTTTAAATAAAGAATCGTTGTTGAATTGAATTGTTTATTAATTTTAAAATAAGAATTCGCTGGACCACAACGTTAATTGTGAAATCACGGAAATTATTTTATTTAAACTAATTCCAAAAATAATGCTTGAAAGTTTTAGTTTTGATATCCGCCGAAAAAGAAAACAAAAACCAAAAAGGCAACGTTCGTGCCCAAGGGAAATAATTCGAACCGATTCATAAAATAATCGATGTTGGTAAAAATAGATTAAATTAAATATGTTAACAATATAAATCAAATTTAAATAATAAACTTAAATAAAACACTTAACATAATTCTCGCACTATAAACAATAACTACTAAACTGCTATTTAAGAACGTCGATTTTCCTTACTGCAATATGCAAATGACGTCACCTCTTTTATATTATAGTTTGCAATAATCATAGTATATATAGGAATGAATAATATGACAAAGTAATGGATTTTTGTATATATTAATCAACTTGTAAACAAACAAACAAACAACAGACGGTGATATATATATATATATATACATATATATATATATATATATATATATATTCAAAGCAAGGAATACGAGAAAAAGTGAGAAAAATCCTTATTCCACGGAGTTTCAAAGATAGGAAACAAACGTTAGCAAATGGGATATATAGATAAAAAATTAATTTTACTGGTTAGCGCAATTTTTGAAAACGGTAGTTATAAAAGTTTTTGAAGGAAAATAGAAGTTTATAGGAAAAAAATCAGCAATGTTCAGTAATTAGTGTTGCAGAAATCCAGTGAGAGTATGAGGTTCGTATTGGGTAGATCCAATAAGAGATTAAAACAGGCCTCCTTTTGGGTCTCTTTAAAAATATCTAGGGATGAAGAAAACATGACATATTCTTGTAGAAGAGTCTAGTGTTTAAGAGTGGGGATAAAAGCCATTTCATGGAAGATAAAAGCATAGAAAAGAGCGTGATGACGTAAAGTGATAATATAGGCTTCAAATGGAGAAGAAATAAAAACAGCTTGATATAGAATGTGTTAAAGTTGGTAAAACGGCGCTTCCATGGCCAGGTCAAATTATAAAGTAGTGAAGTGAAGGAAAAAATCAAAGCAGATAGTGAGATGATAAATAAGGTCAAGGTTATAAGTGATGCAAAGAAGAGAATAATAAAATAGTTACTTGGTATAAAGGAATGTTGTTTGAAGTGAGGGGTTTGTAAAAGAAGAAATTAAAAATAAGCGAATAAGAAAATAAAGCCAGAATGAAGTACATTAAGAAATGCATACACATATATTGGCAAAGAGGATTTAATAAAGGTGATATTTAGGAATACGGTGTGTATGAAAGAGTAGTTGAAAACGATGAAAAAAGTGTTGATAAAGTAAAGTTTTAAAAAGTCATGACATTACGACTTGCGCGTATCTATGGATTAAATGAATATGTTTTTTTTCGGGCAAAGGGTATCGTAAATGAAGTTAAGTGAAGGTTAAATAAGAAATAAAATTAGGTGAGGATATAGAGGGATGACTGATAGTTGATAATGAAGTAAGATAGAAAAAATCGAAAAATTCTAATGAAAAAAAGGATCGGGACGTATGAAATGAAAGGGACAAAAATTACGGGGATAAAGTAAATATTGACTAGAGTAGTCGAGGTAAGAGTGGAGTAGTAGGTGATAATTATGTACTGTATAATAGGCAGATGGAGTAAAGGTACTAAAACGGGAAGTCTTTATAACTATGCGGAAAAGGGGTTGAGAATATCTAGGAATGAATATTTTAGAAGAGTATAGGGGAGATTTGAGTTAAAACGGTAAATGTCTACTTTAAAGGTATCAAAATCAAAGAATAAAAGATTTAACTTTGGAAGCAGCAAACAAAGGGTATCATAATATTAAAAGAATGATTAATAAGGGAAATTGAGATCATCTGCGGATTAGAAAATTACTTGTTGGTGTGATACAAAATTTACCAGCCAATAACAAAATTGTGAGGTAGACAGAGGAGGGAATTTGTATAATTTCAAATTGGCTATATTTATATTTTTCTATTCTTACAGCTTGTAATTTTTCGTTTTTAGAATTTATCATATTAACATTTTGCGATTAGGTGGTTATGCTTAAAGCGTCCGATATACAAAGATTGCAATATCTGGCGTCAGGTGTATAGGATTTAGGTTTTTTAAGTATTGAATATTTAATAGAAAAGTTTACGTTACGTTTTTTAATTAATGTAGAGAATGTTGTACCCTTAGTGTTGGCTATATTGTCTTCATTAAATGGATGGACAAGGTTTAAAATGCGGAGTTTCATTGGCGTTGAGGTAAAGCGTTGAGGTAAAGCCAATATACATATGGTTTTAGTATGTGCTCGTTGCACGATTACTATTATTAGAATTAGGTAAAGAAAAGTTGCTATAAATAGTTAGCGCATGGGTATTTGTGGTTAGAGTAGTAGATGTAGGACAGGCCAATAATCTATCCGGAGGATTTGTGAGATGTTACCATTATCGTTGGCAACTGGAAGAGAACTAATTTAGGAGGGAAACAAAAGGTTTGGGGAGGTTTCTTGAGGAAGATTAGGATTAAGATTAAAGTTGTTAGGAACAACAGGAGGAGAGTATCTATGTACTCTCATTACAAGCATAGATTACATCTTTATGCATTCAACTATTATTTCAAGGGCAGTTAATTTGTTCTAAACGTTATTTTCATGGCAGGTGCTCGTCTGAACTCCAATCTCTGCCCCCCATGCCAATTTTTCACGAAAAACACCCGTCTAGCTGAATCCACTGTGAAAAATTTCCCCCACTCTATATCTGTGCCTAAATCAAAACGCGGATTCCATGAACAAAGCTTCTTTCTTAGAACTGCACGCCCGTGGAACTCTGTTCCGTCTGCCTGCTTCCCACCGGACTACAACTTGGATGTCTTAAAGTCCAACGTTAACAAATTCCTAATGAACCGCCCCCTTAAGTAAACACTTCATCAAATCTCCACACTAACGTAATGTACTTGCAATAACCCTTATCCCTGAGTGGCTTCCGGGCATTGATAAGTGGTGATCACTGTGTAAAAAAAAAAAATTAAAAAAAACCGCGTTGAGTAAAAAAACTGATTCAAATATAAATATACAATCTATAACTATAATCATATTTATAACCATGTGGATTCTGATGATTTATGTTTTTTCTACAAGGAGGGAAAGGTAGACACTTTATTTTAGTAGTGCTTTGTGTCTTCTTAATTTTAATTAGTGTTTGCATTAGTGCTCTGGAGGTTTCTTGAGTTTTATTTTTTTCACTCATCCCTTACAAAAAGTGTTCTCCAGTCAGTAAAATACAATATAATCTCTAAAAATCACTTTTTGTTTTGATCGTTTTCATCTTAACCTTTAAGGGCCAACGTGTAGACTAAATAAAAAATAATAACGGAGGGGGGAAAGCAGACAGAACTTTTCTCAAAGTGAAAAGTAGAACAAAACAAAAATAAAACAAAATAATGATAATGGCGGGGGGGGGCTGAATGAGCCAACGTCAAATCGTGGCTGTTAATTGGTTTTGAAAAAGGGGATCAATTTACTAAAACGTTGTATGTGAAACTAAACCCACTTCCAAATCTTTAAATATTGGGTTTTTTTTTTTTTTCATTTATTTAATAATCGTTTAGCTTAGTGTCCAATAATCTGAAGAAATAGTTGAAAAAAGGCAAAGGAAAAGTTGTAAGTAGCGTACCGATTGTCCAGATGCACCTACATACGTCTTAAAATTATTTCGACACTCAAGTTGGGCATAATGAAAAGTAGGACTTGATTTTTTTTTTTAAATATTCCGTTTTTCGTGTCCGAAAATTATTTATTCACGATTATTTAATTTTATTTCTAATTACAAGTTGGAATTGTTTTCAAACAAAAAAATAAACAAAGAAAATATGTTTTCTAATGTAAAATTAACAAACTACTTGATCAATTTACATAATTAACAATCTATTTGTTTGTTTTATGACCAAACCTCCTAAAAAGAAATCAAAATCTATTTTTTTCGCTACTATGTTTTAACAGGCTTTAATGATAATATAAAAAAGGATATTTGTTATAAATAATTCAAATTATAAATTTTAGCGTGGGGGATCACTTTCTTATATAAATTTAATATTAAATGAGACCTACTGTTTAGTGGCGGGGGTAGGGGGATAAAAGGGAAATGGGTTGGGAGTGATGTCATAAGGTCAAAACATTTTTAAAATACGTGTTTTTAAAATGTGTGGGGGGGGCTTTCTACTTCGTTTTTAAGATTTCCTATGAAAAAGCCTCACCGTTAAATATTACTTAATCAGTTAATAATTACGTTCTGATGTTTTTAAGGCTATTAGCACAGACACACACACGCGCGCGCGCGCACACACACACACACAGAGTACAATGCACACTCTCTCTCTTTTCGTATTTTTACAACCTTCTTATATAAAGGATTTTTCATTTAATTTAATGGCAATAATGTTAAGACCTTCATTAACCAATGTATTCCGTATTGTTTTTGCTGGTCGCCTTGTTTGTTTTCGGGCACTGGTGCATTTGATATTTTTGCACTCGCGAAATTGTGTATTGATTTTATTTGTCACTACATTTTTGCGCTAGCGTGTACATTCAATTTTTGCGCACGCGCGAAAGTGCGTATTGTTTTTACTCGTCGCCACATTTTTGCACACGCGCGTACATTCACTTTTTGTGCGTTTATACCTTAATTTTGTAGAGTCACTTGCACTTTTATACATTAATTTTGTTTACTCATTATCCCATAGATGGTTATAACATATACGGCCCAACTGGTTACAGGTAGTCTAGTATCTATCTATCTATCTCCCCCTCTCTCTCTGTCTCTCTCTCTCTCCCTATATATATATATATATATATATATATATATATATATATATTCCATTCATTTTATTGTCATATTATGTTGTTGTTTTCTTCACATCTTTGATACTGCACTCTCGGGCAGGCCTCAGGTGTGTTATCGCCTTTAGTAACACTTTTTTCTAGCTTTTGTATTACCCATATATTTCTGTTTTGCGGAAGGTATTCTTTTAAGTTGACAGTTTTTTGCTTTTTTTTTTTTTTTTGCTTGTATTTTTTTTTCTTTTGCGAAAACCGAAAGCCCCGAAAACCAAGAACCAAAAATAAAAAACAAAAACAAAAACAAAAAAAAAAACGATAAAAAAATCGAATAATTTTATTAGCAATCAAATGAACATTTTCTCTTTATCTGTATTTTTTATAATTATTTTTGTACATTGGATAAAGAAATAGTTTACAGTTTTCAATCAGTGTCGTTGAGAGATTGCAATAATAAGAGAAATAAATAGACAGAGATAGGATAAGAGAACTGAGTGAGGAAAATGATGAGTGATGGAGAGAACGAGAGAGAAAAAGGATGAGGAAAAAGTGGGGATAAGATAGATGTATTTATGACGTGAAAGAAAGGTAGACAGTGAGATTAAGCACTAGGAAAAGGAGCAGGTGATAAAGAGAGGGGGAGATGGTAAAAGGATGAAAGATTATGTTATTTAAATGAGTGAAAAGAATATAGACTTTAACTTTATGTTATTTTGTGTCATAAACTATCACAATTAATTAGATATATTTTATGGACACTTCGTTAAGATAGGCGGAAATTCGTTGTAGAAGTTAAAAATTAGGGAAGGTAGGAAAGATTATAAAGCCTAATGAAGACATAAATTCATGGGTCGTCATTTTTGCTAGTTTTATGGAAGAAGGAGAAGAAGAAGAAGAAGGAGAAGAAGAAGAAGAAGAAGAAGAAGAACGAGAGGGAGGAATAGAGTACAGTGTAGAGAAAGGGAGGATAGATAATACAAAAACATATCATTTACAGTATGTTGCAAAAATCTGACACCAAAGATAGGTTATATATAGAGAAAGAATATGAACGATATGCAAGACAGAGAAAGAGAGGGAGAGAAAGAGAGAGACAATAAAGGATGAGGTGATGAAGAACAAAGTATACAGATGTATATTGTCGAACTCTGGAATGTTTCTTTCGAACTCGGGAATTTAGTGGGACGGAATTTCAAGCGAAACCCTCTATATACTTCACGGGGGTAGCATGCTCTTGTTCCGCCAGCAATACCTGGATAGGGGTCCTAAATAATTCGCAGTTGTATTGTCGGTCGCCCAAACTTAGGATTAAACCTTAAACCTTCAGGAGAATATCACCGTTTACAATTGATTTTTCCAAGGGCTGTGGCGCAATAGTTAGAGTACTTGGAAAAATCAATTGTAAAAAATGATATTCTCCTGACGGTTGAAGGTTCAATTCTCAGTGTGGAAAACGGAAAAATGCAATTTCAAATTACTTAGGACCTCTATCCAGTCATGACTGACGGAACAATAGCATGCTACCTCCGTAAAGTAAATAAAGAATTTCGAAATTCCGGCCAAATTCCCGAGTTCGACTGAAACATTCCCGAGTTTTTTGTTTTTTTATTACATTTTCACCCCAAACAAGGAAAATTGCCACTTTGGTGTAGGGGGCTACTATCAGGGGCAACAACTACTGGGGTACTATGTAGGGATTTGGGCAGCAAGATGTCGCTTCACGTTACACTTGAACTTCTGCACGTCAGTACTGTGGGGGAGGCAGGGACCTGGAATGGAATGCCAAAGTCTAGCAGTTCTGGGGAATAAACTACTGGAGTAGAAATATATTTTACATCTAGGGATCTCTACAGTGTGGGGGTGGGATTTAGCAACCTGTCGGGTTTGTCGAGGGTGCTCACGTCGTAGGGGCACAAGTGCTTGCAGTTCGTCAGAGCATTCACCTCTAAAATACTTGTAGAACAGGCAGAGGGATGCAACATTTCGTCGATGGGACAGAGGCTGAAGCTTAGATGCCAGTTCAGGGCCTATCAGGTTTGCGACACTCTTTTGAACCTTGTCAAGGAGCGAGAGACTAGTAGCAGATGCACCAGCCCAAATCTGACAGCAATGCTCCATACATGATCGAATGGTGGGCTTATAGAGGTACAGGATATGTTCGGGTGTTGGTAGTTGTCTAGCACGGTAGAGAGAGCTCACCTTTCTTGCAGCGGCCCTGTCAATGCCTTCAATGTAATTGTTCCAACTGATGTTTCCTGTGAACGTTAGGCCAAGGAGTTTGAAATATGTACTCTCAGATAAAGAGTCGTTGGCCATTGCTATAGGTGGTAGAGAGGGTTTCTTGTAATTATTGAATGAAACTAGTTTAGTCTTGGCGGCATTGAACGTGACCAACGATTTTTGTCCCCATTTCACTACAGATTGGAGGTCTTCCTCTAGTGTTTCTTCCATTTCTTTAGAAATGTGTTCATTCTTCTTCCTGTCGTGCCTGTTATAGAGTGTAGTGTCATCAGCATACATACCCATCTCAGAGGCAGTTTTATCGGGGAGTTCATTTATGAATATCAGGAATAATAGAGGTCCAAGGATAGAACCCTGGGGCACTCCCGCATTTATATCATATTGTTTAGATGTACGACCGTCTTGGACAACCTGGATTTTTCTCTTATCTTAGAAGGATTTAATTATGTTAAGTATTCTACCAGTTATATCGTATGATCTTATTTTCCTGAGGAGACCCTCATGCCATACCCTGTCAAAAGCCTTAGATATATCTAGAGCTACCGCTCTGCCCTCGCCCGCTTTGTCCAGTGAATGGTATATACGTTCAGAGATTACAGTTAGGATTTCTGCTGTGGAACGGGCTTCTTTAAATCCATATTGTTGGCCATTCAGAAGTTTAGCATCTGTAAGGTGATGGACTGGAGCATGGTTTATTAAGGTCTCAAATATTTTGGCAAAAAGTGGGAGGAGAATAATGGGCGATAATTTAATGGGTCAGTCCTTTCGCCAAAATTCTTGAATACTGGTACAACAGAAGCAGATTCCAACAGCCCAGAAAGCAAGCTTCATTAAGGCATTTGTTGTAGAGTTTGGAGAGAACTGGAGCTACTTCGGCTGAGCCTTTTTTTATAGCACAGCTGGGATGAGATCGGTCCACGTGTTTTTGAAGTGTCAAGTTTTTTTATGATAGCATGCACCTGAGCAGGGGTGATTCTCAGATCGTCTAGCGTGGCCTCTGTCCGCATACCAAAGTCAGGTAGAGGGTGGTTGGAAGAGTCCTGTGTGGAGTTTGAGGCAAACCGACTGGCAAGCATGTTAGCCTTCTCGGTTGCTGAGGAGATAACCTCGTGATTGTTGGTTTGTGGGGGAATTGTTGATTGCCCAATATTTACTACACTGTTGTAGATGTTCCAGGCGTCTCGAGTTCCTAGTTTTTGTGCTTCGATTTTTAGTGGTTTCCGTAAATTCTCTTTTAGCTCTCGCTATTTCTTTCTTAACGTTATTTCTAGCTTTTATATACTTCAGTTTGTTTGAACTGGACTTATGTCGGTTAAATCTACGGTACGCATGCTGCTTTTGAGCAATGACAGTTGCGCAAGTCGAAGTAAACCATTGGGGAGAGTGGGGCTTACTATAAAATTTCTGCATGGGAAAATGCGCTTCGATTGCAGTTTTGAACCAGTCAGTGGTCTCGTTTGCGCACTGTTCAACAGGGAGAGAAAACACATTTCCCCATGAGGCATCTCTGATTAGTTCACTGATGGCTTCCCAGTCAACGTTTTTATATTATCTCGTTGTTTTGAGCACTGGCTCTCCAAGTTTGGCTCTAGAGTTTAGGGTAATTTCAACCATTATCACTGCATGATCACTGCATGATCAGCGTTCCCGAGTGGGCTGTCGGCCTTCGTTATGCAATCATCGGGAACTGTGGTCAAAAACAGATCTAGAAGTGATGCGTGGTGTTTTCCTGGTCAGGGAAACGGGTTGGAAACGTAACAATTTGTAATAGGGAGTGAGATATAGTGAAGCTATGCGTTGTGCTGCCCGCTGCATCTGTGTAAGTAGAGAATCCAAGCCAGTTTTTGTGGTGGACATTAAAATTACCAAATACATGTACTTGTGCGCTAGTGTCGAGGGAGAGTGGCGTGTCTAGGCAGAGACTTTGTTTATTATGGTGCTGTCCTGGGTCGAGGGAGACAGGTAGAGAAAATAAAAGTAGCTAATGTTGTGTTGCATGTTTAGTCTAAAGCACATAAAGGCTTGATCATCCGATTCTATGTTTGTTTCTTTAGTCAGGGGAAGAGTATTACGAATGTAAACTCCAAGTCCGTGCATGTGTCTGTTAGAGTCCTTACGGCAGAGTGGGAGATATTCAGACATGTTAAAGTAGTTAGAGGGGATGGAGGAGTGTAGGTTAGTCTCACTTAGTGCTAACATATCCGGGGTATTTGTGAAGAGAAATGCTTCAACATCAGCTAAATTAGTTCTGAGCCCACGGATATGTGTGAATGCAAGCCTCAAGGGAGGAGGCAAGTTAAATTTGTTTGACCCTAAGCCTGGCTTAAGCTTATTTTTAGAGTGTACTGTCGTCATATTTTTTTCGACAAGATACACCTGAAGAAGTTCGACAAGATACACGTGAAGAAGTCCGCAGGTTACATCGACCGAAACATTATGACAATCACACACAAGATAATAACAGTAGTCCGATGAATTCAAACAATACGAATAACCAATCCTCATCTTAAAAACTCAGAAAAGCCGAAGAAAAAATGCATCTTCCAACGTAGACCCCTACTACCAGGTCTCCTTCTCACAACATCAAGGGTCTACGTTCCAACCTTCCAGAGGTTGAAACCCAATTACAGGAAACGAAACCGAACATATTATTTCTAAGTGAAACTGGAATAGGGCCGACCACTTCCCTAGATCAGTTAATAATTAACGGATACTCTAACTTAACAGCTAAATCTGACCCCCAAGATCGCGATGGGCATGGAATATGTTCCTACATTAAGGATATTTCTAGAGAAGATGCTAATTTACCTATATGTGCTTCAGGGTTGCACTTGCTAACACCACTGCATTTATATTTGCCCTCTATCGGTCCCACAACAGCGGAGTTACTATCTTTAAGAGCATATCTTAGAAAATAGACCACATACTGTCAGTACATCCCTCGGCTAACATCCACATATGTGGTGACTTCAACGTCCATAACGTGGAATGGCTGACCCATTCAAATAAGACAGACGATGAGGGGAGGTCTTGTCATGATTTTGCCATTGCTTATGACCTCACTCAGATTGTTCGCGAACCCACCCGTGTGCCCGATACACCCGGTCAATATGCAAGCCTCCTATACCTTTTTCTCTCAACTTCCCCTGAGCTATGTTCATGTTCTGTTCATTCTCCTCTAGGATCCTCCCACCACTCCGTCGTATCAGTTAAGATAAAAACGAAATCCTATAAGTCCCCAGACGTACTCCTTCACCGTACTGTATACTAATATACTGTGTGACTTCCGTACATTAATATCTGATTTACCTCTGCACTCCATGTTTAAAAAGGAAGTGTCCTCTATAGTATCAGATCTGACCGAATGGTTAATTGTAGGCATTGATCAATTCATACCATCTAAAAATTCCAAAAAAAAACTAATAGCCAGCAATGGTTCTCCCCAGAATGTGCTGCTGCTATCGCGCACAGAAATCACTTTTTCCATAGCTACCAACGTAATAGATGCACTGAGACTAAAGCTGGTTTCAGGACTGCCAGCAACCACTGTAAAAGAGTAATAAAAAATGCAAGAGAGCTATATGCCCAGTCTGTTAAATCCAAGGTAGCTGATCAGTGGCTTGGTTCCCACCAGTTTTGGCAAATAAGAAATAGGATCCTGAACAGAAGTGTGCATTCTATCCCAACCATAATTAATGGACCATTTTGTCAGCGTCAGACAAGGCCAACTTATTTGCAAAGAACTTTGCAGCAAATTCTACCCTATGAGACAAAGGCCATCAACTCCCCATATTTCCTCCTATAACACAGAACAAGCTAGGTAACATACAAATATCCGTGCATAAGGTCGCCAAGCTAATCAAGAACCTAGATTCCAGTAAAGCAACTGGCCCTGATGGCATCCCAATTATAGTGTCAAAAAAGCTTCACCTAGAACTTGCTCCCATACTTACGAAACTATTTAAGCGCTGCCTTAAGGGAAGTGCTTTCCGACTCCCTGGAAGACCTCATCAGTTTGCCCTGTATTTAAGAATTCAGGTGATAAGTCATCTCCCTCTCAGTACAGACCAATAAGTCTCCTGTGTGTTATGAGTAAGTTGCTGGAATCCATATTAAATAGAGAAATAGTCAACCACCTCAGCAGGAATAACCTTCTTAGTGACACACAATATGGTTTCCGCTCTCCAAGATCTACCGCAGATGTGCTGACGGTTATATCCCACAGGATTAGTGAATCTCTTGACAAAGGCGTCCTTTCTAGGGCAATTGCTCTTGACATATCAAAGGCCTTCGACAATGTATGGCATAAGGGTCTACTTCACAAGATTTCCAGCTACGGAATAACTGGAAATGTTTTCTACATCATTAAATCATTTCTCTCCGATAGGCTCATAAGAGTAGTGGTAGATGGACAAAAATCGGAGGCCTGCAATATAAATGCTGGAGTCCCTCAGGGGTCAATCCTGGGCCCAACTCTCTTCCTGATCTACATCAGTGACCTCCGTAAACACATACTTAAATCATTCGTTGACATCTATGCTGATGACACGACCATCTACGGCAACACATCAAAGGCTGTAAATGACAAAGCTTCTGGGTTTGACCTTTACTCCTAATCTGAAATGGAACACGTACATAAGGTCTGTTGCCAAGGTCGCTGAAAAGATGGTGGGATCCTTCTACCGCTCCAGAAGATATCTCACTACTGATGCAATTCTCTATCTATATAAAAGCCAAGTACGTCCAAGGATGGAATACTGTTTCCATATCTGGGCAGGGGCTGCTAAAAACAGCATATCCTGCCTTGACAGAGTACAAAATAGACTTCGTGGCTTAGTGGGGGATGCCCTTTTCTCTACCCTGCAACCTCTCTCCCGCAGAAGAGACGTTGCGAGCTTATCCTTCTTTTATCGTTATTTCCATGGCAGGTGCTCGTCTGAACTCCAATCTCTGGTCCCCCCTCGCCAATCTTTCACGAAAAACACCCGTCTAGCTGAATCCACTGTGAAAAATTTCCCCCACTCTTTATCTGTGCCTAAATCAAAACGTGGATTCCATGAACAAAGCTTCTTTCTTAGAACTGCACGCCTGTAGAACTCTGTTCCGTCTGCCTGCTTCCCACCTGACTACAACTTGGATGTCTCCAAGTCCAACATTAACAAATTCCTAATGAACCGCCCCCTTAAGTAAACACTTCATCAAATCTCCACACTAACGTAATTTACTTGCAATAACTCTTATCCCTGAGTGGCTTCCGGGTCTTGATAAGTGGTGATCACTGTGTAAAAAAAGAAAAGAAAAAAGTAATCAATAGATGCGAGATAAGTATATAGAGATTAAAGCTCAAGATGAAATACATTTTGTAAAATTGTTTTTTTTTTTAACGCTTTAAAAATTAATTGAATCTTGTTTTAAAATAATGACCACATGATCTTTTGTTTATCTTAAAATGAGTGTTTTGTGTGATCATTTCAATGGTTGATTTGAGTGACGTAATGTAAACAAATGCGGGCATACGGCAATTTTAAGTTTTAAGCGGTCTTCTACAGATGAAGTTCTAAGGTTGAAGAATAATCAACTTATATTTCATATCCGTTTATACAGTTTTCTTATGTTATGACAAATGCGTTCACGTCAATTATTTTTTATTCTCCTTTAAGATAACTCGATATAAGAATAAATACACGTTATTATAATAAACGTTCAGTTTGAAAGTATGTTAAAATAACGTGTATTTAAATGTCTTTACGGATGTTGAGACGATTGATCTTTTAGTTAAGTAAGTATATTCAAATATACAGAAAGTTTCGTTTAGCTTTTCGTAGAGAGAACGAAAGCGAGCGAGAGAGAGAGAGGGAGAAGGGTGAAGAGAGAGAGAGAAACTACTAAGAGTAGTTTCAGCTAGGCAAGTTTGTTTTTAACGTTTTACAGAAAGAGACAGTGAGACTGAAATGCAAATTCCAACACGAACCGGATAAAGAAAATGTGCAGCAATTAGAGCCATTTGCTTGGCAAGAACCATATGAGCATTTCTCGCTGTTTGTACTGAAGCGATATATATATATATATATATATATATATATATATATATATATATATATATATATATATATATATATATATGCACACAGAAAGTGCCGCGCATATTATAAGCGGATTATACACAATATATTTTCAATATCTTAATAATTATAAAAACTCTTTAGATAGCCATGGCGCCTTTATTCGCTTGCTTAAATCTTGTGTGTAATATATATATATATATATATATATATATATATATATATGTGTGTGTGTGTGTGTGTGTGTGTATGTGTGTGTGTGTGTAGTAGTAGAGATTTAGAAGTTTGTCACAATGCGAGGAATGAAATATAGTCGTTGTTGGTAAGAGAAAATGAGAACAAGGTTGCGATTTGCAAATCAATAAGTACATACAAATATTATATATATACATATATTTATTCAGTTAAATTGGTAAAATGTCTTACTTGTTATGTCAGTGACAATATCCATTATTAATTTCGGAAAAAATCCCTTTTCAAATGGTGGGCGTAACAGATCGATTCAAAGCATGTTAGATGATTGAGCGGAAGTTGAGTAGCTATGTGGGGCCTCGGAGCAAATGTGAGTAGGGGATTTATGTATGGTCTGATTAGGTAATTAACATGTTTATACTTTTATTTATTTCTATTTATTTATTTGTCTTTTTTTTTTTTTGGTTTATAACTTGTTGCTTTAGCGTGAGCATTTTTAATTTTTATGGTCTCTATTTTGTGGTCTTTATCATTATTAACATTTTTCTCTGCTGATATGTGGGGTGTGTATGTTTATCTAGGTCACGTAAGTCGCTAGTGGGCGGTGACCGGTCAGAAATTGAAGGATAGAGTAGGGGTGGGATGTGATAGAGAAGCGGAGTTGGGTGCGCTCCCAGTCGGCAGCTGGGTGTTTAGGTGAGTGTTTCAAGGTGTTTCTGGGTGTTTAGGTTAGTGTTAGTTTTTGGGGAAGGGAGCATTGGGATGACATTCCTAGGGAGTTGTTAATTTATTTATTTCATGAGATTATAAGTGGTAGTAGATGGGACATTTTCTTTTTCTTTTTTTTACTTTATGTTTAATTGGTGTGTTACTTAAGTTAGGTATATTTTAATTTTTTTGTTTTAAATATATACTGCTGTTTTTTATTTATTAAATTTCTTTTATTATATATATATATATATATATATATATATATATATATATATATATATATATATATATATAATTTATACGGGAGGGGTTTGTAGTAATGTCCTATCTGGATTGTGAGTTGGGCTGTGAGCGGTGTGCAG
Organism: Euprymna scolopes; assembly: GCF_053919585.1. Classification (NCBI taxonomy): domain Eukaryota; kingdom Metazoa; phylum Mollusca; class Cephalopoda; order Sepiida; family Sepiolidae; genus Euprymna; species Euprymna scolopes. Next base: position 57,821,077 of record NC_136498.1, on the reverse strand, counting down.
TGGTGTATCTGTTCTAATGGGTTATGGTTGTAATGGTAAGTCTTAGGTGGGAGCCGTATGTAGAGTTATATAATAAATGAAGATCCGAGCTCCAGTCTGGTGTTGAGTTCTGGCCGTAATTTGGATATTAGTAATGATTCTTTTATGCGAAGATTCCCAATATTGCGTTTTGTGTTTAAGATATCGACTTTAATAGATGTATTAGTGTTTCTGCAGGTGTTGAGGTGTATACGGGGCAATTTGCTAATGTGCGTTGTTGATAGCCCTGCGGATAGCCGTAGTGATCTTGTCGCTGAGATGGGGCATTTTAAGGAAGCAAGTATTGGTGGGGAAGCTTTTTACACGTTTTCTTGTGTTCCAAAGGTGTTTAATGACAGTGCTAGGGTATCCGTTTTTCTCTAGGACCTGGTGAACCGTTTTGTGCATTCTGTCTTGTATTTTGGCTTGCTGCATTTGTTTTGGATGTGGGTGATCTCATTGCTAGCATATCCGATGATGGCCTTAGTAGGGATAGCCGACTTTTAGTGTACAAATATACTTCGGCTGGCTGATTTTCGGTAGAATTTGATAATGACGGTCCCTTCATCTGATATTTTTAGGTTGAAGTCTAGGAGTGATAGGGATCCGTCATCGCTGGGGTGTTCGATGGTGAATTCTATGTGTGGGTCGAAATCGGAGAAAATAGCGTAGATGTTCTCAGCATCGGTGCGTGATGATATGAGTATCAGGACATCATCGACATATCTCGAGAGGAATATGACCGAGTTGCACGTGTTGAGGGCTCGGCGTTCGAGTCTGTCCATGTATGAGATGGCCACTATTCCTGAGAGGCTGGAAACCATAGGCAGTCCTGTAATTTTTCTGTGTGGTTGGCGTTGGTAGGTGGAGTATGTGTTGTCTGCTATTATAAGTAGGAGTTTGTGGATATCTGAGGGAGTGAGGCCGAAGCAGTGTAAGTTGCGGGAGAAGATGTGGTCGGTGATTAGATCTACTGCTGGGTGTTCAGGTACTGTGGTGTAGAGGGCAACTACATCGAGGTTGAAGGCGTATTTACCTCGTTTTAGTTGTTGTGGTTGGAGGGTGTTTAGACAGCGGAGTACTTCATCGGAACTGCTGACGTACCCGGGGAAGGAGGAGAGTAATGGTTTAAGTACCCAAGACATCTTATATAATGGTCCTTCAATGTTTGCAACTATTGGCCTAATTTGTTGGGTTGCTGATTTTTTGTGTGTTTTGATGAGATGATAAAAAGTGGAGAGTCTGCTATTTTTAGTAGTGAAGTTCTGTTTGTATTTGCTGAGGAGTTTTCTAATTCTACATATGTCGGCCCATGCGGTGTTGATGTTATATATATATAGTCTAGGAAGTTTTTCACCTTTAAAACTATACAAAAAAATATTTTTTATCATTCGTTAGAAAACTATTTAGTCAGTAAGTCATTCAATCACCTGCAATCAATACATCAACTTGCTCTCTCGAATTCAGTATAGTACCAGCAATAATTTATTTTTAAGGGATTATCACTGTTTCGAGGATTATATATATATATATATATATATATATATATATATATATGTATATATATATATATGAATAAGATAAAGTAAAACGTGGATGAAGAGCATGTATTTATTATTCAATCTAACGGTAACCCTGACGAACAGTAACACTATAACAGAGCACATATGGGTATGTGTGAGAATATCTAGTTGGCCAGCGCGTATTAAAATTAGCAAGTGTGCGCGAGTTTGCCTCATAAGAAATATAGAGATAAACACACCACGTGGTCGAGGAGAGCAGCAAGTTGCTTGTTGTAGGGGATGAACATGTAAATACGCGACCGTGAGGCAGCGGGCACAGAGATTTTAAAAAGCACATGTGTGTGCGAAAAGACTTTAAAACATAATAAAATGCGTTGTTTTGGAAGAACCACGAATAAATGCATTTCGTTTGCACTTTTAAAAATTCCGACTCAGATTTATATTTCGACTCTGTTTTATTTATTTGTTCCTTTGTGACGATGCCGGACGGTGGGTGGGTCCGAGAGGTTTGAAATACACAACACAGTTTTAAAAATGGACGCATTACAACACAAAGGTTACTCATTTTCTTCCTACTAAACGACCGTACAAAATGGATATATTATACTTATATTTCATCTCACTTTTTATGTTTTTTTTTTTTTTTTTGAGGAGGAGCGGTCGAGTCTTTTGTCTACTTCTTGACAATTTCTTACGGATTCACCATTGAGGTTCAGGTCATATGAGTTAACTGGTCAGTCAAGCGCAGACGAGTTAGTAGCGGATCTAATGTGAAACTAATTATAATAACTTACTCATATTCCTAGATCAACAACGCCTTATCAGTCTGCCAACTGTCGAGTCATAGAGAAATCACATTTTTTTACATTAATAATTAATACATATCGTCGGTTTTTGTCTGTGTTCGCTGTTCGGAAAGTCTACTTTACAAATTCGTGTTTTGATGAACACTTAATAGGCTTATTATGAGCTCTCTCCCACTAACATTGGCCATATCTAGTGTTTGATCAAATTTTAAGCCACTATATATATATATATATGCATATATATATATATATATATATATATATATATATATATATATATATATATATATATATGACCTTAAACGTTTGAATGTTACTTTTTCACTGCCTTCGTTCAGGATTGAACTCAGCACCTTTGGGTAACTGATGGTCGAGTGGTCCTAGACGTTGTATCAAAGTTTACAGTTACCCAAAGGTGCTAAGTTCAATCCTGAACGAAGGCAGTGAAAAAGTAACATTCAACACAGAGAATCAGCAACTATGTCCCAAAGCCTAGCTGGAGCCCGAACACGGTACCCCCGTAATAATAATAAAGGGTTGGGTTCGAGATTCCTAACAAACGGTTCCCCAGTTCGATACAAAACACCTGACGAAGGCCGGAGGGCAAAACGGCCGAAACGTTGTGACAATAACAACCAATATGAGAAAGTCAGTCCGAAATCTCAATCAATGAAAACACCTCATCTAAAAAATACAAACAATTACTATAAACTAATCTCATCCAGGTAGGTAGAAAAGAAGCATTTATTGCCTTTTGCAACACTTATATATTGACTGTTTTCTTTTCACTATTCTTTTTCGATTAATCATTCCTAAACTCGCTAAAAAATCGGTTTTTCCAAGTACATTTTATTGAAGAGGAGGCGTTCAAACCTCTATAAATTAGGATACGATCTAAGCACACTCCTTAATTTAAAAATAGTTTTCCCCACTCTTTATCTGTGCCTAAATCAAAACGTAGATTCCATGAACAAAGCTTCTTTCTTAGAAACTGCACACCTGTGGAACTCTCTACCGCTTGCCTGTTTCCCTCCTGACTTCAACATGGATGTCTTCAAGTCCAACATAAAGAAATTCCTGATGAACCGCCCCTTAAGTAATGACACTTTATCAAATCTCCAATACTAATGAATACAGCAACACTATCCCATCAATTACTGTACACAAAATAACCCTTATCCACGAGTGGCTTCTGGGCCTTGATAAGTGGTGACCTCCATATAAAAGAAAATATCTATTCACTTAGTAAAAGTATAGAAAAGTTAACAGTCGAAAAGTATAAAAGTAATAACAACGTAACGCAGTAGAATTTAATTATTTACCGATATATATATATATATATATATATATATATATATATATATATATATACATTTAACGTGCTAAAAGTAATTTTTTTCTAATTTCGAAATACGTTGTTCAAAGTGGTTTTTAGACACTGAATTAAAAATAATGAAAAAGGAAGGCCGCTTATAGCTTAACGGGTGAGGAGGCTTTATTCCTGAAAAGGCTGAAAACGACTTATTTTTCCACTGATTCTAAATGCGAGTTGCACTCCTAAATTTATAGTTAGTGGTCGTCATAGATATTACTACAATTTTTCAAGAATTAAGTCTCCAGCGGTTAAGCTACAAGCAACCAGTTATTTATTGTAAAGACAACTAGAAGTAATATAATAAAAAGAACGTAAACACAATTTCCACACGTATTAAAGATACTTGAATTTTATTGCTTTTGCTATAAGGTATTTGTGTTATTGTTTACAATTTCCCGGCTGTTAACAATTTCTACGCTTTAACAAGGAGCCAACATTCATGCTTTTACTGATTTTTACTAATTTTTTCAACGTTTATTATTACATTTAATTGTCAGCGTGAACTAACTTTTTTAAGACGCAGCATATATTAACACCTCAGCGAAGTTTATAGTGTTTGTTTTTAAGCAAACATTAAAAACAGAAACAAAGTTCTCCACACGTGGGAAAAATACTTCCCTTCCTCCGATGGCAAAGATAGACACAAGGTCAGTTTTTAATGTGGTGAAACCTTCGTTACTTCCAAAGAGAGGATTGGCGCTACTGTTTTTAATCCTCAATCTGAAAGGATGTATCTTTCATTGATAAGGACAGAAAAGATAAATTATAGTATTAGAACTAAACGTTAAATTTATTTGGAAAAGTAAAAAAAATAATACACATGAATCGAAAATAAAAAGATTTTGTAAAATTGGCAAATATTAAAATCGTATTTTTTTTTCATTTTTAAAATAATCGGAGCAGACAAAAATACACTCGATTTGGCATGAAAAGTGCTTCCCAATCAAACACCATATTTCCAAGGCTTTTCACCAGTTAAGGATTCAAGACTGTTAAGCATTGTTTTTGGCTATGGAAGTTAAATTTACTTTTTAAGGGTATTTCATGTGCTTTGCGAGTCAAACTTGGGGTTAGAAAGACATGAAAGATTAGTTATCTGTACCAAAAAGTTAGAATATCCTAGAAATGAGAGGCCATTTTAATAAACATTTATATAGAAAATGATCTCCCACTTTAGATTCTAAAATATTTTCGGTGTATTCACACGTAATTGCCTAAAAAGCAGACTCTTATTTTTTGAAGACGGATTACTAAGCGTCCTCATCTGCCTTAAATATAGATATGATTTATTTTTTAAGTTGATAAACTACTTTGCATATATTTTCAAAGATCTTATCCATTTTTTTCATTCATATATCCGTGCTAATTTACTTACTCTCCTCAACCTGCCCTTCAGAATGGATCTAAAAATCTATCAATTAATTCAAGTATGAATTTGGTCGCCACGTAATGGGGATTTCGTTTTTAGTTTTTATTTTGCAATTCTTTTTTTCTGATATTTGAGGAGAATTTATTTGGTAAAATTTAATATTTAGGTACGCCATTATTGTGATGTTTAATTAGTAATATATTTCAATTTAATTTTTATCATATTAAACAGTTTGATTTTATGATTTGTTTCTTGTAAAACAAAATATACTCTCTCCAGAGAAACAGACAACTAGCTGATAAAATTTGAAAACCTTCTGAGAAGCCAACCGCTTCAGTATAATCTTATTATAATTTTTCCTAATGTCTATGTGTATGTGACGCGGCTTACCCCAGTCTACAGGCAACCTACCCAGGGAATTAAGGTGCCGAAATAACCCAACGGATGTTTTAGTGATATTTATATCCATGTTTGGTGTATGGAAATGCAAAAAAAAAAAAAATGCCAAAACATAACGATTTACTAAACAACGTTTTATTTACTGGATATTATGAAGTTATTATCTCCCTTAGTAAGTTCAATTCACTGTCTGTGTGTGTGACGCGGTTTATGTTAACCTACAGGCAACCCACCGAGCGGAAATTTTAGTGATATTTATATCGATGTTTGGTGTATGGAAATGCAAGAAAAAAAATGCCAAAAAATAACGATTTACTAATCATTTTTTCCGGTACAAGGATATTTTCCGGTACAAGGACTCAAGTTTGCCCAGCTGGGCAAACTTGGGGTATTGTTCCAGAAATTCACCGTGAGAAGATCCGGAATATTTTGTATATTCATAATATTTTATGTAATGTAGGAAGTTAAAATATAAGGGGATTTTTTTTTGTTTCGAATTAGCCGTTTTTCAAAATTTCTGACTGTAAAAGTGAAAAATCTAACAATTTTCTTGAGATATCTTCTCCATGATCAAGCGTTTTTTTTGTTTTGTTTATCTCAGTTGATAATACTGGAACTAATACTTGAGCAAATCATTTTCAAGAATAAATAAACTTGTACTAATGTTTACAAATTTTTACAACATACAGAAATAATGTAAATGGGGGGGGGGAAATGTCGTTCCTATGTAGTGATATTTGTGAAGCCGTAGACGTACCCATGTTTAAGAAATCTAGAAAAAAGTTTGCATCCTCTACATTGGTTATGCATATTTGTTACTGTACTAATTATAAATAATGATTTTAAGTTCAATTCAAGTATCACGCTTATTTTTTTTTTTAATATTTACGAAACACCCTCAAATCCCTAAGGTTATAATGGCTTTGTAAAAAAAAAAAAAGAATATTATTTCATTATGGTACGAAAAATACATAAGCACCCAAAATTGTACTTTTTTATTGTTCAAGGCTTTTAATATTAAAAAAAAAGAACATGTACTCATTGTCAAACTTCGGTTGGCCGAGGATTGTCAACGGGTAGTCTGCGTAAGGAACAACTCAAGACATATCGAGGAGGCAAGCGCAACAGTAATTAGAAGGACAACCTCCAAACCGAAAAAGCAAAGCTAGAAGTAAGAAAACTCAGGCACACCACAAGATCTGGATCCCCTACAAGCCCGTGCTATTGCTTCGGCTGGAAACATTGGTTGAGTCAATGTTTTTACAAAGATAAGTACTGCAAGGAATGTGGCAGGAAGAGCAACAAAGCGATCCAGTGGAGTAAGAACAAGATCAAGAACAGCGTCCGACAGACTGGATTCGACTTGAATTCGGATAAGAACCGGCGCAAATATGTCAAAGTTAACATCGCAAATAAAACTGTGCATCTACAATTGGATTCCGGATCAGACCTGTCTATCATAAACCTTAAGACGTGGAATAGGCTAAGGAAATCAACCATGCGAAAAACGAACAAAAAAACTCGAGCTGCGACAGGGGATGAAGTGGAATTCGAGGGAGAGCTCACACTGCCAGTGACCTTAAATGGTATTACTAAAAAGTGAAAGTGTATGTACATAAGACATCCGAAAACTTGTTTGGTACTGATTGGTGGAGCGATTCAAATTGTGAGACCAACCTATGAATAAATTCTGTCATAGGGTAGAGGACTCGTCTACGGAGGAGCAACAACTGAAAGACAAGTTAAAAGATGAGTTTCCAGAAGTAGTCTCACCAGGACTAGGAAAATGTACAAAGGCTATAGCAAGATTCGAACTAAAAGAAAACACTCTGCCCGTTTTCAAGACGAAAAGTCCCATTTGCAGCAACAGAGAAATCGAAAAAGAAAGCTTCAGCGAAATCTGCCAAAGGAGGCAAAAGAAGTGAAACGGCAAAACCAGAAGCTAAAAAGCCTGCGCTAAAAGAAATCCAAAGCAACAATTTCTACACGAGTATAGGATTACACCCAACCCCAACACCCCAACAGTCTCGCCTGCAGAAACGATGTTTGCGCGTAAAGTGAGATCTGTTTTTGACAAACTATTACCCAAACAGTCAAGGTCATTAGTGACCACTTATGTACCTAGTAAATGTTTCATATCAGGTGAAAAACTATTTTCAAAGGTTATAAAAACAACACATCATTCTGGGAGGTACTGACAGCTTTTACGAACAAAAAGCTTAATGGGATTAATGGACTGTCTCGTGACGTCAATTCCTTTGGTGACGCCACTTCCAGTATAGAGTACCAGTGCCGAAAGTCAGATTGGCCCGCGACCAAGCTGGACGTGTGCAACTCACTTTGCCAGTAATATATGTGAATACATGTTTCGTTTCCTAAAAATCCTGTATTCCTTCGTTCTTATTACCATTTTACCTCATAATAAAAACAAAACAAAAAAAATTACACGTCACATGTGAAATAATAACGTGATTGAATTATACTCATGTAAAGTTAGTGAAATATTTTTAATAAAAATAAACAAAACAAAAGGAAACGATTGTTTTATCTGGTGTGTCTGTAATAGTATTTTAGTAAAAGCGTATTACTATATCGTCATATATGTTACAAAAATAAAATATAATTTGGCATCCTTTATATCAATATCTGTCACTGTAACTGAAGTAAATAAATAAAGGAATGTAACTAAATAAATGTAAAATAAATAAGTAAAAGAAATCTCCGACAAATAATTACACGTGCCAAATTTCATTCCGTCATAAAAACAACTTTTTCTAGGGGGAAATATTGTTTTTACATTTTTTCTAGCGCATAAACATATTATTTTATATGAAACAGCACGTATAGTATTTTTATAATCCAACGACGGAGATGAAGTCAGTGTTTTCGATAGTAAAACAAAACTAATTTTTTTTTAATACATCTCCATGTTCAGTACCACTGACTTATTTTTGCTAAAATATTAAATTGGGTGAAGTATATTGTTACAAGAATGTGTTGTTTTATCTCGTATATCCGTAATAATATTTTAGTAAAAGCGAATTACTCTATCGTTGTATCTATTACCAAAATAAAATATAATTATGATTTTTTTTTCTGGTTGTATGCCGCTGTAAGAAAAGTAAATAACTCCCGGAATGTTAATGAATAAAAAAAGAAAAAAAAAGAAAACTTTAACAAATAAGTAATAAGCCTTTTTCTTCGAAGGGAAGATATTTGTAAAGGGACACAGTCATTTTCTACCAAAATATAAATACATAATAACGCGGTAATTCTTTGTAGGCACGTCAGTACGGTAAAAAGGTACCCCACCCGCCAAATTTCATTCCTTCATAAATAGATCTGTCTAAAGTGAGGGGGGGCTTGTTGTCACATTTTTATCTAGGGGAAAACTATAAAATGTATATGAAAAACCACTTTTATTATTTTTTAAATCCAACAATGGATCTGAAGTCGATGTTTTCGAATGTAAAAAAACAACAACACGCGCATTATTGTATATAATCCAAATGTAACGAGGATGCAGTTTTACTTTTTATTAAACGAAACTTCATTCCCGTTGCATAAGATAAGCATTAATCTGTTTTATACAATTCAAAGACGACATCTAAACGCGCATGATTGTTGGCTGAATGGGGTGTTTTCAGAAACGAAATAAATAGAAAAACAGTGCAAACAATGAACCCCCTCCACCCACCAGAAAGAAACGAAAAATAGATGTTTAGTAAGTTATAACGCCCGATTGTACCAAAATAATACTGTAAAATGGCTTAGTTTCTAAGCGAAATAATTCCGTCAATAATAAATAAAACGTAATACCTAGATGGCGTATCGCAGTCTGAGTGGTACAAGGCCAATTAGTTGCTCCGCATTCGTTGGCATGATCGTGAAGAACGTATTCTTTACTGGTACTTTTTACCAAGTCACCAAACAAACAAAGCAGGCAGAAGACACATCCTTGAACATTAAAAATATCAGAAGGGTATTCACTATCTTCATTCATGTCATATTAAAAAAGAAAACAAGTAATTATTTTTAATCGTGCTATAAGGCAATGTGCTCTATTTTATTTTGTATTAATATTTGAAATTTAATGTGAGATAAAATGATTCAGTGTAGTAACGAAATCATATCCGACCCCGAAACGAAAACGAACATTCTGTTTACCTCCTTGTCTGCCCCAATCTGCTTCTCTCTTTCACACACACACACACACACACACACACACACACACACACACACACACACACACACACAAACACACGCACACACACGCACACACACGCACACACACATACAAACACATACTCTCTCCCCCCTCTCTCTCTCTCTCTCTCTCACACACGGTCTCTATATCTATGTCTGTGTGTGAAGTCAGCGACATCATTGTGATTTTCACAAATGAGCAATGGAGAAACATTTTGATGTAGTATGTAAAAAAAAACAAAAAACAATGTATATTCATTTTAGCCATGTTATAATGCAATGTTCCCGTTTCTGATATGTACTAGCAGGCCGCCCAGAATTGCACAGTCTTAAAACACGATTAAACATAGTATTTTAGTTAATGAAGATTTCGTATTCATTATCATATTATATTGGACCCAATATATATTAATGATTTAAAGAGTTAAACAAAAAATGACTCGTGCGCCACCATCGGGAATCGAAATCAAAACGTGTAGTTTACGATTTACTTCTTCCTTTGACGTTACTCTGAGCTACGAGGATATGTTTGCAGCAAGACTAAAAATTAAAACATGAATAAATAGCTATTCGTAATGCCGTCGTTCGACCTTCACCTTGCGAATTCCATTTTTCTTTTAATTTTCACAGTTTTGCACCGGATTTCCACTGTTAACCCCCGAATATAAAGTTTCGCATAAGTTCAAATGCCTTATAGATTAAGTTTCATGTCTGTAGACCAAGGACTAACAGAGGAGTGTGGTAGGCAAAATGTTTAAACAAATATATATACGCATACATAAATACATATAGAAAGAGGTTTTTGTGTACTATAACCTCATTACGAAAATATTACGCAATTATAATTCATGTAGAATATATGCATATATATATATAATTACACGTAATAGTTAACTAAAGATCATCACCCCGTAGGAAAACCGTAAAAAACTAATAAAGAATTAATTAAAATGAATGTTTTAAAGAATATGCTAATTAGCTAGATCTTTTGTAGATAAATGCAATTCAACGACCCGTACATAACAAATTTTCTTTTTAAATAAGCAGAAAAAAGGCTCATATGTTTTCTTGGCCTTCGAACCAAGATCTTTTTTCTGATATCAATGTGTAGTATCTGTTCCGGCAGATGCTGCACTTAAAATAATTTGTACCAGTCAATGGAGGGGAAACCCTCTATACTGGGACAATTATTATTTTTGGTAACCAGAGTGCCCCCTTTTTGCCTACTTTTAGGGGAGCTGGTTTTTACCTCACATTAAAAACGGCCTTGTGCCTAATTTGCTCAGTGGGGGAGCAAATAAATACCATCTGTTCCGGCAGATACTGCACTTAAGATAATTTGTACCAGTCAATGGATGGGAAACCCTCTATACTGGGACAATTATTATTTTTGGTAACCAGAGTGACCCCTTTTAGGGGAGCTGGTTTTTACCTCACATTAAAAACGGCCTTGTGCCTAATTTGCTCAGTGGGGGAGCAAATAAATACCATCTGTTCCGGCAGATGCTGCAAGCTATGACTAGCTATGACTAGCAAAGACCAGATGTGGGGGCAACCCCACATGCCTGACCATTAACCAGCTCCCATTTCCCACCTCTCGGGAGCTGGTCCCCTTTTTCCCTTCCCCCTCCCTTCACTCCTCACATTAAAAATCGGCCTTGTGCCTAATTTGCTCGGTGGGGGAGCAAATAAATACCATCTGTTCCGGCAGATGCTGCAAGCTATGACTAGCAAAGACCAGATGTGGGGGCAACCCCACATGCCTGACCATTAACCAGCTCCCATTTCCCACCTCACGGGAGCTGGTCCCCTTTTTCCCTTCCCCCTCCCTTCACTCCTCACATTAAAAATCGGCCATGTGCCTAATTTGCTCGGTGGGGGAGCAAATAAATACCATCTGTTCCGGCAGATGCTGCACTTAAGATGGTTTGTACCAGTCAATGGAGGGGAAACCCTCTATACTGGGACAATTATTTTTGGTAACCAGAGTGCCCCCTTTTTGCCTACTTTTAGGGGAGCTGGTTTTTACCTCACATTGAAAACGGCTTTGTGCCTAATTTGCTCAGTGGGGGAGCAAATAAATACCATCTGTTCCGGCAGATACTGCAAGCTATGACTAGCTATGACTAGCAAAGACCAGATGTGGGGGCAACCCCACATGCCTGACCATTAACCAGCTCCCATTTCCCACCTCTCGGGAGCTGGTCCCCTTTTTCCCTTCCCCCTCCCTTCACTCCTCACATTAAAAATCGGCCTTGTGCCTAATTTGCTCGGTGGGGGAGCAAATAAATACTATCTGTTCCGGCAGATACCGGAATCAAAGTAATATGTAGGGGCAACCCTACATATAAGACGATTGTTCTTGAGCAATCAGATTTGGTTAATGTAGGAGACATCCTTTATACCAATTGTCACTATCCAGTTCTCTCTCGCGGGAACCGGTCCCCCTTACCCCACTGTTCACATTAAAAAACGGTCTTGTGCCTAATTTGCTTAGTGGGGAAGCAAATAAATAACTAAATAAATAGAAAAAAGAGGTTTTAATATGAATATCCATACAAAACACACCTTTATCGGAATATAGACTTGTATTTTTCTGTATGCGAACAATGTTAAAATTAGCAAGGTAAAGAATTCCACTTAAAAAGCAATCATTTTTAACTTTCTCTCTCTCTCTCGCTCACTTTGTTCTTACATTCTTTTTATATACGCTTCTCTCACATACTCTCTTCCGCTCTCTCTTTCTTTCTTTTAAATCAACGACAAAATGAGAAAGAGGAAATAATTAACTCACAAATTGCATGTCCTAAATTGTATTTGAATTAATTAACAGAAAAAAATTAACTGTTGTATTAGTTAAAACTGTATCGCGAATTGCCAATTATAATAAAGCTAATTATCTAAACAACTAAATACCTGACGATTTAATGGTGGCAGCCGTTTTCGTATTTCATGAGATAATCATATCTGTTACTTCTTCAATGAAAATGACAGGGAAGCTCATAAAATGTATGATACTAAAAACTAATGATTGTATAGCAAATGTAATTATTGAAATAGATTAGAATATTAGGTTCCCGTTTGCAATGAATACATACAGATAACTTTTGTAAATTACTGGCAAAGTAAAATGAATTATCTATCTATCAGATTCAATGCTATATGGGTCTAAAGTCAAGAATCTTACGTACATTATATATATATATATATATATATATATATATGTCGCGTGTTGTGGGTGTACACACACACATACACACACACCTGACAGCTGGTAGCCAAAACGCACTGGACGATTGGGGTCCTGTTGTCAAATTAATGTCGAAGATGGTGAAATGTCAGCTATTTGACGCACACAGTTGCTGAGGTTAGCGCACCTAGAGAGAGCAAGTCAAGGCAAAAGAGAGTACGGGCTCGTGGTTCGATCCATTCAATCTCCTGTCCACACTCCGTCTCTGTCTTAGCTCACGCACTACAGGCAATAGAGAAATAAATTATGAATATTTGTATATAAAAACGAAGTCATGTTACGATTTTTTCTGGCTGATGAAAAATCGTCTGCACAACACACACACACACACACATATATATATATATAAATATATATATATGTATATATATATATATGTATATATATATATATATATATATATATATATAAATGAAACTCTTGGTTTGTTTGTTTTCGATAAACTAAAAAAACACTGAACCGATTGCTTCGACATTTTTGTATAGTAATTTCACGGCATCCATGCCCGTTTTTATATATCTCTTTTTGATTATAACATTATAACATTATATTTAATTTTTATTTAATAGATTAAGTGTTTTTTTTTTTCTAACGATGTGGCTATTTTTTTATTTGGGGAAATATTGCCATCACCGTCGACATATTTCGTATAATTAATTAATGATGGTGGTATCTTTTCTGTTTATTTTCTAAACATCCATTCACAAAAGATAATTAGTACATTCTCTTAAAAAAAAAAACTTTTGTGTACTTTCACCTCACAATTTACAGTCTTTTTTAATGAAAAGCATTCGTCTTTTCTAGAAAGAAAAATTCTGTTTACAAAGTGAAATTCACTGAGCTCTCGCCGGCGCTTGTGGAAAAGGCATGCTCCCAATTCCGGACACGTACCGAGAGAGTGGTTACAGCTGAAGGCTGCTACATTGAATATATATCAACTCTACTACATAATCAAGTTACTTGAATTTAGTTTTTCAATAAGAATTCAAAAAATCAAACTCTAGCGATGTTTTCTTTCGGGCGACACTTTTATTGTTCCACGCTTTATATATATATATATATATATATATATATATATATATATATATATATATATATATATATATTACTTACAGAAAGTTTAGATGAGACAAGTCATCGGTACCGTCGGTTTCAAACTTGATAATACTTAATAATTTTTATAACTTTATTTTTATTTGAATTTTGAATTTTATGTTGTTTCAGGTAAACGAGATTTGAACGAGATGTAATATATCTGCATGATCTGCATGATTCCTGTTCCTATGTTATAAAATAGAATAGATGAGTATCGTCTGAAGAGAGCTTGATATGGGTATCTGAATCGGTCCCCTATTATAAGGTTTGAAACCGACGGTACCGATGACTTATCTAATCTAAAATCTTAAAGATGTCTTTAATACGTTCTTATTTTCGGATTTTTTCTTATAATAGAGCTGCAATCATTTTTCCCCCAAAATATGAATATATATATATATATATATATATATATATATATATATATATATATATATATATATATATATATATATATATATAAATATACATATATATTATTATTATTATTATTATTATTATTATTATTCCGTGTTTTGGTTTTTCATTAAAAATTGTGTTTGGACAATTGTAATAATGTTTTTAAATCATTGAACTCGTTTTTAACGCGTTTCAGGCGTTCTGTGAAGCGCCCTTTTCAGAAAGTATTTAAAATGTAAAATATTTAGAGTATACTCAGGATGTGTTTAAAATGTAAAAGAACAGTATCGTACTTCATTTGAAATGTTACCGAGCGGTGGAAACATGTGTAAATGATTCTACTTTTCATTCGTATGTTCAATATTCATAAAAATTTAACATACGAATAAAAAGTAGAATCATTTACACAGGTTTCCACCGCTCGGAAACATTTCAAATGAACTACGAAAATGTTCTTTTACATTTCAAACACATCCTGAGTATATTCTAAATATCTTACATTTTAAATACTTTCTGAAGAGGACGCTTCACAGAACGTCTGAAACGCGTTAAAAACGATTTCAGTGAGTTAAAAACATTAATACAATGATCCAAACACAATTCGTAATGAAAAACCAAAGCACGGAGTAATAAAATAATGTTAAGAAATACACATTGTTGGTCATCCCCCTTATTTAAATATATATATATATATATATATATATATATATATATATATATATATATATATATATATATATGAGAACACCAGTCTAATTAAAAAAGTAGTCCAAGAGGAAATAATAATGACAACGAATATGATTGGTTACTTAGCGGGAGAAAACACTGACAGAATATAAAATTAATCACAACCAATACACACACGTCTAAGCCTGATAATTCCCGGGGAGAATGAGACATTAACATTTTTGTGTAGCTTACTTGCCATAGATTTCCATTCTCCTATATATACATCTATTCGGTGCTTGGGAGTTGTATTGTTTATGTGTGGCGCTAGTTAAAAAAAAAAGAGAGAGGGAGCGAACCAAGTAGGTAATAAAGGCGAACGGGAGAGAAATGAAAGTTGCTGATAAGTGTCATTTCTGCTCCAATGAGCATCAGACAATCACACAAATTCAAACGAAGATAACGTTCATTAATAGTGACAAGAAAAAAAGGAAATAATATGAATATTTTAACTGCTGCTTTTTGATTACACTGACCTACTGGTTTTACGATGCCATCGTCATGGTATAGTCAACTGGGAAATTCAAACGAAAATGAAAGGGTTTGACGAATACAAAGGATGTTCTAATGAATGCACCTAACCTGGATACCTCCTACCGGCATTATTGATTATTAATGCAGACGTATATATATATATATATATATATATATATATATATATATATATATATATATATATATATATATATACATACATATATATATATATATATATAATTTGTGTGTGTGTATTGATATTCATATTAAACCCCCTTTTCTATTTATTAAAAAAGAAATACAACTTTGTTATATATGGGTCGTGGAAGTGCATATTCTTTTAAACATTGATTTTAATTGATTTTCTATTACTTTTTTTTTCAGTTTTCTTATGGGTTGAACATCTTTAGTTAATTATTACATATAATTATATTCATGTAGACACTCTACATGAATTATTCTTGCGAAATATTTGCGTAAAAAGGTTATAGTTCACACAAACCTCTTTCCTTATATATTCATGTATGCTCATATATATATTTGTTTAAAAAGTTGCCTACCAAAGTCCTCTGTCAGTTTTTGGTCTACAAACATGAAACTTTATATATAGGTTATTCAGACTTACGCGAAACATTTTATTTAGATTTTAGCCTGGGAAAACTGGTGCCAAACTGTGAAAATTAAAAACAAATAGAATGTTCCAGGTGAAAGTCGAACGACAGTATTACAAATATGCATGCGCAACGTATTAGCTATTGATTCATGTTTTAATTTTTAGCCTTGCAGCAAACATGTCTTCATAGCTGAGATATTAACATCAAAAGAAAAAGTAAATCGATACTTAAACGTGTTGGTTTCAATTCTCGGCTGTAGCGCACAACCCATTTTTTAAAAAGTTTTGGAATCATTACTATATATTGGGTCCCATATAATCTATCTATCTATATGAATAAAACAGTAGATGTATGTGTGTGTGGAAAAATTTAACAGATGCACTCCTAAACTACTGGTCACATAACACTGAAATTAAGAGGAAATAGTAATGATACACAAAGGGTGGTTTATAACGAGTAAAATATGTGTGTGGGTCGATGTATAACACGTAGAGACACATAACGCCAAGTTGAAATGCGAAATGTTCATTTCAACTGGCCGACATAGTTTTACTTCTTCCTGCGCATGCTCACATGAATTTATTTCTTCAAGTGTGCTAATATTTAGATCTTATTGCGTTTCCTTCAATAACAACATTGGTGAATAACGAGGCTGGAAGGCTAAATGCGTTGGTTTCGATTCTAGCTGATGACATCAATTCCTTTTTTAAGCTTTTGCCATAAGAGGGTCGCCAACCTGATAGGTCCTGAACTGTCATCTAAGCTTCAGCCTCTGTCCCATCGACGAAATGTAGCATCCCTCTGCTTGTTCTACAAGTACTTTAACGGTGAATGCTCCGAAGAACTGCAAGTACTTTTACCTCTTCGACGTAAAAGCCCCAACAGACCCAACAAGCAGCTAAATCCATCCCCTTCACAGTAGAGATCCCTAGATATAAGGTAGCCTTCTACTTCAGCAGTTTTTCCCCAGAATCGCTAGAATTTGGAATTCCCTTCCGGGTTCCTGCTTCCCCAACTGTACTGACATGCAGAAGTTCAAGTGTAACGTGAACCGACATCTATCTGCCCTACTCCCCACATAGTACCCTTGTAGCTTATGTCCCTGATAGTAGCCCCCTACATAAAAGTGGCAATGTTCCTTGTTTGGGGTGAAAATGTAATAATGTAATGAATCATATCTTTGTAATAATAAATGCGAAAATCCGCATGGATTTAAATATATTTAAACGCAGTTTACGTCAAACGCAACCAAAATATATTTACAGGCTGGAAAAATAAACCTTTCATTTTAATTTCTTACAGATGTTAAAGATTTTTAAGTCAATAACTATTTTTTAGACAATTATTTTTTGCCCAAAATCCCTCACGAACGCAGACAAAATCTAATGAAAAAGTATCGTACTTTTCTTACGGCAGGGGATGAATTCTAAGCACAATTTTCATAGAATTGTTTACTTGGGCTAATGTCAGGTTCATACGTTTCTTTTCTTTTCTTTTTTCCAAGTAATACGTAAATATTGCTCGAGATTCTGAAATTGGAAATATTTATAATCTAGCCTAACTTTAATAATGTCATTTTTCTTTAAATTAAAGTATTACTCCTGTTCCCATTAGATAGTTTACTTTATTTTAAATAACTTTTCTCTTTTTTTATATAAATAATTTCTCTTTTTATTGTTGTAAAGAAATGAGATGAAGTAATCCCTAAATATATTTTCTTTTTAATTCATTCAACTATTAGATAAACAAATATCATTATTTTAATTGGAATTCATTATTGAGATGAGTATTATTTATATTAATGTTTTTTTTTTTCTATTTTGTACTATTATTCTCATCTTTATTAGTTGTTGTTTCACGACGTTTCGGCGAACTATTCCTCTGGCCTTCGTCAGGTGGTAACCGCGACGGATAAGAACTTCTAATCTCCTAACTGCATTCTCAGCAATCACTGCCATCCCTAGTTGTTGTCGACTCCCCACGTTTTGGCCAACTAAGCCTCTGACCGGCATTGGGTAGGATTGAAACCGCTATCTTCAGACAATGCTCATATGGAACCGTAGGGATTCAACGTCTCTATCAACTGCGCGCGTGGCCAGAGAAATAGTTGGCTGAAACGTCGTGAAACAACCACCAATAAAGATGAGAATAATAGTCCGCAATAAAATAAATTAATATAAACAAATATTAATTTCAAAGTAAAATGCTATAGACTTTCATGTATGCTGACAACGCATAGTACAGATAAATGTGGGGGAGGATAAGTAGTTTACCAGATATTATAATATTTGTTATAAAACGTAAAAGCTAATGTAATCTCTGGCAGCCATTTTTTAACAAACGAAGAATTAGTAATGCGCATGCGTAACGGCTTTCGGAATAAACATCACCAACCTCCCCATGTTTAGAACGGCTTTTGTGAATAAACACCCTCAACCTCCCCATGTTTAGAACGGCTTTTAGAATAAACACCCTCAACCTCCCCATATTTAGAACAGTTTCGGAATAAACACCCTCAACCTCCCCATGTTAAGAACGGCTTTCGGAATAAATGCCCCAATCTCCCTTGGCTGAGAACAGATTTGGGAATACACACCCAATCACTCCACGTTAAGAAAAGCTCTCGGAATAAATATCCCCAATCTCCCTATGTTAAAAACATCTTTCAGAATAAACACTTCATTTTTTCCAGGTAGGGTTGAAAAATATTTGCTTTGTCATCTGATTCGGTTACACGTATGCGCATTCCTAACGATTCAGTTGTGAAAACAAGATGGCTGCATGGGATTACATAAGCTTTTGCGTTGGATATCATATGTTTTCATATCTGGTAAACGATTATCAGCCCCAAATTTAACTGTGACAAATTTAACGTTGTGAACAAGCCCGAAAACCTATAAAAGTCGATATTTACAACGAAAAACCGCCATAAGGCTGAAATCACAAATGAAAGATTGATACGAAAGCAACCATTCAAACAGAAATTGTCTTACCCATAATTTTTAAAGGAAATTCATTGAAATTTTAATTTGCTCAAACACAATAAATTTTATAAATGTTATGTTTATCCACCCCGCGCTGGTAGACGTGTCAAACGGCAGTGTCTAAATCATTACAATGTTGTAACTATAATTCTATTCTTTTTACATGGTATTCCGAAATCATCCTGAACTTTACATAATTAATATTTAATTATGACATTACTATAAGTTACCGTTAGAATGGTTAAAAAACAGGTACGTCTTATAAAACGTTAGTCTGCAATAAAAAAAAATAAATACTGCTTCCTTGGAAACCGAATATTTGATTCTGTCCCGAATTCTTTCTTTCCATTTAAAATATGATATGAAAATCCGGCACTTCTGCAATACTGGTTGGTAACCACGTTTTTGGTTTTCAGTTTGGAGAATATTATTATGAGGACACTTTTACTTGGTGATCAGTCTGCAGCATTTTTCTAAAATCACCTTTTTTCATTGACACTAGTTCAATAACATTGAAAAGAGATCTTCAATTGCACAAATTACCATGTGGACAGACGGTAAATTTAATTGGTCATCTGATGACGAAGATTTTCCCAGATATTGCTCAAAATTTCCACAATGTTTGCTGGCTTGGTGAAAGAGCAGTTTTGGCCGCTAGAAATAATGCTGATATAGCCAATTTTAATGCATTGCAAGAGTTATCAATCCATTGATTATGTTATTGATGATTATCAGACAATAAGATTTCCTGTAGAATTTCTACAACCGTCTGGAATGCCGCATCATGACCTGATATTGAAGGAGGAAGCTCCACTGATATTATTAAGAAATCTGGATCCACTAAAACTGTGTAATGGCACACGGTTAACAATAAAATCTTTAAAACTAATGTTCTGGAAGCCATTATAATAACTGGAAATTTTAATTCCTCGGATTCCCCTTATTCCTTCTGGCATTCGATTACAATTTCCATTAAAAATTAGTTTTGCCATGTCTATAAATAAAGCTTTAAGTTATTGGACTTAATCTTCAGACACCTTTCTTTCTTCGTGGCCAGTTGTATGTTAGTTGCTCACGCATTGGAAATCCTGAAAACCTCTACATTTGCACGCCTGTTAGAGACCACTCTTAAAATGTTGTTAATTTAAAGTGCAAATTAATGCAACAGGTACATTTACCAGTGTTAAGAAAATCACTGTTTTAAACAAAAGTTTATTTCATTAATAGAATAGATTACTAATGTCATCTTTATATATATATTGTACATTAAATAGTTAAAACAAAATGGGGATTTAAGAATTTTTAGATATGCACTATGACATAAAATAATGATTGCAATTCTTACTTCATAATTTAAGAAGAAGGACTAAAAGATGAAAGAATGATCTAGAAAAGAGGATTAGGGCTACTGGCAAGACTCTATAAAATAAAACGCACCTATTGCTCCTACCTCATGGAGGAGATTGAAAAAGAAGCCATTATGAATTCATATATATATATATATATATATATATATATATATATATATATATATATATATAAAGTGATTTAAAGGTTATGAGAGGTTTTTGAAGCATGAAAAACGATGTTACTTTTTGTATTTAATATTGTTATTGTTATTTTTTTTATATTTCAAGCGGACCTCCGCTCTTGGTCACAAAAAATATCGAAATGAACAAAAAGAAAACCGTTGAAGAGCTGGAAATTTGTAGTGTGGACAGCGTTCATTCCTAGCAATCATGTTCGAAAAGGTTCACGTGAATTATTTTAGCCGTTTGTGGATGAATATTGTGTCTATATTTCACCTTCCACCAATTAATGCGATCAAACAACCACCCAATATCTCAGCCATACTCACAACACATGACAAAATGGCAATTATAGATGCAATAAACCGCGATACTTTATATGCATACTCCTAAATACCACTATACCAATACCAATATACTTGAATGTAACACTCACATAAAACCGCCGCGTCTTACATGTGATAGTTCTAATGTGATATATTACATATACTCCTCAGTTTGCAACAATGGAGGATATATTGGCGAAACTCTGACACGTTCTCGAATCCGACTAAACTACCATAAGGTGACAATCACACAAAAATCCCCCACCCCACTAACAAACCCTTCAATTTACCTTTACACCCTATAGACAATATTATATGCCTCCTAATAGACTCAATTTCCTCATCAACAAAAATGCGAAAACAAAAAGAAATACACTGGATCATCCAACTAAACACTCATAAGACAGGTCTTAACACAGACCTTGACCAACTTAAATTCTACAAATACTTCAAAAAATAATTAAGTAACACAATCACCTACTCATACATATATACTTATACGTATATATTAACCAGTTCTTGTTCTATATTGTTTTCAATATGTATATTACATCTGTTTGTTTTATAGCTAACACATGCATTATTCTCTTGTTATTCTTAGTATTACTTCATTTATCTTCATTATTATTATTATTATTATTATTATTATTATTATTATTTTCGTTATATCTAACCTTCTATCCGCACCATTTTCATATATATATATATATATATATATATATATATATATATATATATGTTGACATCTATGTTTTACATCCCTACTAATTCACTCACTTAAATTTATACACGCCTTTAAATAGTAATTGATATTTGTGTTTGATTATATAAGTATGTGCATATGCGTCTATATATGTACGTATGTGTTTATATGGGGATGTGTATACATATATTTGTATATATATGGTTGTATATTGATTATATATATATATATATATATATATTTATATTAAGTAATGTGATTGATAATTTATCTATCGAACTTATTATATATCTAAATTACAACGAGCACTTTCTCTTTCCTGTATTTTAATTAAACTAGTATTTTCACTATTACATTGAAATGTGTATTTATGTGCATGTGTATTTGTATATTTTATATGTATGTATATGTATATATATATATATATTTATGTGTATGTGCTTATGTGTATACATCGTGTGTGTGTACATGTGCGCATATGGGTATGTGGCCATGCATGTATGTATACGTATGGGTGCACATGTGTATGCCTGGATCTGTACATGTCATTGTATGCATATACATGTGTATGGATATATATGCGCGTATGTGTGTGCATGCGTGCATGTCTGTTTATGCATATGATTATTTATATATACATTATATGTATGGGGTGCATATATTATATACGTATGGTCGTTGAATATGACTGTGTATTGGTATGCATACGTATATATGGGGGTTAATTGTGTATGCATATGTATATCTGCACCATTATGCATATTTTTTATATAAAGCTATTATAGGCTTATGGTTTAAATATTATTATTATTTATACTATTATTATTATTATTATTATTATTATTATTATTATTATTATTATTATTATTATTATTATTATTCATAACTATTAGTTACATTATTTTTACCGTTTAACAATTTCATTTCAATTCGATGATACATATTGAAATCAATTGCGTCTCATTTTTGCCGCTTGAATTAAACGCTTTTACGTTGCAACAGCAAAAATATTAAAGAACACAATCTTCTTCCACAAACGGCTGAAATAATTCACGTGAACTTTTTCGAACATGAGTGCTAAGAATGAACGCTGTCCACGCTACAAATTTCCAGTTCTTTCAACGGTTTTATTTTTATTTTTCATTTCGATACTTTTTTGTGACCAAGAGCGGAGGTCCGCTTGAAATATAAAAAAATAACAATAAAAATATTAAATACAGAAAGTAACATCGTTTTTCATGCTTCAAAAACCCCTCATACCCTTTAAATCACTATCCTAGAAGCATACGTGGACTTTTAACCCTATATATATATATATATATATATATATATGAGTGTATGTATGTGTGTGAGTTCGTTCCTCCGAAACGGCTGAACAGATTTTCTATAAAATTTACAGAACTTTAGTGTTGCCTGTGAGTTATCTTAGTTACGTTTTGTCTCAGAATACTCTCGAGAATTACCGTTAATCGATAATCGAAACCTTTATTTTAATTTATCTAATTTTGTCTATGTAGTCGTTTAGTAACAATGATAGAACAACAGGCTATGTAAATTCTACTTTGGGTAAGTTAATAGCGATTTTTTTTTTGCATGTCGTAGTCTGTAGGTTCCAACTCTGCACGTAAATTTCTTTCTTTTTATTCTCATTAACTGCAAAGAATTGTATAAGACTTGAAAATTTAGGTGCTTTTAGCAAATTATGTTTCTGTTTTTGAACGTCAATTGAACAGCAACTGATCCTGAAGAAATTGCAAAACAGTCGGCACACATATTTAGTGAAAATGTGATTCAGAAGTTTCTATGTCGGTTTAACAAAACAGGCCCCCAACAACCAAGCACAAGTAATACGTCCGGAAATATAAGATAGGGAATTTTTTGACACAGTTGATTAATTGTAGAACTATACAGCGACAACCACATAAATTCTTACAAAAAATAAATAGTCCATGTTGATCCTGTAGTTTCTTTCGCATACGGTTCAAGAAACCATGTCCCCCAAAAAACCTTGCCAAAGTAGTTGGTTTTGAGCTGGAAGAATAGCTGATAATGGTACAAATCAGAGAATTTGGATTGTTGCTGGCACCTTACATGCACTGTGTGGGGGCTACGTGTACATTTTGTTGCAATTTAAAAACATTATCTTTCATCTAGCAATTAATGATGTAGATATAAAATTTTCAATTATATTTTTTTTAAGTTCAACAGAATGTACATTATATAAAATAAATCCAAGGTAATTTTTTTATTCAATTAAAATCAAATTTTTATACCTTACTTTGTAAAATTTATAAAAGTGCACTTTGAAGATAAATAAATTTCAAGTTGAATCTTGTACCTTTATTTTTAAAGCCTATAGTAAAAAACATTTTGTTTAACAATTTTCATGCATTGGATGAAATGCTTTTCTAACTTGTATATATATATATATATATATATATATATATATATATATATATATATATATATATATATATATATATATATATATATACAAGATTTTTTTATCTTAAGCATATTTCATTAAATAAAATAGACGTTTTTTGTCTATTGATTTTGCTTTTGATCCTTCTCAACATCCGAATAACGGTGTTCACTTCTGGTATGACTGGCTGATGTAATCGCCTAGTGGGTGTAATTCGAGCACCTTCCAATCTTTCTGGATTCATCGTTACCGATAGATTACTCCAACGGGATTTGAAAATTTATATAATTGCTTTTTTATAATGTGTACATTTATTTTATCATCAGTTAATTCATTTAATAACTTTACAAACATTTCATTATGTTAATACTATGGATAAAGTTTATTTTATTGATACTAGTTTCTTTAGTGTTTATTAGTAATGCTTCTAGTATTTCAAGTTTTCGTTTATTATTGGTCTGTTATTTATAAACGTGTTGTCACCTAAAATCTGTCTCAGATAACCATTTAATATATATATATATATATATATATATATATATATATATATATAATTGAAACGTCTTGTCAGACGAGTGCCACTCCCTCAGACACTGAAAGTCCATGAGCCTGGAAATTACTTATTTTAGTCCTGCCGGCGAATTCATACGCTCAAGCAGACATGCCACTGATGACGATCATTGGTATATATATATATATATATATATATATATATATATATATATATATATATATATATATGTATATATATATATATATACATATACATACACATACACACATATATATCTATAAACATACACACAAATATACATACACAATACATAATACACATATATAGACATGCATATGCATATACACAGGCGTACATAAATATATATATATGCATACACATATATACACACATATACAAATTCAAACACAAATATACATACATATTAACATACAAATACGTACACATATGAACATATACATCCATACACATACATTTACCTACATATATATATATATATACACGGCCCTATATATGCATATATACACCACATACATATGCATACATACACCCACGAACAGATATATACATATATACATACAAACACACATAAACATATATAAACATATGGATTTATACATACATATATATATATGCATACATATACAAACACATGTACATATATAAACATGATGATTGCAACATTTTGTCAGACGAGTGCCACTCCCTCAGACACTTAAAGTCCATAAGCCCAAATGCCTGAGGGAGTATCTATACACAGATGATGTTACACAGTCTTAGCTTTGTACGACAGCTAAGTCTCTTTCTCGGTTAAAAATGTTGAGATCCAGCAACAAGCAAGAGCAAGATAGCTAGCAACAAATCAAACTGCAGACCAGCTTAATGCGGGTACTGGTCTCCCGCTTTATGGGTTTTTAAATCAGAGATTTGCTTCTCCTAGAAAGGTTGCCTTCACTACGGCTCATGGGAGCCCTCTCCACCCCAAAATATATATGCATAAACATACATACATACATACATACATATAATGATAACAGATCAATTATTACATGCTTCCAGCATTTCAGGCCTACACGCCTCACAACTTATATTAGTTATAATTCTTTCTTGAAAGACATCAGATATTTACAGGAGAGACCACGAAAAGGTTCGGAGCATCCCAAGTGAAATTGGTTCTGTGGAACGAACTGGATTCGAGCGTGGCACACCCAGATTGTCGGTTCGTGTCATTTACAAGCTGATGCTGTTGTTACTGTTGATGATGATCATGATGAGAAGGAAGAGAAGGAGGATGGAGTGAGTAGGAGAAGGATTTGGTCAATAAGCTGAAACACGTCATACATACATAAAGACGTTTCTAACTTGAAAATATATTTTATTTGAATTAACGGGTTTGGATCTATTTCATTGCTTATTTTCTATTCCTTATCTAGATCATGCCCATCAGGGATATGTGCTCTCTTTATCTAAGATCTTAAATTACAGCATCCTTCCACATTCTAATTCGTTCTGCATCTACCATTTTTTTTTTAAATATCGATATCAGTTTTTAAATCCTTATGATGTTGCATGGTGGCATTGATCAATAAAATTCCCACGAGTCAATAATACTTATTAACACACGTCATGATATCGCAAGCACGTACACACACTGCTAGAATATCTCACATACATACATATATAGCGTTGCAACGTGGCATTGGCAAGTACATACATATTGTTCTCGCAAGATTTTTGGAGCGATATACGATAAAATGAATAAAATGTTAATCGATGAATTATTAATTAACATAACCACACGCTTTTCTATTAAATCTAATAAGTATGGCAGATCCCAGCATTCCTCTCTCTCCCTTTTTATCTCTCTCTTTCTCTCTTTCTCTCTCTTCCCCACTCGTGCATTCCCTCTTTCTATATATATATATATATATATATATATATATATGTAATATAATATAAAGCTGAATGTGTGTGTGTGTGTGTGTGTGTGTGTGTGTGTGTGTGTGTGTGTGTGTGTGTGTGTGTGGTCAGGAATACGCTCCTATATGGTTGACTATTAAAAAAAAACTGATTACATATAATGATAGAAGATGTATCGAGACACAGGAATGGGTATGTTTGATCCTGCAGAACGGTGGTTCATTAAAATTGTGGGGTCTGCGTTCGCTCCTGGTCCACAAAGTATGGAAATAAAAAATTTAAAAATTAAAAAAAACGTTTACAAGTGTTGTTGATATAGATGTACATAATAATACTTTGATCAGTATGTTTTAAATTAAATAGGGATGGTATAATAAAACTGTGGGGTCTGCGTTCGGGCCTGGTCTCCATAGAATCGAAGTAGGCACAAACTTTTATAAAGCCTTTTTATATCTATCTGCGTAAGTATACTTTGATAATTATGTTTCAGTTTGAAGAAATATGGTATAATAAAATGATGGGGTGTTCGTTCGCGCCTGACCTCCATAGAATGGAAATATGTCATAAAGTTTAACAAGGTTTTTTAATATAGATCAACAGAATATTGTGATAAGTGTTTCAGTGTGAACAGATATGGTATAATAAATTATCGAGTTTATCTATTTTATTTGTACTTTCATCATATTTTGATTTTGTTTTGATCCCCTCAAATTCGAAGCTATCTCTTTACAACCCTTCCTTTTCACAACCTATCATACTTTCATAAATCAGAGTCCATTTTTTGTATGCTATTGTTGAACCCAGTCAACGAGGAGTACTTTTGCTAGTATATATATATATATATATACATATATATATATATATATATATATATATATATATATATATATATATATTTAAAAATGTACAGAAAGTCAGAAAAAAACATTGGTACACTCGGTTTCAAGCACTTTGATGGAATTCTTTCCCCAAAACAGAGAATATATATATATATATATATATATATATATATATATATATATATATGAGACATGCAAAATTACAATTAAAAGTTGTTTAAGTATTTAAATGTCATAAAGTAAAAAAAGTTAATGAAAAGGATATAAAAATTCACATCCAAATTTCACATCCAAGTAGTATATATATATATATATATATATATATATATATATATATATATACATACATATATATATATATACATATATTGTTTATATATATATATATATATATATAGGGCAAGTAGTATATATATATATTCATATGTATATATATATATATATATATATATATATATATATATATATAGGGCGAATGAACCCTTTTTCGGGGTCAACGGCCAACTAGTACCGTGTATGTTTGTGTGTATATACGTGTGTGTTTGGGTGGAGAGGGCTTCTGTAAGCCGTAGTGAAGGAAACCTTTCTAGAAGAAGCAAATCTATGATTTAAAAAACCAGAAAGCGGGAGTCCAGTACCCGCATTAAACTGGTCTGCAGTTTAACTTGTTGCTGACTATTTTGCTCTTGCTCGTTACCGGATCTCAACATTTTGAACCGAGACAGAGACTTAGCTGTCGTACTCTGTTGAGACAGAGACTTAGCTGTCGTACTCTGTTGAGACAGAGACTTAGCTGTCGTACTAAGACAGAGACTTAGCTGTCGTACGAGACAGAGACTTAGCTGTCGTACTCTGTCGAGACAGAGACTTAGCTGTCGTACTAAGACTCTGTAACATCATCTGTGTAGGCATACTTCCTCAGGCATTTGTCTATTAAAATGGTTCTATGGCGATGGAAGTAATTTTGGGGCTCATGGACTTTAAGAGAGTGGCACTCGTCTGACAAGACGTTGCAATCATATATATATATATATATATATATATATATATATATATATATATATATATATATATATATATATATATATATAAGTGAATTTAGTTTACAAACAAATGGCTACACATAAGCATACATGTTTCAGCGAAAACCCAGGACGGGAATCGCTTCGTCAGGCCGATTTCCGTACTGGGTTTTCGCTGAAACATGTATGCTTATGTGTAGCCATTTGTTTGTAAACTAAATTCACTTATTTTGGCTCTGTCTAAACATTGTACCAATACAATATATATGTATATATATATATATATATATATATATATATTGTAAGTTTGGAAAACATATAACTTACAACCTATCTCTACTGAGAATTCCTATCCCGTCGCGGTTAACAGCTACTTGAAGAAGACCAGAGGAATAGTTGGCTGAAACGTGGTGAAACACCAATAACTATGAAGATTAGAATAACAATCCGCAGATAATTAAATAGACAGATGATTGGTATTAGATGTTTGAAAAGTAACAAGGCATTATTTCCTCGTTACAACACGTGCTCCAGATCAATTTTTTTATGAGACCAAATTCTCTCATTTATTCAAAAGTTCTGACACTGTAAACGGTATGTATATCCTCATCATGTGAAGTAGCCTACAGCGATTAGCACTTCTAAATGGTCATACATTTGGTACTGGCCTTTAATGATCAAGCGAGAAATAGTGTCGACATGTTTATGCGGTACGTGTAAGGAAACTGCACACATTTTTATGAGTGTCTCTCGGACACTTTTAATAAGAATAGTATGGTCCTTTTACCAATACGTGTGTAAGTTATTCACCTTGCTCTGCGTCAACCAATTGGTGAAATCTGAGGGTCAGTAGACACATTCAGTTTCAGGTGTTGTTTCGTTTGCTTTTTCCATGTTTAACATTAGATTGGTTATTAGCACTGCAAATTGGTAATTGTTTTTTTAAATTTTTCTTTTTAATTATGTCCATTCTAAACAAGACATAATTACTAACCTATAAGAGGCTATTATGATAACGACCAAGTTTCTAGGGTGTGATCCTATCCTGTTCACAGGTCACAAAAGTGTAACCATATGATCGTCCAACTCACTATCTCAATCGACACTGACTAAATGTAACTTCTTCATGTTACAGAACCCCGTTGATCAATTTGGTTGGTCTTCAATTCGCGACTGGTGTTCGTCTGTGCTTCTCGCGTCATGGTTGATATGTCGTCGCCTTGCTGGTCTGTCGTATAATAGAAGAAAAGTAATTCCATGCACAAAAACAAAACGAATCAGCTCTTCTATTCTAATGATTCATTTACAGAAAAAATGATATACAAATATATAATTATATAAAATTGTCTTTCCAATACAGTGTTTATTAATATCCGACTCCACTAAGTCTATAAGTAGATTTTACTTCTTTCTTCAATATAGCAGTGAGGCTGGCGCGGGGTGTGAGGAAGGGGTGTGGCGACTCTCTACAAATTGTTCAGTCTCAAACTTTCAAGCTCAACTGTCCCGCTAACTGTCTGACGTTTTTCGGCGGTGCGTTCTGTTAATGTATTCAGGGAAGGGGTGCACGAGTGCACCTGTGGAACTGCGAACATTCTCATGGCCCCATGTTTTCATATTAACTGACCAAATGACAATTGTGACCGTATGGTCGTCCAACTCACTATCTCGGTCAGCAATGAGGCTGGCGCAGGACGGGAGGAGAGGGTAACGATTTTCTACAAGTTGTTCGGTCTCAAACTTTCAAGCTCAACTGTCGTGTTAACTGCCTGCCAACTGTCGGACGTTTTTCGACTGTGCGCTCTGTAAATATATTCAGGAAACGGGTGAACCAAGTTGTTCCATGGACCAATCATACCTGTGCACCTGTGGATGTGCGAACGTTTTCATGGCCCCATGGGGGCATGCCTGTAATCCCTAGATCGACGCATTGCACCCGAATTATAAACATGACCTCTCCAGAACCTTGAGCCATTACCTGTTTCGGAGTACAAATTTTAAAAATTGACATTGTTTGTCGATTTTCATAAAAAAATGAAATCACAATCCTACTCTTTTTCTCAGCAGGGTGTTTGCTTTCACCCGGGCACACTGATGATGATTAAAGAATAAAAAATCATATCTGCTCGGCCCTCTGCAGTGCTTCGGGAGTTTTAGCCTCCTCTCAGTGGGGAGCCCAACCACTTCCTGGTACGATATCGTCACAAGGGAACAACATGAATTTGTAGTTGGACAATAAGCTGTTTGTTTACATTACATTTACATTTATGCGTGTTAGTACAGTTGGGGAAACAAGAAGCAAGAAGGGAACTCTGACGGCAAAGTTCAAGGAAGAAGCTGAGTAGAAAATATTCTAGCATCTCGGGACGTCTACACTAAAATTGTGGAATTAAGCAGTCAAGTGGGTATTCTTTTATAGGAGATACAAGTGCCGTAAATTGTTTGGAGCAAATCCTGTGAAAGCATTTATAAACCAAGTACTGAGGTGCAACACTACAATAATGCAACAGGAGTATGAGATTGATTCACAGTATGTTTAAATTTCTGCATGTTGGTACTGTCTAAACAAACGAGAAACAGGAAAGGAATTTCAATTCAAGCAATGCCAGAAAAGAAGTTGTCAGTAGAGAAATTTTCAGGACCTCTCCAACAAAGAGGTGGGATTTAGCTGCTACTCTGCTGAGTTATGGCTATTTTGTTAAGAG
Organism: Euprymna scolopes; assembly: GCF_053919585.1. NCBI lineage: Eukaryota > Metazoa > Mollusca > Cephalopoda > Sepiida > Sepiolidae > Euprymna > Euprymna scolopes. The sequence goes on along the minus strand of NC_136498.1, from coordinate 57,789,853 downwards.
GTCATTGTGTGAAAGTACCTATAAAGCAAGCGCAGGAATACAAGTGTGTGACGATGTAACAGTGGCTGGAGCTTGGCAGACAGTTTACATTGTCTGGTGCTCATTAGTGTTTATGATTTACTATATGATTATTATTTTGCCTTATCTATCCTTTCATTTCTAGTGTTGTCTATCACTTGGTTCATTATTCTATGCCTTCAACTGTCTGTACTCTATTAATCACGTCTGGTGAAAGACGAACTAGCATTGGTACTTTGTAAGCATTTTCAATTCACAGAGGTCGGGCAAATTAGTTTTCACTTGAGTCGCGGATCATAACATTATTAACTACTTACCACTTACCGTTTATCATAAAATTAATGTCTTTCCGTAAGAATGTAAACGAGTTGGAAAGTGGCCGGCTTCTAATCAGGTTCACGTAGCCATCAGATAAGAAAAATAAAGATTTAGTCTGGTCGAGAACTAGTCTCAAAGCAATATCATTGATTTTTTTTTCTTTTTTTAATTTTTAACTTGTTCGTTTCTTTGCTTTTCATTTATTGCTTATATAGCGTTCATGTAATTGAATTCTCAACATTTTGGCAGATCGGCGCAATATTGAAAGAGGCGTCAGTTGTAGAATTTTGTGGAAATGAACAAAATGATAATTTTCTTTTGTCCTCTTTCAATTAGTGCTTTCAAAGTTATAGGTAAGTCGTTATATATTTCTTGATATCTCTCTCTCTCTATATATATATATATATATATGTTATTTAATACATAAATATTGAATATCATATTTAATTTATTAGGCATTATAATTAAATGTTCTTATACATTACCATATACAAATACTTCTCTTTATATATATATATATATATATATATATACATGCATACATACATATATCTTCATATATATACATATATATATATATACATATATATATATATATAAATATATATATTATTTCAAAAATATAATTATCCACTGACATGTGGTTCGTCGTCTACGGCTCATTAGAGTGGCTGAATCTAGCGAGATTCGAAATCAGGACCCCACTGTAAGAAGCCTACACCTCTACCACGGGACCACCTCGCTCGACGCCCGAATGTATCGCGTTTTTATGTGAATGTTTTTATTTGTTTTTTGTAAGCGATACTCTTTGAACGAATCTAATTATTTATACGAAAGTGCATTTTTACCTAAATGCAAGTTGGGAATAATTTTCCCTTTGACCCATTTGGTACCCCCTAAATGGAGAGCGGCATATATATATATATATATATATATATATATATATATATATATATATATATATATATATATATATATATATATATTATCGTGGGGTCCTGATTTCGAATTTCGCTAGATTCAGCCACTCTGATGAGTCGTACACGACGAAACACGTGTCAATGGATAATTATATTTTAAAAATAATATATATATATATGCCGCTCCCCATTTAAGGGGTACCAAATTGGTCAAAGGGAAAATTATTCCCAACTCGCATTTAGGTAAAAATGCACTTTCGTATAAATAATTAAACTCGTTCAAAGAGTACCGCTAACAAAATAGACAAATAAACACACACACGCGCACACACACACACACACACACACACACACATATATATATATATATATATATATATATATATATATATATATATATATATATATATATGCAAGTTGCCGTTCTTAGCTAGTTGGAATTTATTTCGTTTGTTTATTCTCGAACAACTTTTAGAGTAATTGATATGCCAACATGTGGTGAGATATTCTGGAACTCTCACAGATTGAGACCCCAGGATTTGCTCGCTAATATATATATATATATTGCGGTATTTGAAAATTAAATAGTTTAAAAATTAGCAAACTTTTGATAAAAAATTTTAAAAACGATAACAATCAGTCCGGATTCAAAATATAAACAATAGACAATACCAAACACATCGGCTGATCGATATATAGGTATAGGTAGATAAGTTGTTGTTTTGTTACTTAACCTTACTTTAAGGAGAAGTACGGAGTAATGAATAAATAGTTGTGCCAGTTTTGGAAAAAAAAAATTACATTATGTTTCTGAATTTTTTGAGATGAGGTTTGGTTATTTTTATTATTTGTTTTCTTCGGAGTACACTCCTTAACTTGAATGTTATTTTCACAACGTTTCGGTCGATGTTACCTACGACCTTCTTCAGGTGTATCCTATCAAACTTGAGAATATTTCCGTTGAACTCGAAAATCTACACAGAATTTCAAACAGAACCCTTCATTTAATACATGGGGACAGCATACTCCCGTCACATGATGCAGTGGGTAAATTACTTGGTAAAATTCAGTTGTTATTGTTACATTCTTCAGGAAGCTAATAGTTTAATCCTCAATGCGGGTGATACTCAAAATACAATTTCAACTTACTTATCAATGCTACCTAGTATGGGTGATGTAGTAATGGAACCATGCTACATCGTGGATTAATTAAAAGGGTTCTATTGGAAATTCCATGCAGATTCCCCGAGTCTGACAGAAAAAATTCCTGATTTCAACAAGATGCACTTGAAAGAAGATCGGTGATTACATCGGCCAAAATGTTATGTATGAACATAACACTCAAGATAAAAAGAGTAGTCCGATGGATCCAAACTATATGAATAAGCAAGCTGACATGAGCCATTCTTTTACACATCCGAATAACAATTGTGAACGTAATATTTTCCATGTTGTTAATGAATTGTTAAAACTTAAAAGTTATGTTGGATAATGTTTTTTTTTTGTGAATTAATCTGGATTCTTACGGGTCGACCATATCTGCGATGCCATTTTGGGATTTCCTTCTTTGTCTTGTAGTAACAGTGGAAGGGTGGGCTTTAAAAATCTTTTTGGATTTTTATAATTTTTGTATAACATATGTTGTTATTTTTTGTTTATGCATATGTGTTGTATATGCATAAACCCCCAACCTTCTGCCCAACGGAGATAAAGTCGCACTAGCTATCCAAACTCACTGCTCTCTCTCTCTCTCTCTCTCTCTCTCTCTGGTTTACTGGGAAGAGGAATCTCTCTCTCTCTATCCATACTCTACGTCAGTCTATGAGCTTTCTGTCTCCGTAACATATCTGTCAGAACACATAGCACTTAAGGCTTCTACTTGGAAAATGCTAATTTACCTAATGTTTAACATTACATGTTTAGACATCTGCGCCTAAATATTCTTTTTATTCGTTGTAAAATTACCCGGCGTTGCCCGGGTTTATGTATAAGATAAAATAAATGTATGGGTTCAAAACATTGTGTAATAACTAGCGCTATGACAACAGCATATTCTTTTCATTTGCTCGACTGTCGAGTATATATATCCGACACAGACACAGTTATTCAATCGTAAACCATATCACTCTATTTAAAAGTATATAAGATATCAACAGATACACACTCGAGAGTTAAAACAATGAGAAGAATATGCTGTTATCCTAGCTCTAGTAATAACTAGCACAATTTCAGTAGTCAATCATCTCAAACGTTATGTCACGGAATCACGAAATGGATGGCTATTTTTTTAGTTGTTGGTCACATGAGATATCCTCATTTATTGGGAAGTATTGATCGGAGTAGCCAGGTTATGTTTTATGCTGCCCTGTATTTTTTCTCACAAAATAAAAGGAAAATTATATACAGCCTCTGTTAGGAATGATATGATGTAGGACTTGGTCCTTAAGGAAAAGACATTGATAGAATTTCTGGAACATATATGCAAATGGTGAGGTAGATGTGCGGTGTAGGAGTTGATGAATAGACTACACATTCCCAACATAGTTGATTTTTGCGTCAGAATAGATCGGAATGATGTAAAAATGTTGAAAGGATGAATAATGCAGTGGCTCTCTTTTTTAATTGAAATATGAAAGTAATTAAGTTCTTCTTTCGTATCCATTCAAGGAAAAACTTTCAGAGTAAGGAACTTGCGTTGTCTAATGAGGCTATTAGTTATTGATAACTGATTGACAGAAACATTATCATGTCTGTGCAGTGACTAAGTAAATGTTTATCTAATTATAACTAAAAGTATGTCTTGCGCCTTTTTATTGAGCACTATTAATAATCTCATTAAATTCATTGGTTTTCATCTTTGAATGTATTTAAGCTGGGATCATATATACGTACACACACACACACGCGTATATATGCATATTTTGGCAGAAAGTCGTTATAAATACACGGTTTATTAAATACGACAGAGTTTTCTTTCTTTATATTTCTGTTGATTTTCTCGATTTGCCAAGAATTTTTTTTTCTCGTTTCACTTGGTAAGTTGCATATAAAGTTGCCGAGTAATTTTTTGTCAGCCATTTTTCTCGAGAGTTTGATCATTGATCGCCGTTAGGAAAAAAATTGTTGTTGTTGTTGTTGTTGTTGTTGTTGTTAAAGAGGCTATTTTTCTGTTGCCTTTTTATACATAATAATTTTATTTTGGTTTTATTTATTGGTCGGCAGCTCGAGTAAAATCAATAGAAAAATAAAGAAGAAATAAACTCTGCCGTATTTAATCAAACGGGTCTTGGTAACATGTTATGTGTGTGAGTGCGTGTATATGTGTGTGTCATTTGCAATTATATTTTCCGAAATTACTTCAACATTTCTCAATGTGGTGATAGGACTTAATAGTAGTGTTAAAATAAATGTATGTCAAGTAAACTACACCAAAACGTTCGTGTTTTTTTTTTCTGGGGGAAATCCTCAAGCTAATTTCCTGGGTGTGAAATACAAAATAGATTAATTATTATTTTTTTTTTTACTTGAAGGTCACCACAGAAGGCCACTCGAGAATAAGAGTTAATGAATGTAAGGTGAAATAATCGTTAATTATTTAAATTGGGTAAAAGTTGATTATTTATGAGGACGACCTGACAGGAGTTTGTTTACATTAGATTTGAATGCTACCATATTGTATTTAGCCGGGAAGCACGTCAGCAGAACAGTGTGGCAAAGGTGGGTAGTTCTGGGAAAGAAACTGTGTCCATGGAATTTGCTTTTACATTTAGACACAGATAGAGAGTGGGGGAAATCATATATAGAGATTTTAGCTAGTCGAGTAGTGTTTTTTTGTAAAGGTTTGCCAAGTGGGGACAATAGATTGGAGTTCAGACGAGCACTTACCATTTAAATAGCGATAAAGCAGAGACAGGCTCGCTACGTCTCTTCTGTGGGAAAGGTTGCAGGAAATAATAAAGGACATCACCTAGTAGGTTTTGAAGCCGGTTTTGAACTCTATCAAGACATGAGAGGATTGCTATGCAACTCCTGCCCAAATGTGGCAAAAGTAATCCATTGTAGGGTGCACTCGGCTTTTATACAGATACAGGATCACATCGGCAGTGAGATACTTACTGGAATGGTAGAGTGATCTAACCATCTTGCCAACGATCTTGGCAACCGATTTGATGTATGTGATCTATTGCAGATCAGAAGTGAAGGCCAGTCCCAGAAGCTTGTCAAACCTGGAGCTTCCTCAAAACTAGATCCATTCATTTCAATTGGGATGCAGTGGCAATCAGAGCGATTGCGATGAAAGGAGAGAAGCTTGTTTTTCGATGCATTCAAATTTACCAACCACCTTTTTCTCCATCGCACTATATTTTAAAGATCTTTCTGACGAAGGTCTTTCTGATTCTCTCTTTTATCAGAAAGATATTTGTCATTGCTGGCCTTTGAAGTCTCGCCATAAATTGTCGTATTGTCTGCATAAATGTCTATGAATGACCTAAAAATGTGAGTTGATTGATGAAGATCAGGAACAAGATTAAACCCAAGATGGAACTCTGAGGAACACCAACGTTAATACAGTAAGTTTCTGATTCTCATATATCAACGACTACTCTTATAAGCCTATAAGAGAAAGGATTTTTATAACTAAGAGGACAGTCCCAGCTATTTCATAGCTGGCGATCTTGTGAAAAAGAACTTTATGCCACACTCTATCAAAATCCTTTGATATGTCAAGAGCTATTGCTCTAGAAACAAAGCTTCCATTGAGTGACTCATTAATCCTGTGCGATATAATAATTAGTACATCAGTTGTAGATCTTGCAGAACGGAAACCATACTGCATATCACTAAGCTGGTTATGTTTGCTAAGGTGGTTGACCACTTTTGTGTTTATCACAGTTTCCAGCAACTTACTTATGACGCACAGGAGACTGTTTGGTCTGTATTGAGAGGAAAATAATCAATCACTGGAATTTTTAAATACTGTGAAGACTAATGAAGTTTTCCAAGGTGTTGGAAAGCATTTCAAGTAGCGTTTCAGGAGAGTGCTTACACAGCTTTGTAAGTATGAGAGTTCGTTCCGGTTGAAGCTTTATGAGCGCTATGACTGGAATATTGTCCGGGCCAGTTGCTTTACTAGAATCAAGGTTTTTGAAAAGTTGTGCAACATTACGTACATACATTTTTATGTTGCTTAGTGTGTTTGAAGTCACAGGAGGGAATACGAGATGTAGGCAACCCTGATCACAAAGGATAGAATTTGTTGCAATGTTCTTGGTAAAGAATTTTGATTTGCGAGTCCATTGATGATGGTAAGGATAGAGGACACGCTTCTGTTCAGGACCCTATTTGTTATTTGTCAAAAACTGGTCAGGCCCAAGCTTCACTACTTTAAACTTGATGTACTAAACATACGAATCTCTTGCATTTTTTATTGGTCTTTTACAATGGTTTCTGGCAATCTTAAAGCTGGCTTTAGTTTCACAACATCTATTATGCTGGAAGCAATGGAAATAGTGATTTCTGTGCACAATGGTAATGCCATATTCTGAAGTGAACCATGACTGGCTGTTGGGCTTTTGCTGGAATTCTTTGGAGGGTCCGTAAGAATTTGGTTGTCATATGTTACGCTAGTACTTTTAATTGCTGCAATTTTTGGGGAGTTACTAACGCAGTGCAAACCTAAGCCATTCTGTTGTTTGCAAGTCAATGAAATTCATCTCAAATCAATCCTAGCTGCAGACACCAGCTGGGGATATATCTTAACCTCTAGCTAATGGTTGTCTCTCCATAGATCAGAAAAAGTGTTTTTCCCTAAAGAAGAAATAAAGCAGTGACTAGTACATTAAAGAAGGAAGTCACCAGGATCGTTATTTTTATGAGAGGTAGGCAACTAATTTCAACGTATTGTCCTCCTCTACAAAACATTCACAACATACTCCCGACTAGCTACAACAACTGTCAGTAATTTTATCTTACTTTCTAGCAGAACCTAAAACTAAACGAAAATTACATAAGTAAAGTATATTTCCTGGAACTGTCCATCCGTGGAACACAATATCGTAGGGTTACTTTCCGGCTGACTATAACGGAGTCGTGTTAAACTCTAATGTAATTTTTTTCTTCTTGAATAATCAAACCTGCCCCAAGTTCAATCATGTATTGATCATCAAGGTGTTGACTCACAGTCTACGGGAAACACATTAACCCTTATCCTTGAGTGACCCTTGAGCCTTGATAAGCAATGACTTGCGAGTTAAAAAAGCAACTATGCCCATAATAACAAAGCTATAGTATTCATCTCTGGTAAATATCCATGAAAAATCGTCCCAAATCGAAATCAAGTGATCTTATCCCAAACAGCAAATCAAGCAAAGTATGAATGAAACATAATCTTTCATAACTGAGAATACCGCGAATGTTAGCATCACTATTATTTTCATCGATTGCCATGGACTATAACATCCTTCGCGAGAGTCCATTGTCTAAAATCCTCAACCCGACCAAGTATTTCTGACCTAATAGGTTCCTCACGTCATGTTCCAGCTCCTGTCATATCTCTGCATTGTGTTACACGCCTACACTTTTTAAAAAGTATTATTACAAAATGTGCTCGTTTGAACTTGCTGAAATTGTGATCGTTCAAATAATTGTTGCCACCCTTCCCAAATAGCAACAATGTCCCACCCCTTCAGTGTAGAGCTTCCTAGACATTGGAACGTTTTCTACTGTATTAGTGAGTTTTTGAACTACTTGCATTTGAAATACTTTAACATATTCTTGTTTCCCCAACAGTATCACCATGCATAAATGTAAATGTTATATCAACAAATATCTTGCTGCCCAACTCCTCATCTGGCTGTATCTTATTAATTTGGACCTTATTACATCAACACTTTTACATTTCAGTAGCACTATGTCTTGGGGTGGAGAAGGGGTAAACAAAATACATTTTTTTTTAATTTTAATGTTATAAAGCTCCAGGAAAATATATGGATTTTTTTTTTAATTCTTGCCAGCTTAAAATCAATGTCAAAAAAGAATATATATTTTTTTTAGTTTGAAGTATCACAATTTTCTGTTATTCTGATATTGTTTTGCATAGTTTTAAAGAAAGAAGTATATTTATATCACTTGATTGTGAGAGAGCAGCATTTAGATTGAAAATCGATTAGTATCACAGCAGGTTTGTCCTATTTTCTTTTGTTCTAAAGAGATAAATAAGTGTATATTTGACACTTCAATTTTGCTAACAATTAAAAAAGAACGTGCTTAGCATAATACTGTATTTGATATCACTCCAATGACGCAATTTCCAAGCATAAATAAACAAAAGATGTTCAAATTGACATGATCTAAAGATAACATTGTTTCCATTAGAAAATCCAAAAAGATTAAAGATAAATTAATTTACCATTCGTTGTCTACGGACTTAAAACGGCATCCACGTCAAGCAAGTGCGTCAAAGACGATTGTTTCGTTTCTTCTTATATGAAGATGCCATGCTATACGGTCTCGTTGTTTGGAATTCGTAAATTCTGAATAGTAAAATCTTATTTTTTTAATTCATTTAAAATGGCAATGTTATAAGTATATTATGTCGATCGCAACGTTATAGTCGATTATTATCATTGCTACGTTACAAGTCGATTATTACCATCATAACATTATAATTTGCTTATTGCATGTAAATGTTGCATACCCCATTCTTACAATAGCAAACTTCTAAATAATTTATTATTATGGCAATATTTACCATGGAAATTAAGCAAATCGCTTATTACCATAGCAATGTTACAAATCGCTTATTAGCATTGCAATATTACAAAACGACTTATTATCACGAAATGTTAAAAATCGCTTATTACAATGGAAATGTTTGAAATCGTTTATTTCCATGGAAATGGTACAAATCACTTATTACCACGGAAATATTACTAATAACTTATTACCATGGTACTGTTAAAAAATTGCTTATTACCATGGACATGTTAGAAATCGCTATTGTCATTGCAATGTTGCAAATCGCTTATTAGCAGTGCAATATTACAAATAGCTTATTACCATGGAAATGTTACAAATCACTTATTACCATGGAAATGTTACAAATAACTTATTACCATGGAAATATTACAAATCGCTTATTACCATGGAAATGTTACAAATCGCTTATTACCATGGAAATGTTACAAATCGCTTATTACTATACCAATGTTACAAATCGCTTATTACCATGGAAATGTTACAAATCGCTTGTTACCATGGAAATGTTACGAATCGCTTATTACCATGGAAATGTTACAAATCGCTTATTACCATTCCAATGTTACAAATCGCTTATTACCATGGAAATATTACAAATCGCTTATTACCATGGAAACGTTACAAATCGCTTATTACCATGGAAATGTTACAAATCGCTTATTACCATAGCAATGTTACAAATCGCTTATTACCATATCAATGTTACAAATTGCTTATTACCATGGAAATATTACAAATCGTTTATTACAATGGAAACGTTACAAATCGCTTATTACCATGGAAATGTTACAAATCGCTTATTACCATGCAAACTTACAAATCACTTATTACTATGGAGATTAACTAATGTAACTAATTAATCAACCGGCTAAGTTGAAATCAACCAAGTTATAATCTTATTTTTGTTTTTAAAATTACTAAGGAGTCAGTTTTTATCAAGTTCTAAAAGTCAGTCGATTATAAACGGAGATATAAAGGATAAATATCAAAGATATAAAGGCTTAGTTATTAGTTAATACCAAATGACATAAAATACGTGTATTGTTTTGAGTGTTTTTTTTGTGTTTTGGTGGGGAAGGTATATAAACTCTTTTGAAAACTATTTATTGATAAACGGCATAATAAAAACATTTTGTCACATTTATTCCATATCATCTCTTATGAAATTATCAGATTTGAAACAATGAAATTTAAATTATTTTTACAATAAGATCCAGCAGTTATCAATGTGAGAAACTGTTACTGATGCTAATAATTAATGAGATTGATCGATTAACACTTGAATAATGATGAATACTGGACTAAGAATCTTTCGATATTGTTCAATCAAAATCTCCAAAAAAAAAGTAATTTTTCTTGTTTTGTCATACAAATCCCCAGTGAATGTGAGAACTAAATGATAAAAACGGTAAATAGGATTTACAAGGCTTCCAAGAGTTTCACAAGTTCTAATATTTGTGTATTTGACTGCATTTCTATGCAAGTTAATTCTGAATATCTATCTATCGATCTATCTATCTATCTGTCTATATTTATATATAGATAAATAAATAAATATATATATATATATACTAGCTGTACCCTGCCACGCGTTGCTGCGACTAAAATTGGTGCAATGGAAAAAGTTGAAAAATGAGAAGATGCATGTTTCATATAGGTTTAATTTCACATTTCGTATGGGTACACAGTTTTATTGTTCCACTTTCTTAGCTGATACTGACATTTTCTGGTTTGGTGACTCTTGAACACGTAATATAATTTTTCCATGTAAAAACAAAACAGGCAGTGTGTAGGTGTAAGCCACACAATTGTAAAGATTGTTCCCTGAGCTTTGTTGATGGTTATAGTAAACGACAATAAAATTGGAAAGTGCAATTTCCTAAAGTGTAATGGCGTATCCGGTGGAATCATAGGAATGCATGGAATGAAGATATATTCACCTGTGAAAGGCCCTGTTAAAATTGTTGTTTCTATGATATTGTTTGTTAATTTGTTTACTGCACGCCATGTTCCATTGCAAAGCTTGGACTGATTTATATTTCACAATATGATAATTAGTATGCCAATTTTTAGTTGCACTACATGCGGTGGCATCCCTGGCAAATATAGCTGTTGGATAGTTAACCACTTTATCTGCTTCCACAACAGTGTCGATGGATTTGTATTTGACTAACTTACTTGGAATTTTACGTTGAATAATGGCGTTAAGTTCATGGACGTCTTTATAATGAGATGCAAAAATAGCTCGTTCATCAGTCAAGTGGAATTCGTATAATTAATTTGAATATCTGCAAACACTTTTTACACCAATTCTTCTTTTGATGTAATAAAATTACAGAAGTTAAGAGTCAAAGAATTTCGCCCTTAACTCAGATCAGCCGGCACTTTTCCGTACACAATTTCCCACAAGTGATGAAAAAATTTCTGTGCGGATCGAGCAGTCTACAACTGGATATGCATATTTTGAGTTAAGTTCAACGTCTTCAGATGGCACCAAAAAGTAGAGTATTTAGGCAAGCATTTATTTCATCTGATGGTGTTGATTGGGGAATTTCAGGTAACATATGTCTGAAATCTCCTGCAAGCAATATTATTGCATTCTCAAATGGTCTGACATTGCCACGCACACGTTGCAAGGATCTACCAAGAGCGTAATGTGATTTTCTGTGTACCATTGTGCATTCATCCCAAACAATAAGTTTGCATTTATGCAATATTTTTCCTCATACTTGATGTTTTGGATATGTCGAACATAAGATTTTGGAAAAATTGAATGTTTCAAAGTAGAATAAATAGTTCTTCTACTTGTTAGCAAGGTCGCAGGTATTCCGCATGCAGCAAGTGCTAAAGCTATGTCATTTTGTAACTGAATGGCTGCCAAAATCAATTTAATTAGAAAGGTTTTACCAGTTACTCATGGTGCTGTTCAAGGTAGCAGTAATTTCCAAAGAACTTCTATTCTCACAGTAAGTAAATTACGTGACTAAAATAGGATTTATCAACGTTTTGACAATGCCTTATTCACTGTAATTAATTTAGGAGACTAAAATAGATGAGGGATTAGAGATGGACAGATAGAGAGAAAGATATATCGATATAAAAGAGAAAGCGAGATAGAAATAGAGAAAGAGAAGGAAATAGAGAGAGATAGAGGAATCGAGAGATAGCCAGAGAGAGGGAGATAGTTAGAAGCAGAGAGGGAGCGAGACAGGAAAGGAGAGAAGGGTAGAGAGATAAAGGGAGTTAGAGAAAGAAAGGGGCTAAAAGAGAGATGGAGAGGGTGATATAGGGAGATAGATTGAGAGAGAGGGAGAGATGGATGGAGAGATATTAAGAGAGGGCGAGAGAGAGGGGGACGGAAACAGAAGGTGAAATACACTTCACCGTTTTTTCCTCAATCAGTAGAGGAGAAATCCTTCTAGACTGAGGCAATTTTTATTTTTATTACTATCCAAGGTACACTGGGGAGCGTGAGCTGTACTTTCACCTAACAATTTAATAAACACAAAGATATTGTAAAATTTCAATTTAACGTGAAAATACTATTGTAAAAAATAGCACGATAACATAAGTAGGTGTGTCAGAAATTTAGTGGAAAATATTGAATAAATCCATCCCGTCTTTCCAAGCTTATAACTCCTCGAAAATATAATTAAAGCTCTATTTTTTTCAATTAAAGGAGCAAGGACGAAGGCTTCATAAAAAAACAAACAACGTGTTTTTTTAAGGTTTTAAACTTCGGACTTTACAGGTAAATTTCTAAAAACACTACTTTTTTTGTTTTAAATTTGAATATATTATTTATTGATCTTTTATCTTCAATTTGTGATATATAACACTTTGGTGAGTAAATTACTTATTTACTTTTTAATAGACATTTTAAAATGAGAGGCGTGAATTAATTCGACCCCCTGTCTTTCCAAGCTTATAACTACTCGAAAAATGTAATGTAAGCCCTATTTTTTTCAATTAAAGGAGCAAGGACCAAGGTTTTATTTAAAAAAAAAGCAAGAAAAAACAGACAACGTGTTTTTTTTTTTTTTTAAAGGTTTTACACTTCGGACTTTACAAGTAAATTTCTAAAAAAACAATACTTCTTTGTTTTAAATTTGAATATATTATTAGTTCATCTTTTATCTTCAATTTGTGATATATAAAACTTTGATGAGTAAATTAATTATTTACTTTTTAATAATCACTTAAAAATGGGGGCCGTGAATTAAAAAAAAACGTGTGTCTAAAATATTATACTCGGTTTATTGGAAAGAGCATAAAATTTTACATTGGCCCTGAAAATATCGTAAAAATTGAATCAACAGAAGAATTTTGATAGCTATTTAAATTCTAAAAATTGAAAAATACTGAGCTTGAAAAATTCAATTAATTTCATTACTTTTTATTAAAAAATAAAAAAAATATATTTCTATTACTTTTAAAACAACTTTAATAGTTTATTTTGGAAGTATAATCCATAAAGAAAATAAACAACCCACTTTTAAAAGAGAAATTACGAGTTTTTTTTTTAATATTTTATTCGCAGTTTCGTGTTAGGGGTGTCAAAAATTCCTACAAAAATTCTGATACACCTATAACATAAGTGCATAAGCGCCACTTTATTTTAACGCTAGGAAAGTAAAGTAAAATTTTAAATGTAGAAATATCAACAGAAAAAAAAATAGAAACAAAACCCCCAAAAAACTACCGTACATTTGTATTTCTTATTAAATGTTTGTAGAAAATGTCATTCTTTTGTTGTCAAATAAATAAATTTTAAGCAATTTTTGCGATAAATTATAGCAACTTCGTTAATTTTACGACTTGGTCCAGCGTATTATAAACACTCCAACCTCCCATGTTAAAAATAGTTTTCGGAGTAACCCCCAATTTCCCCATGTTAAGAACGGCTTTCGAGGTTTGAGAGGGGTGTTTCATCCGAAAGCTCTTTTAAACATGGGGAGTTTATAATACACTGAAACAAGTCGTAAAAATTAAACAGCAATTTTCTTATTTTTTATAGTTTAGACAATGTGAAACAATTTTTTTAATGTATTTTTTCAAGTATTTATATAAACAATGCTGTGAAAGAATCTAAACAATTAAAACGTAATGTTTGATGGGAGAAAAGCCATGAGATAAACAAATGCACTTAAAATTTAAAATGGAAAGATAAACAAATGTTTTTTAATTTAAAAAAATAGGGATTTTTTTTCTTATCGATTAAAATCTTGTAATTCGAGAGTCGTTGAAACGCGAGTTACCGGAAGTAAAACTGAGAAGCGTTTCTTACGAAAAAATATTTTTATTTTCATTAAGTTTATATTTTGCAATTTTAATTTATATATATATATATTAATTTTATATTTAAACACCTGGCAAGGCCAAAGGGGAGACAACCAATCAAAGAAAAACCGTAAGCAAAATTCATCTCAAAGCAGAAAAACTGAAGCTAGGACACTACATATATAAATGTAGGCAAATTCTGACATAATTTATTGCTTTGAAAATATAGTTTTTTTTTTACCAATTGTCATGTAATTTTAGACATAGAATAGTATTATGATATTCAAAAAACCTACAAATTTGTATGTTATATCGTCAGATATACCCAAAGGTATGACAATTTCAGTATATATATATATATATATATATACATATATATATATATATATATATATATATATATATATATATATATATATATATATATATATATATATATAGGGTGCGATTATGAATATCTCCAGTATTAAATAATCCTTTTACGCTGTGAAATTCACTCCGTGTATGAAGACCAAAGAAGGGTGATGTATCATATCTTGGGCACTACTCGTTTCCTGGAATTTTAAATGTTATTTTCTTTCTCAGCACCCTCGAAAACATATAATAGTGGTAATTTTAAAGGAATTTTTGAGGATTGAAAGATACTGCCCTTTTACCAATGTTTCAATAATAGTCATCTGTTTACCTAGTTTTGCATATGAATTACAAAATATATGATATTTCCCCAAGACCTCTGACCTTGGTTTTAATACATAAAGTAAATTTCACAGTGAATAAGGGTTATTTGATACTCGAGATATTCATAATCGTACTCTATTTCCAAACCAGGGAAGTATTACATATGAGAAATATTTAGAGTCAGGTTTTCCCTTGCTGTTATTTGAGATCATTTGAAACAATAGAGCAAGTTTTAGTCTCCCCTCCATCAAGGCCTGAGTTTTGAGGGAAATAATTATTTCTACAGTATTACATCTCCAATCTGGTTCTGAGTATTGAGTATAATTTCAGTTCTAGCACTCGCACGCGTTTGGATGTTTGCTTTGCTCTGGCTTGTTCAAAGGTGAGGAGTCCACCATCGAAATACTGCCACCCAACTGTCTCCCATCAAATGCCAGGCAGCTGGGGGCGAGGGCATACATATATATTGAGTCAGGTATAATTAAAAGAAAGAAAACAAATAAGTGTATACTCATTAGATTTTCCATGTATATGGTTGTAGACTGCGGTGAGAATGATAGAGGTTCGGCGGGTTAACAGAAAGCAGAAAGATTCAACAAAGCAAGAAAAATGGAAAAAAGCACACAACAATCCAGACAGTTGAATTTTATAATATTTTGTGGGGGGGGTGCCTTTTTTTTCATAGAACAATTAAAATTGAACGACGCTGAAAGAAAAACATGTAACTGGCAGAAATGAATAAAAGTATCACGAATCAGCAAAAGGTCCTTCTATACAACCACCATCAGAAGGCTCAATGAGGCTTAAAAGAACAAGAGATCCCCTCGGGCTAAATGTTTATCAGAAGATAAGTTGGAGCTTGAAACACAAGAAAACTCTGCTGGCTAAATGTTCATTCGAAGGCTATATATATATATATATATATATATATATATATATATATATATATATATATATATATATATATATATAAATACACATATATACATATACATACATATACAAAAATATAAGCATAAAAAATACAAGAACATGTAAGGCAGCATATTGATGTGCACATCAATATAATTATGCATTACATGGACAGGAATGTATATATATATATATATATATATATATATATATATATATATTATATATATATATAAACAATATACAACCATATATATACATATATATGTATACACATCCCAATATAAACACATACATACATACATATATAGGCGCATATGCACATACTTATATATTCTAACACAGATATCAATTACTATTTAAAGGCATGTATGAATTAAAGTGAGTGAATTACTAGAGATATGAAGTTAACGATGTAAACATAGATGTAAACATATATATATATATCCTATTAAATGAAAACAATGCTCATTGTACTGTAGATATATAATGAGCTCAATAGGCATAGATATCCTAGATCTATATTAATATTGAGTAAAATGATTCATAGTTGTGAATTAAAAACCAGTTTCAAAAGGGAAAAGAAACAAAATAATTCGATTGTAGGATCGTGTCGGAAACGATCTTCATTTTATTGAAACTGACACCCAACTTACATTAACAAGGGAGACAACTGCAATTTTTTGAAAAATTAAGTAGGAATTAAAAAAAAACACTTGAGTTGATTAAAGGGAGATAACTTCTAATTAATTTAGGGATTAATTATTTATTTATTTTAATGCTTAATATAGAAAAATTAATAACATCCATAATAGTAATGATATACATCTTATGATACTATAATAGATAGATAATAATAGTTATAATAATGATAATAATAGCAATATAAATAATAATAATAATAATAATAATAATAATAATAATAATAATAATAATAATAATAATAATAGTTATTAAATTATTAATTATAAACGGTTAAAATCAGATTAAGAATAAGATTATTTTTATTATTTTATGGGAGTTTAAATCTGTCAAATTTAAACCAACGTTTATGAATACTACTTGAAAAAATCTCGACCAAACTTTTAAACCGAAAGTAGATTTTTTCCCGTTATATTCATAAACGTTGGTTTTAATTTGACAGATCGTACAACCGAGTTGATTTTGTTTGTTTTTCCTTTTGAAACTGATGTTTAATTCACAATTATGAAGCTCTTTTACCCTCTCTCTCTCCATCTCTCTCTCTCTCTCTCTCTCTCTATATATATATATATATATATATATATATATATATATATATATATAATCGTTATGCAAATGTTTCACCCTCGGATGTTCTGAATAACACGTATGGTTCTGCGATTTGCGACCACCTTATAAATAACCATGCGTGTGCCACGAATTTCAGTGCTGACATGTTTACGATCTTGAGTAAGTCGCACTCGTTCGTTCATTTAAAAATTCGAGAGACTATTTTTATTAAGTCTTTGAGATCTTCTCTTTGCAAGCAAAAAGAAAATCTTTTAGGACTTAATTTAGTCTCTATGTAATTTTTCCTCCGTTTATTTATTTATTTCCCCCCCTCCGCCATATTCATGACTTTTTTTCAAATCGTATTTTCCTCGATTTAACTCTTGTTGTATATTGGTTTAAATTGGAGGAGATGATATATTAAAACGTGTCATGTGTTATCTAGTGGATGTAAGATATTGTTCTTTTACCAGACAGATAATAAACGTATAAATCGTATGTATGTTGTTTAGCCAGGAGGGCATGATATTGACGTGTAAACTGACTCATGTTGTATCAGACTTATCACACGGGATGTTTTTACAGTTCATATGTAAGAAAAAGAATATATGCTTCATACCTTTTTTTCTTGAAGGGTTCTCCTGTATCTTCCCGCTGCTCCGTGACGAACCATGAAGCGATCAGCACCATCCAATTGTAGACATCTGTTCTTATTTGTGAAATCATAAAACAACTCTTTATATTTTTATAATATAAATTTATTACAGTTTTCTCAAATGGTTTTCACAGGATCTGCAGTTCGTCTACATTTTCTGTTCTTACAGGTCGCTCCCTGTAAAAGTACACGATAACAAATAATTGATAGTCTGTAATTTCTCATGAACAAACAATTCCACATAATTTATATAAAAATCAATAGGATGAAATTCTCTCCCTTAACCGACTAGTTTTAACGTTAACAACACTTTTTTATTTAATACTTCTTTTTCTATAAGTTTTTGTCTTTAAAAGTTTAGTTAAGGCCAGCCATGTCTACTGTCTGTGATTGCCATTTTATACCTCTTATTGATAAAACCGCTTTTATAGAAGTAAAAGTGTGACATAAAAAGGACCCGTGACGTAGTGAATATAGTACTTGGTAAAATCCAGATGTTGGTTGGTTGGTTGGTTGTTTTTGTTTTACGGCATATCAATCCTTTTCGGGTTATTTAATGCCGAATCCAAAGATTTTGAAGAAAATTTTTTTAATAGAATATATTTGTTGTTTTCAAGTCGGTTTCTATTCAACCCATAGTTGGAACCCTAACAGGTACTACCACTCCGGGTCAGAGTGGACCTGGGAGCAATGGTAATTAAAGGGTGGCTCCACACTCCCCAAAGCCCACAAGCTGGGGCCTCACCATTGGATATAGTTTAAGGTCGTATCCAGGACCCCCATTGAGGGACTTTTACCCTCTGCAGGTGGGGGGCAGTGGGTGTATTCTAATGCCCCACAGACAGGGCCGGAAATTCAGATGTAAATTCGAAGATTGAAATTTCAATGCTCACTGCAGGTGGCACTTAAATACATTTATGAATTACTTAGAACTTTTACCCAATTAACGCTGATGAAACAAGAGCATGTTACTCCCATGCATTAAATAAAAGGTTCCGTTCGAAATTCTATGAAGATTTCCAAATTCGACAGAAAGATCCCCGAATTTGACAAAACACACCGGAAGAAGGTTGGAAGTAATATTGACCGAAACGTTATGAAAACAACATTTGAAATTAGAACAGTAGTTCAAATAAGCCCCAATAATACGCTATGATAAACAGTGTTATAAACGTTTAATTTAGTTGGTTTCGATATAGAATTAAAGTCTACTGCGTTTGGTATAAAGTATGTGTTATTGAGTGATAAGCATTTTGCGCCTTGACTGAAAATATAAAATATATAACTATTTTTCGCCTTTTGAAAATATTTTTAAGCAGGAAGTCTGAAAATTTAATTAAGATTTTTTTTTCTATTTTTTTCCATTCAGTTGAGGTGAAGTTTCAGTCAAAGAGATGTTTGCTGCTTACAAGATCAAGGCGAAGGTCATCGAAAGATTCCTTCCTTTATCGGCAATCTTTCTTTATACTTAATTGCATTTGCCTTTACTTGATTGGCCCTTGCCTTGCACGTTTTGTGCAAACATGGGATTTCGCAATGAAACGACTTGCAGCAAAAATTCTTTTCCTTTTTTAATTGTCAAAGTGCTTCTTACTTAGCATAATCCTTTTCTGTTTCTCTTGGCTTTTTTGTTGTTGTGCATTTCTTTTTTGTTTTCTTTTCTCATTGAGATGATCAAATAAATAAAATGTAATCCAATTAAATTGGCTCAAAGTTCGTTTATTGGCTCATCTTCATAAAAAGGAAAAACATTTGAACATTTAATGCATTCCTAATACCCGGCTAATCCAAAACATTTCCAATTCAAAAGAAATTGGAGTAACATTTTCTGGAAAGTGTAATCTCTATTTGTATCCCCCTTTATAATGTATCTTACATACATTGCATGGTTTCCAGTTGAAAAGATAATAACACGTTTATTTAAGAATAATAATAAAATTGTTTTGTTTAAAATTGATAATAATAATAATAATAATAATAATAATAATAATAATAATAATAATAATTGTATTGTAGCCTACATTGCACTGTGGAGAACTTACTAATAATTTTATAAAATTATTTTTATATATAATGACTTGCCTTTAAGATTAAAATGCAAAAGTCAAGCATTATATTTTAATTGTGCTATGAACAGAAACAGTAATTTCGAACGCACCATTTTCATATTAAAGAACATACTGTTGATTTTATATACCTGGCCTTACACCTAGTGCGGTGATAATGGCTTGAATTTAAGTTTACAATGGAAAAGTCAAGTATCATTGTGCAATTGTGCTTTAAATAAAAGCATTCATTTCGAACACGCCCTCTGCCATATCAAAGAAACTACTGTTAATTTTATACGTTGGGCCTTTCAGCTTGTGTGATAATAAAACTTAGGAAACGCATTTGTGATGTTAGGCTGTGTAAGATGTTAACTTCGGTCAAAATCGCCTGTTCCTTCTTTCTTCAAATTACTTCGCTTATCGATTATTGATACTTATCAAAGACATTCCGATACAATATCTTTTTAAGAACACTGTCAGGCACATAAAGTACGAGCGTGTTAAATTTCATAAAAAATCGACGCACCCATTTTCGCGTCCGTAGGGAACGAACTCAGACACACAGACGCAGAGACACACAGACAAAGTTCCTTTTTCATAATAGTAGAGACTTGGAATTATAAAAATTATAAGATGAGAAATAAAAAAGCAACATGGGCTTAGTACTAGGCGCAGGAATGCACAGTGGTTGTCACTCAATAATGGTAAATGCTGAGTGTGGCATAATAAGGTTAAATGACGCTATACTTACAACCAATGCTATTTTTTTACATAGGCATCACTACATTATCAAGGCCAAGAGGCCACTCAAGGATAAGGGTTAAAGAGTGTACATTAGAAATTGGACAATATAGTAATCATTAGTAATGAAAATTTGGTAAATTTGATAACTTATATGGAACGGCTCATCAAGAACTTATTTACGTTAGACTTGAAGACAACCATATTGTAGTCAGCCGGAAAGCAGGGAAACGGAAGACAATTCCACAGGCGTGCAGTTCTAAGAAAGAAGCTTTGTTCATGGAATCTACGTTTAGGTTTAGGCACAGATAAAGAGTGGGGGGAATTATTGATAGTATTTACAGCTAGACGAGTGTTTCTTGTGAAAGTTTGGCGAGGGGGGACCATAGATTGAAGCTCAGTCGAACACTTTCCATGAAAATAACGATACATCAGAGACAAACTCATTTACATCATTAAACAACCCTCAAAACTGAATATTCTCTATAAAGTATGGATCAAAAAAGTAATATGGACTGAGGACAGAAATGAATAGTGTTCCTTATTCCATTAAGATCAATTCTGGATCTTTCTACTAATATGATACTAATATATACATACATATATATATATATATATATATATATATATATATATATACAAATACTAATATTGAAAATTTATTCAAATTTTCAAAAAATCCTTATAAACCTACAAGGAATGTATACAAAATTTTAATTATTCAACAAAGAATACAAATAAAATAGAACAATTCTTATTCCATGGAGTTTCGAAGAATGCAATTCTTCTCATCAGAGTTTTTTTTTACATGGTAGTCACCACTTATCAAGGCCCGGAGGCCACTCGGGCATATGGATTATTGCGTGTAGAGTAATCTATGCGATAATGTTATAGTAATCGTTAGTACTGGAGATTTGGTAAAGTATCTTACTTAAGGACGGTTCATCAGGTATTTGTTTATGTTGGACTTGAAGACATCCAAGTTGTAGTCACGTGGGAAACAGGCAACTGGAGGAGAGTTCCACAGGCGTGCACTTCTAAGAAAGAAGCTTTGTTCATGGAATCTACGCTTTTATTTAGGCACAGATAAAGACTGAGGAAAATCACTGACAGTGATTTCAGCTAAACGGGTGTTTTTCGTGAAAGATTGGCGAGGGGGGACTAGAGATTGGAGCTCAGACGAGCACTTTCCATGGAAATAACAACAAAACAAAGACAGGCTCGCAACATCTATTCTGTGGGAGAGAGGTTGCAGGGAAAAGAAAAGGGCATCCCCCACTGTAAATTATACAACAAATGTTAAAGGCTAATGCACCACAAAAAAAAAAACAAATAATATGAAGTTTATTATATTTGCATGAAAAAGTCATTTAACAGTTTGCGAGAGTTTAAAGGGATTCAATGGGATTGAGAAAGCAAGAAACGGAAAAAGGATAAAATCCAATTAGAAAATGGTGAAATCCAGAACATATATATATGTATATATATATATATATATATATATATATATATATATATATATATATATATATATATATATATATATATATATATATTATTGAGAGCAGCAGTGTATTCAGATTACTTAATAGAAAGATTTTGCTACTTTGCCGCAAATGCATGCATTAAGTCGCCTTTTTACAGTTATATATATATATATATATATATATATTATAACATTTTACACAAAAATATTAATTAAATATATGTATGTGTATAAATATAAATATATATGAATTTGCTATTGATCGCAATACTGCATTGTTATAGCGGACTACAGAAAACGCTCTCTTTATGGATGTTTGCAGAAGTTATAGTAGTTGTGCCAATAAACAAACAAATGAGTAAAATTAATTCCCGACCGAACTTGTCACATCAAAAGTGTTTCAGGTATTTATTGACTGTGTGTATATTGATTTCAGTTCGAAATTAAACGGCTGCTGTTTATGTTTAGTTGTGAAATGTTAAGTTTTATGTTTCTGTTCTCTCGATTGTGATTAAAACAAAAGGAAGTCGATAGCACGCATACTCATGAGTTGTCGGTCACGTGACCGTTTCTTCCTTCGAGCATAGCTAACATTTACTAAAATAACGGTACTGATTTAGCACATTGCCACAATACGAGGGGCGTGCACAAAGTAATGCCCCTGACCCACGTCAGTTGTCTAATCTAGCTGAAATTTTGCATGTGCAATGATTTATATCTCTACGGGTTATGTGGTAAATTACAGCTCTGAACTAATTGTGGTTTCTGTTTTACAGGTGTTTGAACTGAGTCAGGTGTGAAATGGAGTCTGTTGAATGTCGAGCAGTGATCCGGTTTTTGTATTTGAAAGGACGCACACCACAGGAGACCTTTGTTGAAATGAAAGAAACTCATGGTGATAAGGCCCCATCATAGGACCTTGTAAAACGCTGGCATCGTGAATTCAAACATGGCCGGAAGTCTATGGAAACAGCTCCCAGACCTGGTCGCCCCCCTTCTGCCATTGATCAGGCATCTGTCCGTCAAGTTGAGGTTGCCATTTTGGAAGATCGGCACATTACTATTCGCCAAATAACCAAAGGTGTCAGGATTAGTACAGGGTCTGTAAAAACTATCATTCATGATCATTTGCATATGCATAAGGTGTCTGCCAGATGGATTCCCAGGTTGCTCACACGATTCCAGAAGCGAGAACGTGTCGAGTGCTCGACGATGAATTTGGAGATGTGCCAAAAGATAAGTCAAAGTTTTCAAAAGACTGATTACACAGGATGAAACCTGGGTCCATCACAATGATCCAGAGACCAAAGCCCAGTCAATGCAGTGGAAGCACTTGGACTCACCACCTCCAAAGAAGGCAAGGGTGCAGCCCTCCGCTAGTAAGGTCATGCTCACAGTCTTCTGGGAACAGGACGGAGTAGTGATGAGAGATTTCCTGGCAAAGGGTACCACAATTACAGGAGCCTATTATGCTTCACTTTTGAGGAAGCTATCAAAATCAAGAGGGGGGGCCAGATCAGCAAAGGGACCCTCCTCCTGCAGGACAATGCTCCGGTCCACAACTCGCATGTTCCCAGATTAGAAACACGGGCGTGTGGTTATGAAATCCTCCCCCATCCTCCCTACTCTCCTGACTTTGCACCTTATGACTTTCACCTCTTCCCAGCCATGAAGTTATTTTTTAAAGGAAAGCGTTTCCCAGATGATGCAGCCTTGATTTCTGAAGTCACGTCGTATTGGAGGACCAACCTGGGGTATTCTACAAAAACGGTCTCCAGAGCTGCATCAAATGATGGAAGAAATGCATAACTCTGGGTGGTTCCTATGTAGAGAAAGACTAATAATTGTGCCAAGTTTCGTTGCTCTACTGCTATGGGAAGTGGGTAAGGGGCATTACTTATTGCACGCCCCTCGGATATATATATATATATATATATATATATATATATATATATATATATATATATGTGTGTGTGTATGTGTGTGTTCACACCAAACAACGCAGATTTTTTTGCTCCCACTGAACCATATGAGTTACTATGATAGGGGCCAGATTTATAGGAGTAAATTTGGGTAAAAAATTTGGCAGCAAGATATTTGTTCACATTGCATTTAAATTTATGAATGTGTGTACTGTCGAGGAAAAAGGAAACAGGGAGAAAATTCCAAAGGCAAATATTGCAAGGAGAGAGCCTATTAAAGTCCAAAAGTATCCAGAATCTAGAGATTTCTATGATGAATGGGTGTAATTTTGCTGCTAGTCAGATTATTCGAGAAAGATTCACGTTAAGGGCTTACAATTGCAGTAACTTAATCGGAGCACATTTCGTGGAAGTACTAGTAAGAAAAGGGTTGAAACAATTTGAAGGTAATTTTTTTTTAATTGGTATTGTCACTTATCGGCCACTCTTTAATTATACAACTGTTTTTTTTTTATTATTATTTTAAATTAATCTGTGAGAATGTATTAGATTTTATATTTGAGTCACGAATAACATTTGACGTCATTTCCCTCCTCCTCCGGATGTTATAGCAAGGTCATAACCTTGATGAATAAAGCGAACCGAATTTGACTTAATGTAGATTCTTTGCAATGATATTGGATGAGATTGGATTGTTTTTCAGCATAAATTTATTTTCCTGAATTCATCTAAAACCTTGGCCCGACTTAATCGATGAATTAACCGAAGCATTTAATACAAGAATAGCGTTTTTGTATATTTATTATCAGAAGAAAAGGAGGTCATAAAAATTAAATTATATTGACTCATTCCACTCGTTCACAGAAGTGCCTTCTAGGTCAGGGGAAAAATAAGAACAAACATATGAAATATAAATTTGCAATATCCTTAAGTAGAACTCATAAATTACTTCAATTTTCTTTCCTTTTTTTTAAGAAAGAAAATTAATTTTTCAAATAATTTTTTTTGTTGTTAAATTGAATTTTCTGTTTTTCTGGAAGATTTTAGTATTCACCGTTAATATTGCTTGATCCAAATTAATGAAACTACAAGTGTGGAACCAAGTTTGAGGTCACCATATTGAATTTCGTCCAGGGAAAGAATGAATTATTGACAAAAACGTGCTTTTCTTAATTCATTGCTAATATTAGACTTGGCCAGTGTTCAGGAGAGAAGGAGAAAAATTATAGCTTATTTGAGCCATCTATAATTATAAAATCTCTGATTTTCACATAGGACAAATATTCACATAGGATAACAAATTACTACCAGACCAGTAGCAGAAACTCGCCATGAAGCAAGCAGACAACAGAAAATATTGTGATCATTATTAGACTGGGGTTCTGTTCAAGAACGATTGAGAAAAATATGATTTGTGTTAGTTTTAACAATGTGCGTGTATATCTTTTTTTTTAATTTTCTTATCTGTTTGGTTTAGCTAAACATCCATCCATTATCTCATGTATTCCAACCGAGAGATCTTTTTAATAGTTTAACGTTCCCTTTACTGCAATTATTTGAAGCTCTGTTGCAGTTGGTTCACGAGGTATATTTGCCAGGTAGTTTTTGAATTTTTTTTTCATGAGTCCAGTTGCTCTTACCGTTCAGTTTTTTACATGTTGGTATTTTCTTATCTTTTATTTCTAAGCTCTGATTGGGAACACTGTGTGTTTGTGTGCATGTGTGTGCGTGTGTGTGCATGTGCGCCTGTGTATGTGTATGTTTGTGCAGTTGGGTAATGACACACATGAATATATACATATATATATATATTGCCATATTATGTCATGATTACCCACTCACAACCCCCACACACATCAATCAGCTGTATCTCTCTCACTAAATATTGAGCAGCCATTGTTTCAATGTAAATTATTGATCTTTGTGGTTAACTAATAAATGTATTTCATTTTACTATAAATTCAAATATAAGAACAAATAATTACAAAAAACATGTTTAAAACACTTTGGGAAGAAGTAAAAACATATTTAATTTTCAAAAAGGAAACACAAATAAAGTGGATTGTCCTTAATCCGTGGAGTTTCGAAAGACATACTTTCCTTCTCAGCAAAGGGTAGTAAAATGCGGGATCGGATTTTGATTGCAAAGTATATAATGGTTAGGATCACTTCATAAATATAAAGTTGTTAATATTTATAACATACTTTAAGTATGCTATTTTCGATTATCTTGGTAAACTTCATTGTAATTGTTATTTCATTATATATATATATATATATATATATATATATATATATATATATATATATATATATATATATCACCCTCAAAATATAATTATCCACTGACACGTGTTTTATCGCCCAGGACCCATCAGAGTGGCCCAACCCAGCAAGATCTGGAATCAGGACCCCATGACAAGGAGCCTAAACTCTTACTATATATATATATAATGTTGGAGGTATTTGATATTTGACATTGACTAATAAATATATAAAAAAATTAATAAAATATATATTATGGTTTCATATATATTCTTATATTATAAAATAATAAAATATGCTTCGTAAGGGTGCTAGTTCTGGTTGAAGCTTTTTGAAGATTATAATTGGAATGCCCTCAGTTGCTTTACTGGAATTAAGGTTTTTGATTAGCTTGGCAACATCATGTAATGACATTTGTAAGTTGAATAGCGTGTTTTCAGATACACGAGGAAATACTGAGGGTTGGTGGTCTTGGTCCTAAAGGGTAGAATTAGCTGCAAAGATCTCGACAAAGAGTTTGGCTTTGTCTGATGCTGATGAGATTACCTCAGGTCCATTAATGATAGTTGAGATAGAGCACACACTACTGTTCAGGATTCTGTTTGCTATTTCCCAAAACTGATGGGACTCTAGTCATTGCTCAGCTACTTTGGACTTGACGGATTGAGCATAAAACTCTCTCGCATTCTTTATTTCTTTTTTACAGGGGTTGCTGGTGGATCTAAAAGCAGCTTAATCTCAGTACATCTATTTCGTTGGAAGCAATAGAAAAAGTGATTTCTGGGTGCAATGGCAGCAGCACATTTTGGAGAGAACCATATTTTATTATGTTCATCTTCTCCATGCAGCACATGTCCTCAACCCTCAAAGGGTCAAAGGTCATATGGGGAAAACAATGGAAAGTGACTGGAACTGACAGTCGGTGATGTGGACAACATCTGACATAGCTAAAACTAGAGATAGACGCATATTCCAGGAATACAATCTATCTTCATTACTGTTTATCACAACCATAATGCCATTCACGAGCATATCCAAGTAATCAATTAATAGAGATAAAGGAAACATTAAACATCTCATGTCTATTGTTACATAGTAGGAGCCCTACACCAGTAAGTAGCTATTAAGTAAGTTAGTGTGAATTTTGACAAGGATCACTTTTAGTTCATATCATAACTTATCTGCAAACAGAATTGTACCCAGGGACGGATCACGGGAGTTGAAGTAGGAAGCAGAGTTCAAGAACTGTACCCAAAACAGTTGAACAATGTCGAGTTACGTTGTCATGTAAGAGCCAAACAAATAATGGTCTTAGCTCAGTCTCGCTCTTGGAACCGTGCAGATGGGACATACCCCAATTATGTTCACTAATCTAAGGCAACTCCAAAATTTCTTAAGCTAAAAAAAAAAAACGAAGTTAAAAAGTGTTTAATTTTAGTTATTTAATCTCTGTCTGGCCCTGTACGTGGGGCATTAGAATACGCCGACTGCCCCCCTGCAGGGGGTAAAAGTCTCTCAATGGTGGTCCTGGATATGACCTTAAACTATATCCAGTGGTGAGGCTCCAGCTTGTGGGCTTTGGGGAGTGTGGAACCACCCTTTAATTACCATTGCTCCCAGGTCCACTCTGACCTGGAGTGGTAGTACCTGTTAGGGTCCCAACTATGGGTTAAATAAAAATCGACGTGAAAACAACAAATATATTCTATTTAAAAAAAAAAAAAATCTCCAAAATCTTTGGATACGGCATTAAATAACCCGAAAAGGGTTGATATGCCGTAAAACAAAAATAACCAACCAAAAATAATCTCTGTCTCTGCCTCTGTCTCTCTGTATGATTCTGTCTTTGTCTGACTCTTTCTCCCTCTCTATCACTCTTTCTATCTCGCTCTGTCTATCTGTCTGTCTGTCTCTCTCCTTAAGTCCAATAAAATCTTAAAGAATTCAGCGAACGTCTTCCTTGTGTCTTTCATGCATCTCACAGTTTAACAAACGAGCTGATTGAGAATAACTAGACGATCACAGCCACACATGGAACACAGTAAAAATGATAAAAAGAAACAACGATGCAGAAAATATCAAGACCAGCACGTATAATAAATACCCACATGTATAAAAAAAAACACATTTTTATCTGTTATGTTGATAAAAACGTAACAATATGAACGTCTGAGCTCCAATCTATGGTCCATCCTCACCAAACATTCACGAGAAACACTCGTCTTTCTGAAAACACTATCAATAATTTCCCCCACTCTTTATCCGTGCCGAAACCTAAATGTAGATTCTGTGAACAAAGCTTTTTTCTTAGAACGGCACACCTGCGGAACTCTCTTTCATTTGCCTTCTTCCATGCTGACTATAATATGGTCGTCTTCAAGTCTAACGTAAACAAGTTCTTGATCAGCCGTTCCCCTTAAGTAATCCAATTGACCAAATTTCCACTACTAACAATTACTACGTAACTGTCCCATTGACCACTGTATACTTATTAATGCTTATCCTCGAGTGACCTCAGGGCCTTTATAAGTGGTGACTATTTTGTAAAAAAAAAAAAGAAAAAGATATGAAACTCGCTCCACCCAGATAAAATATATAGATTAGAAACACTTATAAACGGAACTAGGATTTTTAGTTTAAATATAGGAATGCTGGTCGGAAATGATAAATGTGCATAGCTTAAGATGCATAAATCTACAGAATTAGCCAATTAATGTGATGAGAGAATTTAAATAACGCTAGACTTATAAATAGTAAGGCTGTCTGAAAGCATCGGATACATTGAAAATTATGATTAAAAAAGAATATCTAAGCAAAATAAGGATGCTCTTGAAAGCAAACATATATAGCATAATCTTAATTAAAAGAATGATAATTGGGCAGTATTACTAATAAGATATTTAAGACTTTTCATAAACTGAACAAAAAAAGCTCATTAATTAAATAATAAGGCAACTAATGGTAATGAATAATGCTGAAGAATAATTCTAACCCACTCTATTCAAAAACGAGGAATGACTGGTATGTATTAAAGCAACTTAAGGACGAGAAAAATACCAGGAATAATAGAGAGGCTGATTTTCACTGCTAAAATCACCACCAAGGTGAATACTATTGGAGATGGGCAAAACGCGAAACAAAGAAGCAGAGAAAGAAAAAAAAATGAATGATTAATATAA
Source organism: Euprymna scolopes (assembly GCF_053919585.1). Classification (NCBI taxonomy): domain Eukaryota; kingdom Metazoa; phylum Mollusca; class Cephalopoda; order Sepiida; family Sepiolidae; genus Euprymna; species Euprymna scolopes. Next base: position 57,760,422 of record NC_136498.1, on the reverse strand, counting down.
TTGAGCAAAATAATAGCGAATGGCTATGAAAAGGACAGTTGAATCGTGAAATGGAATTGTTATTGACAACCACAGAAAAAAAACTGCAATCAAAACGCACTATATAAAAGCTAAGGTAGATTATACTCAGGAAAATGTAGACTCTCTATCCAAACAGAAAAAGCAGTAAATCACATAATAAGTGAATGCAACAAATTAGATCAAATGGAATACAAAGAACAGGTTCAATTACATTAGGAAGGTAATCCACTGAGGACTAGGATGAACGTCTACTCTTTGAACATCCAGATAAAAACACAGACGGGAGACAGCAGTGGAAAATGAAAACGTTAAATACTCTGGAATATGAAAATACATGGGAAAACATGCGAAAATATAATAATAGTAAAAAAAAAGAAACAAACTGCCAAGTCATACAAACACTCTAGAGGATGAAGATGAAAAAGACATAACAATTAAGCAAATATATTTAAGTGTAATACCAATAATTGTGGGAGCACTAGAACTGTTCTGAAAAAAAAAAAACTGGAAACAGGATTTGAATCGACACCATAAAATACATGGCACTGAAAGATGAAAAAGGCGGAAAGTATACACAATAGCTCCAATAAAAATGATGTATTAAAGCTAAACTTGAACAATCTGGGTTAAGGATATGCGTTGCAGGAAAAGAAATTATACGAAGATGATACGATAGACGGGCAATATGAATCTTAAAGACAGACTATGTTCTGAAGAACTCAGAGGAAGATAAAATATAGACAAAATAGACCTGCACACCTGTGGAACTCGCTTCCTTTTGCCTGCTTTCCGGCTGACTATATTATGGGTTTCTTCAAGTCCAATGTAAACAAGTTCTTGATGAGCCGTTCCACTTAATTAATCCAATTTAACAAATTTTCACTACTAACAATAATTACGACATGGACATCTGTACGCTTATTAACCCTTATCCTCGAGTGGCATCCGGGCCTTGATAAGTGGTAACTCCTTTGTAAAAGAAAATTACAGAAGATATACACAACAGTTTCGGTAAAAAGGAGTATGCATGAAACGTGGTCAATGAGGTTTCCGAACATGCGTTGTATCATGATAATGCTATGATGGATGTGTCATGTGAATCTTAAAGTGAAGTTGGAAGATATTGTCAGAGATAGCATGCAAGCATGTAAAACGGACGTTAAATCAATGATAATGATGATGAAGAAGAAGGAAAATAATAATAAGAAGAAGGATGAGGAGAAGAAGTTTTGATTCACGGATTATTAATACGTCCATATTCTCCTATCATATTTATATTAAATACACTAATCGTTCCGGTATTCGTTTTCCCTTTAATTATATTGTATCTTGTTCACGCACTAGAAGATGTACCCGTATGGCAGGGTAGTAAACGTGACGTTAAATTCCTTAAATAAAATGAAGTAAAAAAAAAAAAAAAACCAAACCGAGACATGTGCATACGAGTATTATGTTTTTTTTCTAAACAGTCCAATTCTTGTAAGTACAAAAAAACTCGGGCTGAGATCGAAATCAAAACGTAAAGACAACGAGCCAAGTACGATAACTATAAGACCAGCTTGCCAGGCTCATTCAAAGGTGTTTTACAAACTTCATGAAACAGTTGACAAACTTATAAAAATATGATTACCCTTAAGTACCAATATCTGAATGTTGATCGCTTAACAACCCATTTAGCCGAGTCGAAAACCAATTAAAAAGTTTTCCACCTGTCTGTATACACTATATACTAAATTTAAAGTCTGTAGATCAACAGTTCGTAGAGTATATAGGTTGCGAAGTGTTCTCACCTACACACATTCTCACTCGTATAGATATAATAGGTATGATACACAGGTATCACTTCTTTCGTCTACTACACTTCATGTGTTCTGCATTATCAGCCAGTAAAAAAGAGATTACAATATGAAAGTCTAATGTAAACAAGTTCTCGCTGAACCGTCCCTTTAAATAATCAAATTCTAAATCTGACTTCTAGACTAGCGTAACTTTTATTGTTGCTACAATGTAGAGTGCTTTTTGAGGTAGTAGAATGTTCTCATTAAAAAAAGATTTTGCCTTGGTGGGAAGGCAAATAAATAGGGACTTGAATTTTTATAAAGAAAAATATTTTTTTATTGAATATATATTTAAAAAATACGTTTCCATATTTCTAATATAATTGCACTAGTACTCATTGTAGTGAAAGGTAACTTTAAACTGGTGATTATCTTTAATGTTCTCGTTGTTCAGATTGTCTTATACTGAACCATATTTAATGCGGCTGTTTCCTGATAAAGAAGTTTCCCCTGCCTGCTCGAGATAAAAGCATAAATTTAAAGTCCAATGATGCACTTTTTTCCCTTTCTCTATTCTGACCTACGTCGGTGTCCAGTCACTCCAACCTTTCCATGAATCATCCTCTACGTTGAAGTATCGACTCTAATGTATATGCATTCGTTCCAAGTAAATCCTTAAGTTTCAGGGCAGGGAAGAGGAAACAGGAAGTGACAGATGATCAGAAATTGACCGGCCAATAATCTCATTTGAGACAAAGGTCAACTGGTGCTTAGTTTTATGCTGGGTTCTCAAATACCATTTATTAGTAAGGATTGATTCGTATGCTTGACAGGTGCCTGGAATGGGCAGCTCAAAGACACTTAACCCCAATGCTGGTATTTTTTATGTTGCCATTGAAGACTAGATCAGGTTCCCAACAGTAGAGGTCGGATATGAAGTTAATCTTTATTGAATCTATGTTCCAGCTTTGTATGATTTATTTTGTTTATGCCCAAACTGACCTTCCATTCCTAAAAAGTGCTATGGTTTTGAACGAATGGGAAAACAACAAAAAAAGTAGAGATTATGTTAAGAAAATCTCTGTTGACACATCAGAAAATGTACGAAGAGTTGGATGATCCCATTAGATGAATAGTGTCATCAGGGCATCCGGGATGATGCAGATGTATGGTGTTAATGATGAGACATTCCAAAATGCATGCAGGTGACTTTAATCGAATGAGAAATAATGGAATATTTATCCGGAGTTTATTAGCAAGTCACCTGAAAAGAAGACGAAGAAGAAACAACAACAACAACAACAACAACAACAACAACAACAACAACAGCAGTAACAGCAACAGAGCTGCAAAATAGTCATGATTATAATACATAACGAAAGTGATAAATCATGATTTCTCATTCCCTTTGCTTCTTTGGAGGATGAGAGTGACTGGTTCTAAATAAAGCAATGATTTCTTGAACGTTAGTCAACGTCCTGTGAAAGAATAAGGTACTATGAGAAAACAAAAGCAAAAACAAATAACCAACTGTGTGCATATTGACATGCATAAGTATGTATTATTTTGAGCTTTCGGACTACTGCTCTCATCTTCAGTTTTACTTTCACAACCTTCTGACCGAGGTAACTTTCAAACTTTTTCAGATGTATCTTGTTGAACTCAGAAATTTTTCTGCCGACTCGGGAATCTTTTCAGATTTTCAAATGAAACCTTTTATTTAATCCGCAGGGTAGTATGATTTATTTCGTCAGCCATTACTGGATAGAAGTCTTAAGTAATTTGCAATTATATTCTGAGTATCGCTCACATTGAGGATTGAACCTGCAACATCCAAAAGAGTTATATTTGAAATTAAACTTGCCATAAAAATAAGCGTACGTACATCATTTGAAATTTACGTGTTACTGTTGATAATCAGACGCCTATAAAAGTTTAATGCAAAAAGTTTTGCAAAAATATAGGGTATCTACTATTATGATATAAAAGTGATTTTTTAAATAAATAAGTTATCATTTATTTTGAAAAAATATTTGTGTTTATTTAAAATCTGGCGCATGTACAGCACTTAGAAATTTATTTTTTATTATTATTAATTTTTATGTGGGTGGTGCTGTTTTGGTCACGAATGAAAAATGTCTCCAGTTAAAAAATCTTCCTAGCTTGAATATGTACCTTTTTAAAGAAACGAAGGCAATGTAGATGTTTTTCTATGTAAAGAACACAGTGTGAGATAAAAAGTAATCATTCGCTAGTCAAAATCAGATATCGATTTGTTAGATTTCAAGATATACGTGTCAAATATCGAGAATCTAACTAATTTAATTTAATATATTAGATAACTTACTAAAAAATATTCCATAATAAAAAACTGTTACGATGTTATGTTGATATGGTTCGTATATATGTATTTTTTTTTGTTTTTTTTTTGTATGCCAGAGAGAATAATGTCTTTTGCCTGGATATAATATGTAAATGTAAAAATATACAAGAAATTCAATAACATATTCGTTATTGCTAACTGTCCCTATTGCATTTCACTCAGATGTTTTTTTTTTTTTTCGTTGATTTCTTTTTCTGTAAGATAAGATTGTTTTATTACAGAAATAGCGGAAAGTAAAATGCTGCAGACCGAAGTATTGTAACAGAACGTGGACGCGTATATGGCGTCTATATACAAATACCGAGCCGTGCGAAATGACATTACGGTAAGAAAACCACAAAAAAAAACTATTAAAAGAAAAAGACTCAAATTAGAGATGTGGGTGACGTCACAGCCGTAACGATGAATTCACACGTGGCGGGAGAATGAGAAAATAAATGTCAACGTTACAAAGCAAAAAGAGAGTCAAGTTATTAATTGCCCTGTGTTCCTTGCGACGTACTCTGCTACAACGTGGTGGGTCTATGTGTGTAAAGGTGTGTTACGTTACAATCAGTCTGAATATCTGTTTCAAGAGGAATTCATAATTATCTGTAACGCCCTCGCTCTCTTCCTGTTTATAAATATCATGTGTTTTTAGTTTCGTTTTTCATAGCTGGACGCCTAATCGAGAAGTTGTTCCTTGATTCAATTATCGAACATATTTCCAGCGATTAGAATTGAATGGTTTATTTTCCTCATGCGGGAAACGTTAAAACACGAGAAAAAGAGTCGACTTACTACTTGCCCTATGTTCCTTGCGACGTAATCTGCTACAACGTGTTGGGTCTATGTGTGTAAACGTGTGTAACGGTACGATCAGTCTAAATATCTGTTTCACGAGAAATTCATAATTATCTCCTGCAATGCAATGCAATCGCTCTCTCCCTGTATATAAATATAATTTGTTTTTAGTTTTCTTTTCAAAGCTGAACGCCTTTTCCTTTGATTCAATTATCGAACATATTTAAAGCGATTAGAATTAAATGGTTTATTTTCTTCATGGGGGAAACGTTACAACACGAGGAAAGGAGTCGAGTTATTACTTGGCCAATGTTCCTTGCGACGTACTCTGCTACAACGTGTACGGTCTACGTGTGTAAACGTGTGTAACGTTTACACACATACACGCAACATAATATAGATAATATAAAATATAGATGACCTGGGTACCATCAGCTAGAATTTAAACCAAAACATATAACTCTGGAGCATTATTCATTACCATCTGAGCTAAGTTCAGATGCATATCAAAACTATAAAATTAATGTTGTTAAACATATAAATATATATTTGTGCATGTGGAGAGGATGCACGTTTAGTCGACTTATGCCTGCCAAGTTCCAATTTTTCAATTTTGACCCTTTAGAATCTAGTCCTTTGGATAAAATTCAAATCGATTTTTTGACACGCTTATTACCTATATATCAGGTTTAAAGCCTGTAGACCAAAAATTTACCGAATAGTTGCTAAAGACCGTTCTGCACACACACAGACAAGGTGATTTATATATATCTATATCTATCTATACTCTTATAAATTCGTTTTTCTTTTCTCTGTGTTGATATTCATATTAAAAACCCTCTTTTCTATTTATTTAAAAAGACAATACAATTTTGTTATATATGAGTTGTGGGGTTGCATTCACTAGCAAAAGATCTATCTAATTCGCATAATCTTTTAAGCACCCATTTTAATTAATTCCCTATTAGTTACTTTTTGGTTTTCTTATGGGATGATCACCTTTAATTAACTATTACGTGTAATTATACTCATGCAAATATTCTACTTGATTTATAGTTGCATAATATTTGCGTAAAAAGTTTATAGTAAAGACAAAATTGTTTCCATATATATTATGTATACGTATATATTTTTGTTTAATCTATCTATCTATCTATCTATCTATCTATCTCTCTCTCTCTCTCTCTCTCTATATATATATATATATATATATATACGTTTTATTTTTATTACCGTATTTGCTCTACAACAGTATTGAGCACTTTTTTCAGTTTTTATTAATTACCATTTCCACTATATATAAATATATATAAATATATGTATATATATATATATATATATATATATATATATATATATATATATATAAAAGTGAGCGTATCTGTGTGAGTCTGTGTGCGTACATTTCCCTACGCAATAACTTTGTCAATTTTAAGCTTACAGACTCGAAATTTAATACACAGGGTACTGAGATTTAGAAAAATCTGTGTAATTCCTTTTCCGCCAGAAATCGGGCTATTAAGGCGTCAAAGTTAAACGATTTGACCTTTAAGAACTCTCCCAAACTCCTCCGACAATTTTGGGTCTATAGTCTTGCAATTTTAGATATAGATTCCTTGGACATGGATCTAAGTTAATAACTTGATTTGAGCCTAAAACAATAAATGTTAAGGAGTCATAATAGGTGTCAAAGTTTTTTAGAATTTTGACCTCTGCGGTCTTTACCAAATTACTCAGACACTTTCTCGTCGAAACATTTTAAATTTTACATAAAGGGTATTTAGAGAGAGGGCAAGATTTTTAATCGGTTTGGGTCGAAAGTTTTTAGTTACCAATACATAAATGTGTGTATGTATATATGTTTGCATGTGTGCCTAAAACCTTCGACAGAGGCGACGGATTTTAACAAGTCAGTATCGTTTTGAAGTTCGACCTTTCAGACAACAAATATCGAAAAATTGACTAAAAACATTAAACCATTAATATCTTCACCTTCAACATGGTACTTTTCTACAGGGGGATCGCTTTTTTCGCCAATATTTTTGAAAGTCATCATCTCCTTTCTATTGTCTAGACTTAATTAAAACCTACGTCACTTCTGGATTGGTGGTAGTCGTAACGACAGAGACGTCAGGTGTTTTCCCCCCGTTCTTTTCGTCCATCGCGGTACGGGTTTGAGCCTGCCTTCCTACTACCATTTTTTTTCATCCAAACACCCTGGCAACGCCGGGCTGAAATGCTATTTTCCATAAAAATTACAGTTTCGGTCTGTCTGTCTGTCTGTCTGTCGGTGTACATTTCCCTACACAATAACTGTTAATTTTCTGACTACGGACTCGAAATTTGATATACAGAGAACGGAGATTTTGGAAAATCTTTGACATGGGTATTCGGCCAGCAATTTGGCTGTTAAGGGGTTAAAGTTCAACGATTTGACCTTTGAGAACTCTACCAAACTCCTCCGCCAATTTTGGGTCTAACACTTGAAATGTTAGATATAAGTTCCTTGGACATGGATAACTTTTAGATATAGGTTCCTTAGACATGGATAACTTTATTTGAGCCCAAAACAATAAATGTTAAGGGCTCATAATAAGGGTCAAAGTTTAGAAAAATTGACCTCTGGGATCTCTATCACATTACTGATACAATTTCTGTTCTAAACATTTGAAATTTGACATAAAGGTTATTCAGAGATAGGGTAAGCTTTTTTAATCGATTTGGGTCTAAAACTTTCGACAGAGGCGACGGATTTTTACAAGATCAGTATCTCTTTGAAGTTTGACCTTTCAGACGATAAATATCGAAAAATTGGCTAAAAAAATTAATTACTTCCCCTTCGAATAGGCACTTTTCTACAGGGAGGCTCGCGTTTTTCGCCGATATTTTCGATAGCCATCCTCTCCTTTCGATTGTCTAGCCTTAATTTACACCTACGTCACTTCCGGTTTGGCGGTGGTCGTAACAGCAAATACATCAGGTTTTTTCCTGTTCTTTTCCTCTTTCGCGGTACGGGTTCGAGCCTGCTTTCCTACTACCACTTTTTTGCTCAACAGACACATTAAACACCCGGGCAACGCCGGGTTGAAATGCTAGTATATATATACAGATGAAAGGGAAAGTATCTGTCTGTCTGTCTGTGTACATTTCCCTACACAATAACTCCGTCACGTTTCAGTCTACAGACTCGAACGTTGATATACAGGGTATTGAGATTTGGGAAAATCTTTGTAATCGGTTTTCGGCCAAAAATCTGGCTGTTAAGGGGTCAAAGTTCAACGATTTGACCTTTGCGAACTCTACCAATCTCCTCCGCTAATTTTGGGTCTAAACACTTGAAATTTTAGATATAGGTTGCTTGGACATGGGTCTAACTTGATAACTTGATTTAAGCCCAAAACAATAAATGTTAAGGAGTTGTAATAGGGGTCAAATTTTTAAAGAAAAATGAGCTCTGTGGTATCTACCAAATTAGTTAAGACAATTTCTGGTCTAATCATTTGCAATTTTACATAAAGGCTATTCAAAGATCGGTTTGGGTCGAAAATTTTAGCAACAAATATATAAATCTATGTATGTATATTTGCGTGTTTGCCTAAAATATTCGACAGAGGCGAGGATTTTCACAAGGCTAGTATCGTTTTTAAGCTCGACCCTTCAGACAACAAATACTGAAAAATTGGCTAAAAACATGAATTTCTTCACCTTCGTAAGTCACCCCTTCTTCTCGATTGTCTAGCCTTTATTTAAACCTATGTCACTTCGGTGAAAACAGGTTCGAGCCTGCCTTCCTACTACCCCTTTATTTTCAACACACACCTCCAAACACCCGGGCAACGCCGGACACCCATGCTATTATATATATATATATATATATATATATATATATATATATATATATAAACTAGCTGAGATGAAAGTGAAGAAAAAGAAAATAATTTATACTTGTTCATAATAAGTCAAAGGTAGGTCCCCTATAATCAGTACGACAAAATCTAGGTCATTTTTGGATAGGTGATCACCTGTCAAGCTAAAGTATCGTTCTATACACTTACAGTATACAGGTTGGTTTATTACTAGTAACCTGAGGTGCCTCTACCAGGAAATGCCGACGGTGCTGTTTGGTCGCTTTTGACAGCCAGGATGTATACACCTCTTATGTGTTGGCTTTTCAATCTTTTGACTTCATGTCACATCTTCGGAAATTACAAAATTATCAAGGATTCGAATGACTTAATGAAAAAAATACGAGAGAGTCACCGCTTATAAATTCCTGAAGGCCATTCAAGGATAAGAGGTTATGAGTGACAGGAGAGACAATACTGTGATGATCAATGATGGTGGAAGCTGGTTAGAAATTAATTATTCAAATGAACGATTCAGCAAGAACTTGTTTACGTTAGACTTGAAATAGTCAGCTGGGAAGTTCTGGGGGAACGGGTTCACTCATGGAAATTTTCTTTAGTTTTAGGCATAGATGGAGCGTAAGGGAAGTTGCTGTTAGAGTTTACCATGAATATAATTTTACAGACTGAAATGATAAACGTGTCGCCCGAAAAAACAGTTTTATTTTAAAAGTTTTATAGAAAAAATCAATTCAGGTAACTTGATTGTGTAGTAGAGATGATATCTATTAAATATAGTGGCGTTCAGCCTCAATCACCGCCTCGATATATGTCCGGAACTGGGAGCATGCTTTTTTTCACAAGTGCTGACCGGAGCTCAGCGAATACTCGGCGGATACAGCGATTAGACTGTCTTTGGTGTTGTGGAAGATCATGTTGGTGATATTCTCCACGTATGACTAAACGAAGTAGTTCAGGTTCGGGTGGGAGGAGAAAGGCAGGTGCGCTGAGGGTAAAATGTCGTAGCACTCCTTCTGAAACCAAGCCTGGGTCTCTTTAAACGTGTGGGCCGGCGCCGAGTTCTGCTACCATCCAGGTTCTGCCAGCGGCTACCTTATTGCACCAGGACACCACCAAACTCTTCAGCACGTCTAGATACACTTTAGTGTTAACTTTTACGCCGACTTCGAAGATGTGAGGTGGTATGACGTGCCCCCCTCCACTTGAAACCACACCGACACCATAACCGTGGCCGGAAACTTTGTTTTCATCACCCTGATCACATCACTGTTATGCTTGGCAATCCAGCGATGCATTTTGAGGGTGATGGCAATGGTCCTACTGTCATAACTTGGATCGCTAGGGAACATGATTTGTACAGTGGCGCATCTCTGATCTCGCTCGTTGAATATTGCGTCACTTTCAGACATGATACAAGGCTCCTATCGTCTTTGAATTCGTACACAACTAGCCAACTAGTAAATGGTATGTCACAAAAAAAAAACGGTTTTCATAAAACGGAAATGCAATCATGTCATTTTTTCTAGGGCGACAATTTGATCGTTCTACCTTGTATATATTAGATAATAAATCTTGCAAATTTCATGATAAAAACAGTGTTAAGTGGATATTAGAGCTAGTAATGTTTGACATTTCTTTTGTGTGCCTGTGTTACATTGACATGGCTTGCACATAAAACGAGCGAATCAGATTTTTGCCGATATAAGGTGTAACGGTAGAATTTAAAGTAATTCAATAACAAATGTTTGTAATTGGTAAGTGTCCCTATTACTTTCCTGTAAGTTATTTGCTTCGTTGATTTCTTTTCCTTTTTACCCTCCATAACTCTCAGCTAATGAAATGATGCAGTCCTAATTGAGGAAAAAAATGAAGGTATCAGTAGAGAATGTTTCAGCCATTAATTCGAAGAATAATAAAAAATAATAATAAGAGAAGAAAACATCTTGTAATACTTAGCGTCATCAAAGAGATGTTTGGACAATTTGATGGAAATCAGAACCTGACAAGATACGTAATGATGAGGCTGCGGAAATGATGCTGGGCCGTTAAAGGTGTGAGACAGAATTAACGAAAGCAAGCGTTGAAGATAAGCGCTCACTAATAAATAGATGGAGTAAGATATAGATTGCAAAAAAATACAACAAAAATACATAAGCCGCAAAATTAAAGGTGGTGTGAAAGTTGCTATTAATTTGTGTAAGAGTCTGATGAAGGAGAAATTCAGTTAGAAAAGGAAAGTTATGTGACAGACAAGAGAGAAAGGGAATGAAAAAGCTAACAAGGAAAAAAAAATCAGAAAGAAAATGTTGAAAAAAAAACTAGGAGGTAACATCGTGTAGATAAACACAGGCATATATATCTATACTCCTTTACATTTGGCCTGTTTGTGTATTGATATCCATAGATCCCCACGAAAGCAAAATGTGACACAAGGTCGTTTTAGATGTGGGGGAAACTATCTCCCCAGAAGAAGGACAAAAGGGGAACTCTGGTAGGGACCAAAGATAACAATTGTCTCAGTATAGAGGTTTTCCCTTTCATTGACCGAGGACAAATTAACTTAAGTGTAACATCAGACCAGATACTACACTTTGAACTTGCACATAAGGGCAAGAAAGATAAAAGGCAAACCATTTTTTCTATTTATTTAAAAAGAAAATACAACATTGTTATAAATGGGTTGTGGAATTGCATTCATCTGCAAAGATCTAGGCAAATTACACATTCTTTTAAGCATTCATTTTAATTAATTCCCTCTTAGTCTTTTTCCGATTTTCTTATGGGATAATCATTTTTAGTTAGTTACATGTAATTATATTCATGCAGATATTCTACATGATTTATCCTTGCGAAATATTTGCGTAAAAGTTTAGAGTAAACAAAAACGTCTTTCTACATATATTTATGTATGCGGATATACATTTACAAATTTTGCCTACCAAACTCCTCTGTCAGTTTTTAGTCTGCAGACATGAAACTAAATATATAGGATATTCAAACCAATGCGAAACTTTATATCTTGGTTTCAGCCAGGGAAAATTGGTGCAAAAGTGCGCAATTTTTTTAAAAATGGAATTTACTAGGTGAAGGTTAAACGGCGCCATTACGAATATGCATTGTTCCTGTTTTAATTTTTAGCCTTGCAGCTAACGTGTCTTCATAGCTCAGGCATTAATGGTAAAGGAAAAAGAAAATCGTAAGCACAACGTTTTAGTTTCGATTCTCGGTGGTAGCGCGCCAGTCATTTTGTTTTCTTTTTAAATCATTACTATATATTGGGTTCAATATAATCCCTACAATTATATAAATGCAACTTTGTCTCTGGGTGAGTTTGTTCCTTATAGACTCAGAAACGGGTGAACAGATTTTTTTTTAAATTTATAGAACTTTTGTGTATAAATCTGGGAGTGATCTTAGTTAAGTTTTGTCTCAGAATACCCCTGATAATTATCGATAATCGATAATCGTAAACATTATTTTAATTTATCTACTATCGGTAAAGCCATTTTTTCCATGTCGTCGCTTAGCAACGATGATAGAACAATAGGGCATGTCAATTCTACTGTGGGTAAGTTGATAGCGTGCTTTTTTGTCGTTGCATGACTTAGTTTGTACGTTCCAACGTAAATTTCTTAATTGTTTTTATTAACTGAAACAATTTTATAAGACTTGAAAATTTACGTGTGCTTTTTTTGTTTTTGTTTTTTTTTTCTTTTGCATGACGTGGTTTGTAGGTTAGCGTCTTAATTTTTCGTTAATTGGAAAGAAGTTTATATAAAATAATTTTATAAAAGAGACAGTAGGTTCTCTAGAGTGCAATGAAGAATACATATATTTTGGACTAAATTAGTGCATGGAGATATGTGAAGCTTCCTCCCGGGTGATCACAGATTCGAGGACAATAAAAGTATAAAAATTGAAATATTCGTTGATCATCGTCGGCTCTACCTTCAAGTATAATAATAAATACGACATCTGCATTCATTAAAATATCTTATACAAGCGTATTTTACAACGGGGCGGCTAGCTAGTATATATATATATATATATATATATATATATATATATATATATATATATATATATATATACATGCTGATTAGGAATGCTGCGGTGGAAACTATAAAACTGATTGGCTAACTAAAGACTCAATAGAATGCGCGTATATAAAAACGCGAGACTACCACAACTCCTCGCATAAGCCTGATGAATCCTAGTGTGGATGAAACGCGGAATATTCTCTGCAGTTTAATTGCAATATATATTTTATAACTATATATATATATATATATGTGTATATATATATATATATATATATATATATATATATATATATATATATCCAATGGGAAAGATATATTATCCAAAAAAGTATCGGAACCTGATGAAGACGTTATTCTTTAAGATAAATGGTTTATTTTGGATAATAAACCCAGGAAAAATGCATCGTTATTTGGCTTTCTAATTTCTGTTATATATATATATATATATATATATATATATATATATATATATATATATATATATATATAACTACTTAATTTACTCACATATAATTTATATACGAAAGTATAGATTTATGCGTGAACTTTAAGTATTTACTTCAAAAGTGCTCAATACGTAGGTAGCGCTAGTTAGTAATTTATAATATATATATACTAGCGGGGGTACCCGGCGTTGCCCGAGTTTTTTGTTTCCGGGACGGGGGGAATTGTAAAAAATGTTATGGTAGGTAAGTAGGAAGGATCAAACCCGGAGTCATGAGTAAAAGTAGGAAAATAAAGTGTGAAAAAAAAAAAACATCTGCAACGTTAACAGTTCGGCCACCAAGAAAAGTCCATTCCAGTTGTTTAGGAAAAAAAAAAAAAAAAACGACTACGGTAGGTCGGCGCGAACGTGAAAATATAATGTGAATTGTCCAGCACGCTAACCACTACGCCACAGAGCACTGCAGCTTAGTTTAGTGATTTTAAATAACTTCACATGAAAGAACTACGAAGCCAAACCGGTGTTCTCTTCTCAACTGTTCCTTGTGAACGATCCCCAAACGGTGTTAAGTGGTGGCAGGGGGAGGAGGAATTTATTAGAGAGAAAATATTTTACCACTTCCATTGATCTTTACCGATTTTGGCCGTGGCTTCTCAGCAGAAAAAGTATAGAAATCTAAGATTATCGAGGAATTTGAGAAATAATAAGCCTATAACACACCTCAGATATTGTTCTGCCGTTTGTGCATATTATATTTGCATGAAATATCTTGATTTTTAATCCTATTAAGGTCAAAATACGACGGGACAAAAATTAGTTCATTTTATTTATATAGAGATATATATACTAGCGGGGGTACCCGGCGTTGCCCGAGTTTTTGTTTCCGGGACGGGGGGGGGAGTTGTAAAAAATGTTATGGTAGGTAAGTAGGAAGGATCAAACCCGGAGTCATGAGTAAAAGTAGGAAAATAAAGTGTGAAAAAAAAAAACATCTGCAACGTTAACAGTTCGGCCACCAAGAAAAGTCCACTCCAGTTGTTTAGGAAAAAAAAAAAAAAAGCGACTACGGTAGGTCGGCGCGAACGTGAAAATATAATGTGAATTGTCCAGCACGCTAACCACTACGCCACAGAGCACTGCAGCTTAGTCAAGTGATTTTAAATAACTTCACATAAAAGAACTACGAAGCCAAACCGGTGTTCTCTTCTCAACTGTTCCTTGTGAACGATCCCCAAACGGTGTGAAGTGGTGGCAGGGGGAGGAGGAATTTATTAGAGAGAAAATATTTCACCACTTCCATTGATCTTTACCGATTTTGGCCGTGGCTTCTCAGCAGAAAAAGTATAGAAATCTAAGATTATCGAGGAATTTGAGAAATAATAAGCCTATAACACACCTCAGATATTGTTCTGCCGTTTGTGCATATTATATTTGCATGAAATATCTTGATTTTTAATCATATTAAGGTCAAAATATGACGGGAAAAAATTAGTTCATTTTATTTATATAGAGAAAAGAGAAGATTATAGAAATTAGAAAGCTAAATCACGATATATATATATATATATATATGTATATTTTTATATATATATGTATATATATATCTATCTATCTATCTATCTATCTATCTACATCTATCTATCTATCTATCTATCTATCTACAATTATATAAATGCAACTTTGTCTGTGTGTGTGTGTGTGTGTTCGTTCGTTATAGACACAAAAACGGCTCGACCGATTTTTATGAAATTTCACACAAAGATACTTGGTGTGCCTGGCAGTGTTTTAAGCTAGGTTTTGGTATCGAATGTTTCCAACAAGTATCGGCAACTAATATTCGCTATGTATTGTACGTATGCAAATGAAAATGACCGGCCATTTTTCCAGGTCGTTGCTTAGCGACGAGCAAGACCGACATTGACACCGTTATTTATGTTATGGAATTGTTCATACTACTACTACTACTACACATTTCACAGCGCACGCACAGATGCACACGTGCATACACGACCATTACAGTATGTTTTCTCTTTCTTTCTTTTTGTTTGACGACGTTAATTGGAAAGGCGATTACTGATACAATTTACTTTCTTAAATCAAACATTCACAAACTGTAATACCACATTTACAGTATAAATACAACTTAACATTTTTATATTTTAAAATAGTTTTTCCATTTTTTTCATTAACTTGACTTTAATTAACACTTTAAATAGCATTTCTTTATACAAATACAAATTCATTAACTTATTAAAAATGATTTTTTCTTTGACTAACCAATCAAAACAAAACACTCCTCATAACAACAATAAAATCACATTGTTTATACATTACTCATGCATTTACAAACACTTATTTAAAATTCTCTCTTTTCTCATAAATTTCGACTGAGATTTTTTTTTCAAAAATTTATATTTTTACATATTTATTTTATCTTACACTTCATAAGCATAAAAATAGCATTAAATCAACCCCCGACCAAGGTCGGGTAATACTGCTAGTATATATATATATATATATATATATATATATATATATATCAAATTAAAGAAAAGGGGAATTTAATCTATGATATAATGAGTTCTTTACGCCAAAATAATATATGATACAATGAGTTCTACGCCAAAATAATGTGTGTGTGTATATATATATATATATATATATATATATATATATATATATATATATATATTCTCCACAGAAATGGCATTCATTATTGTGCATTTACATTTATTAATTTTTTTGACAATTTCTTTAACAGCAGTTGTGTTGCTTGTATCAGATGCATCGCCGGGCTAAATAATATGTCTCTTAGTGACGCCATATTTCAAATTTCAGAGTTGAGCAATAATGAAAATCGTGACTCATCAGAGAAAATGACATTGGTCCAAAAGGTCATAGGGCTCTCCACCATCTCACGAACCCAATTGTTTCTGCACTTGATTTTGGTAGGACGAAAAAGATGTTTCTTTCTCGCAGTTTTACTATAGTAGCCCAGCTTCTGAACATATATGACAGCTGTTCTAGGACTTACACCAGCTTGTGTTGCAATGTCAGAAGCTTTGCACCGAGTATCCAGTTCAATATTTCTTTTCTCAAGACACAAAGTTCATTCAGCAAGCCCGGACGACCTAGATGAGGTTTGGTGCACTCTTTCTCCTCCCATGTAAACCGTACGATCACTCTATTAACAGTAGAAAGGAGTATTGAAAGATTTCCTGATATTTTGCGTTGATTAAACCCACCTTCATTTTCACCCAGGATTCGTCTTCGCAGAAATACTGATAAGCCTGATGCTTCTTTAGTTCATAGCATGCTTAAATGTTGTTAGATGCAATTTAATGAGATGTTCTAAGTTATTTCAGCACTATTCTTATCTGTAAATTAAACAAAAAGCATATATTAATTTTAGAGAAAATAGTTATCCTTGTGTCTGTTCTTTTCTATTATGTCGCTCTCTCTCCCCTTCTCTCTCTCTATCTCTCTCTCTCTCTCTCTCTCTATATATATATATATATATATATATATATATATATATATATATATATATATATCAAGGGTGTGAGTTCATATAGAAACGTTGTGTTACTTTGAAAAAAATAAAATACGCATCAAGTGCGCTTGAAAGCAAAATCAAAACGTAATATTAGGGAAATAAACAAATATTTTACTTGCTTGAAATGTATAACAAATATATTTCAGAGATATACTCCATCTTCAGTGTATTGTTTTATTTCTTTTTTTTTCTTTTCTTCTTCCTTGCCATGTTGTAAAATTTGTAAGAAGCCGCGCGTTGTATCTAGCGGTTGTATTTTGAAATGTTTGAACTGTGCGTAGGTAACGCGAGAATAACGTCAAGTTCAACCATTTCCAAATGTATATATCATTTATCTTTAAATAAATATTTAGATATCACTACACAATCATGAGTATGTTTAAGTTAACTAGATACTTCATTTGATAATTCCAAAAGTTCAGTCCTTAATGAATTTTCGAGAAAATTTCACAGAATTTCTAGTCAGGGGAACAGTCACGTGATATGCAAAATAAAAAAAATAAAAAATGAAAATAGCGACGCCTAATGGGCGAAAAAGTACAAATTTAAGACACTACAATAAGACAACAAGTAAAATATGAAATACAAAAACAAAACTATAGCAAGGCGGAGGGACGAACAAAGGATAGAGAAGAAAAGCAAGTAGAAACGTGAAAGGAAAGAGGGAAGACGATAGTTCTAAAGTTATGAACCCACGCTGAAGTGAGAGGGGTAATTATAATTAAAATTAAACTAATTAAGCAGAAAAATTACAAATTGTTTTGTCTGGTATGGTTATATTGATCTGTTTTTTTTTTTTTAAATTTTTATTTATGAGACAAAATAAAGTGATTTAAAATTGAAAAATCATTTGGTAATCATACATCAAAGAGATAAGCAACTCATAATTTGATGTAGTTAATATTATAACGTATAATATAATAAATTATACTGAAATGTCATTTAAGATTTATATAGCAATGATTAAGAATTAACATTAAGAATTAATATTATCATTAACGTTTAAAATGAAGTTAGAAAAATGTGCTTCGACAGTTAGAAACAAATGAAGCTGGCAGAATGATACAGCAATTACTCGGTCAGTATATAGAGAAACCAAGATGAAATCGAAATATCAATACATCTTTAAGTTAAACCTACAGATGAAAAACTGAGAAATTAAGGTCCGGTGAGTTTGAAGCTTATTTAGGATCACATGTCGTACTGATGAGACAATCAACCTAAGTGTCCTTTCATTTCATTGAACAGACATAAAACAAAGACTGTTGAATCTTCATGACTTAAACTTGGTGGAGAAGTCATGCAAGTTTGTTTGCATCAAATATGGTTGAATTGCAAAAATAATTGTGAATTTTGTTATGGATTCCAGTAGAATTTTTGGGGTGAGGTGGGGGGACCCTTACACTTTATGCGATTAATTGAATATGAAACAATATTTTTAATCTAGTTGCACTAAACACATCATCATCATCATCATCATCATCATCATCATCATCATCATCATCATCATCATCATCATCGTCATCATCATCATCGTCATCATCATCGTCATCATCATCAGACTCACGTCCGTTCTACATGTTGACATATGTTGGACGGCTTTAAGAAATTGACTTTCAAACTATCCTACCTCTGGCCAAGTCTTTATTTATCCCTCTTTCTCTTAAGTCTATCCTTATCACTTCTTTCCAGGTTTTCCCTTGGTCTTCTGGTCTACATGTACTAACACAAAACTATTATCCGTCCTTTGAATGTGGCCATGCTATCAAAGTTTCATGTTCTGCACACATCTCTGTTTACTATTCAGATTAAATTTTGCCCTGAAATCGTCAGATCTAAACTTCACATTAAGACTCACATTGCACATTCATCGTATCATCCTCATATCATTTCTCTCCATAAAATGCATGTTTTCAACCCTTACAATTCAAATCTCATATTTACCGCCTGTTTTACAGTTTGACAGATTTTATAAATTGAGTTCCAAACTACTTTATTCTCGTTTTTCTCAAGTTCAATCCTTATCACTTTCTTGTATGTTTTCCTTCACATTCCTCTTTGAACTGGAACTACTACCTCAACTGTCGTACATCTATTAACCCAAGGACTTTCATCCATACTATCAAAGTCTCCTGTTCTACACACACGCCTTAATACTGGCCAGATTTTATCTGATATGATTTGAACTCTGTACGACTGATTCCATAGTATGCAGCAGCATCCATTATGCTAGCCAGTCACTTTTCAGTAGAGATGCTCAGAAAAAGAGGAGGTAAAGAAATGAAACTTGAGAAAATAATAAGCCAAGTTTTAAAGTTTCATTGTTCCATAGACTATTTGAACGACCAATATCCTCATCTTGCTTGGTTTTATGACATCAGTTTATTTTATGTCTTTAAGGCTTTATTTCATTGGACAGCCATTGAGAATGTGGGCGCTCTTGCTTTTACTTTGGACGATGGAGTTCACAGTTCATATATTTATTACCTATTGCAACCCATTTATCTCAGATCTATGAGTTTTTATAGCTTCAATAAACGCAAACAGCTTATTGTAGTTATTATTAGTAATAGTACATCTTAGCTAAATGCGAATCCAGGAGCATAGGGGGGGGATGAGGGAAAGCATTGTATAAGATCGGTAATAAGAACTATTTTCATTGGCTGATACCGACAGATGTGTCTCCGTAATAACAGTGGGAGCTTGTCACTTCCCAAAAAATATTAGATAGACTCTTTCAAAGAGACAGCCTAACGCTTTTAGAGATAAGTAAGTGTTACTATCTAAGCTAATCTGATTCAGAGCTGAATTTCTTCAATTATTATCACTATTCCCTTTCCATAAGTACAAACATGTAGACTAGCTTGGAACAGACGTCCAATGATACACCGAAAGGATTTACCAGGCAATCTATCGATTTGATTAATAAAATGGGCGATTTCACTTATTTCGATGAAAATAAAAATAGGAAACATTCGGTGATCATTATTCAATTCTGGGCAATGTCTAATTGTTATTTATTTTTCTTGCTTAAAAGTGACCTCTGCATCTACGTGGTACAGCGCCAGATGATTACCGTCATGATCTTGACAACCTGGGATGAGTGGTAATCTGAAGAAACGGGACCCTCTGACATCTGCGGTCTTCATTAAATCTTGACTAACAAATACTCAAGAACGACCAAATGTGATTGGATTATAGAAAAGACGGTGGATTTTGTTAATTATTACATTAGTGGCATTTTAAAAATATTAACTGATATATACTCGAGAGTCAAAGTAATGAAAAAAATGTTGCCTTGTCATAGCACTAACGATTACATTAATGACATTTTTACTGGGAAGAATTATTTCTAGAGGGATTTCGAGCACTTAAGGGAAGGACCATGAGAAGGTTGCCAACGTACTTAACTTACAGTGTTTCTGTGGGACGAACTTGTTTCGAACTTTGCACACCCAGGTTGTCAACAGGAACCGTTAACCACTGGGTCGCCATTACGTCTCTGTTGGATGACTTTTTTGAAGTTTACTTTGATCACGGTTCAATGCTAAGTGCTCCTAGAAATAACATTTAAAATTGTCAATAACTGTGGAACGCTCATTTCTTTACACTGCCTTTATTTGGGCTGCGATGAATACCTTTGCTATCATCATCATCATCATCATCATCATCATCATCATCATCATCATCATCATCATCATCATCGGCGGCGTTACGTTCCTTTTACATGCCGAATATATATTAGACAGCCTTTAGAACTTGAATCCCAAACTAATCTGCTGTTAAATTTTTAGATGGGGATTTATAATTCATATTATTTGGATTATTCGGACTTCTGTTCTTATCTTGAGTGCTATTCACACATTTTGGTTTATGCAACCTGTGGTCTTCCCTTACTTGTACCTTGCGAACACGTGGCATACTGGATAAAGTACTTGATAAAATTCAGTCGTAAGTTACACTCTTCCAGAGGTCGACGATAAAATTCTCAGTGCAGGCGACACTAAAATACAATTACGGACTACTTATGACTTCTACCCAGTCATGACTGATGGTTCAACAACATAACCTTCGTCGATTAAATAATGGGTTTTGTTTAAAATTCAATGCAGATTCTTGAGTTGTACAAAAAGATTCCCAAGTTCGACGAAGATATTATTAATTTTGACATGATACACCTGAAGATCAAAACCATATTCTGGATAATCCAAATAATTCATTTATCTAGAATTTTAAAGCCTATCTTTATCACTTCCTCAAATATTTTACTTCAGATTCCTCTGACAACTGACCTTGCTACCTCAACTGTTCTCAATCGAATAACCAAAATATTCTCACCCAACCTTTTAACGTGACCATAGTAACAAAGTCTCCTGTTCTGCACACATCTCCTCATACCCTCTATACTTAATCTTCCTCTAGAGTGATCAAATGTAAACATTTTTGTAAAGCTCAAATTACATTCATATTCTCATGTCATTTCTCATGTCGTCAGCCCTCACTGATCAGGTTTCACGTCTGTACATCAGCATATATGACTGATGAACTCTTTCTTTCTTCGACTGACGTAACTCTTTGTTGGTAAGTAATAGCTAAAGTTTCCTGAACTTCATTCATTTCTAATTTTTACAATCACATGAACACCAGATCTATTTCTGGGAATAATCCGGATAGACATTACTTTTTAGATGACCGAACAGATAAAAATCTAGAGAGGTTTAAGGTCCAGTAAGTGTGAGGCTCATTTAGGATCACTCGTAACACTTCCGACTAACCTGATAAGCTGCAAAATCCCACCCTGTTGTAATCCTTAGATACTGAAAGGCCTACTCTTTCTTTGTTCAGTCTGCAAGAGTTTGGAATCCTCTCTCTTTTTTCCTGCGCCCCTGACTGTACTAACCTGCAGAGGTTTAAATGTAATATGATCTTGCTGCTCAATTCTTCACATCCCCCAATTAGACGCAATCCTTAATAGTAGCCATTTACGATTAAGTGCCAATT
This sequence comes from Euprymna scolopes, assembly GCF_053919585.1. Taxonomy (NCBI): domain Eukaryota; kingdom Metazoa; phylum Mollusca; class Cephalopoda; order Sepiida; family Sepiolidae; genus Euprymna; species Euprymna scolopes. The sequence continues at coordinate 57,738,546 of NC_136498.1, read as the reverse complement.
AAGTAGCCTTTGGAGTGAAAAAAAAGATACCTACTACTGATCAGACGATCACTAAAGTGCCCACATACATCATTGAATGTTGATAACACAAAAACTCTTGCAAATTCATGACTTAAACTTGGTGGACAAGTTAGATATAGACAAAAGTTTATTTTTACCGAATATAAATGGATATTAGAAATTATTGTGAATTTTATTAACGATTGCTTTGTTTGTATTTTGGAAGATAATGAATACGGTATCAATCCGACTATGCTCACTGATACTATTCTCTCAAGAGAGAGAGGGAGAGAGAGGGAGGGAGGAGTGTGAGTTATAGTGTAGACACGTTGACCGGAAGTCAAGATCAGCTGATCGGATTGCGTGTGTGTCATGTGATCAGGTTAGCTGAATCGGTGAGATTTGGTTGGGACTTGGAAGAGAGCGGACGGCTTCGCCGTTGTCTCCTTCCCTTCCTTGGGGGGACGAACTCTAACGTGGTAGAAATAAGACCTTGAAGAATAAACCACACAGGCCAAAGTCACGTTCCATTCTTCTGCGATCGATCTGGAAGGTGAATAAAAAAAACTATCGAACCAATTTCTTGTCTTGGAGTGAAATGAATCTTCCTCCCGAAAAACAGGTACCAGTCTCCCTCCCATACGAGATGTTCTAAATGGATCAACAAGACGGAGAAGGTATGTGAAAATGCATGTCACACACACAACGACATTAACTCTGATAAGATAATCAAACACTCAATCCTTTATGATACAACAAGGTAGCAAACACTCAATTTGGTGCTCATGGAGTAGAATGTACCCTGTCTCTAGATGAAGCACTAAGACTCTTTCTAAGACGAACAACAAAAACAATACAGAATATACGTCATTTCAATACCATCCAGAATATAACAATACTATCGATGTGCATATGTTCCAAGAATTTATATAACAAACACTCAGTTTGGCGTACGTGAACCAGGGAACTCATACAAGAGTGTGAAAAAACACGAGTCTGTAGGTTACCATACAATTAAAAGATATATATTATATAGACACAACGAAAAGGAAAAAATATTGTAGACTAGACATAAAAGAGGAAAAGATTAATAAAACAACGTAGGGTCCTTTCATTGAACCAATATGAAAAAAAAACAAAATATAGACGCCACGAAAAAAAGAAGAAAAATAGACACATTAGAATTATGTATAGTTATATTTATATGCTAAATTAAGAAGAAATAAGAAAAAAATGATAGCTCGATCGACATACAGATAACGAATCGTTGATTTTGAATATGGAAATTAAAAACACAGAAAGAAAAAAATATTAACGTTATGGTGTAGAAAAATAAACAGAAGAAATTGAAAAAGAAAATATATCAATCGACATACTGATAATAAATTGGTGATTTTGAACATGCAGCCAATGTGTAAAACAGAAAAAAAAGAAATAGAAAAGAAACATGAACCTTAGTGACAGTTTGGTGAAAGCTTTCACAGTACCAGAGAGAATACGTCAATCAGAAATATTTGTTATGAGTTAGAATACATAATTATATACATTTAAAATGTTGCAATTCTAGACTGTAAACGTCGGTGTCTTTTTGTAAACAAATAAGGGATAGTTTCTGCTAAAGTGAATGTTTTTTCTTTAATTGTGCGGGGTTTTTTTCTTAGGGATTTTTTCTGGTGTGTAAACTGTTTTATGTTAAAATGTATGTTTTTTAGAAAATGGCAGAAGAGGCCATAATAATAATCACTCGGATAAATAAAATGTGATTTAAAAAAAAATTATTTTAACAAAAAAACTAGTGTTGGATGACGTGGACAATTTTAGTTTCCATCGATTTGAACTTTTGTTTTGTGAAGGATTGTCTGGAAGTTTATAAGTGAGTCATTTTTTTGTAATTATAAATGTCTATGGATTTTTTGTAAACGACTGTGATGTTATTATTATTTCTTTTATATTCTGTGAGGTGGTAAAGGTGATGTAGCCAACCTCAGAATTGATGACGTGGACAAAAATTGGGTTTCCACAAAACTGTGTTTTGTTATTTGGAGTGTTATTATTGGTAAGATGAGACTTTGTCAATCTTTATAAGAATTTTTTTTATTTTTTATATAATTGACGCTTTTCTCGAATCGGTATTGTGCGGGATTTTCTTGTTCATGACATGTATTTTTTTCGCCGGATGGAGGAGGAGTGAATATTTGCCTTGTGGGTTTATTTAAATAATAAAAAATTTAATAAGTATGTACATGTTGTTAATTAAGTAATAATAATAATAATAATAATAATAATAATAATAATAATAATATTAATAATTAAATTGGGAATAAGAAAAAGAAATAAGATTTAAGCAGTGTAAGAAAAAAGAGACATTACTGGGTTGAATAAGGGTCAACTAGTTCTTAAGTTTTGAAAGAGTTAAAGTTGCAGTTGATATTTATTCTAATTTTCGAAATGGGTGTAGAATATTTTTTTGTGTCGTTCTTTTTTTTCGTGGGATTTTTCTTCGAATGCATAGTCATTATTAGGTATACATATTAGATATGAAATGATTTAGGAAAAAATAAGATGATACTGGATATGGTTGGCTTAAAATAATTAGAATTTTAGAGAGGGGTCCAAAATAGCAATTACGTAAGCAGGTAGTTTGGAGAAGTTTTTACAGATGTGATAAGCCAAAAGAGAGATTTTCTTTTCTTAATAAATTATTTTTTATATTTTTTAAAGTTCATAAATATTTTTCGCAAGAATAGTAACTTGCCGGGTAAGCATTAAGTTGCCCGTAGAAGAATAAGATGGACCCTGTGGTAATTAAGTGCTTGAAAAAAAACTGGTCGCACGTGACGATTCCAAGCAGGAGGTAAGACTTGGCTTAATTAATTAGAGACAGTCGTGGAGAGGATACGAGAATCCTTAAGGGTACCAGGGACCTATATGGGAGGCAGTACCGTAGGAAAATCACATATAGCTTAATGAGGCGAGATAAAAGTAAAATATACTGTAGGTACGTAAGAAGATATAACCTTATATTTTTTAAAGATGCATGAATGTGGGATATCTTTGTTGGATCTTGGAAACTCTGATAAGAGAAAAGAATAATCACAAAAATCGGGCCATAGCTAGATTAGGCGCAAATAGGAATCTTGCCACAAAGTTGGGAGTTAATTAAGGGTGATATTCTCTAAATCTTCGTCAAAATTCCAAGAGTCCAAGCAAGGAAATCCAAGTTAGTCAGTGTGATAAAAAAGGTATATCTTAAACTTTGGAAGCCAACCACGAAGATTAATTATGAGCTTTGAGATGTCCCAGAAAAGAAAAGACAGTTACAAAATGAAAACAAAGCCATACTTAATAGAATAACCGGGCAAAGGATACAATCAGGGCACTTTGGGCAGGAAAGAAATCGTCAATTTCGAAAGAGGTAAAGTGAGACCTCCAGTTTACGGCATAAGGGTGGCTGGATGAAGCAGCTGACGTGAGTTATAGGAAGTGCTACCCTACACCCAAAAGGAATATGCCAGGGGGATCAGATAGAGATTCTGTTCTAAAAAATAAAATTATGAAGTCAGTTGGAAAAGGGCTGACTAAAGGAGTTTATTTTAGCCTGATCATTCTTAGCCAAGAGTTGTGTAGATATAAAAAAGTGTACTAGAATTTATAAATGCGTACATTTTTTGAAAATAAGGATAGTTGGAATGTTATAGAATGGATCAAGAGAGAAAGAGAGAGAGAGAGAGAGGGGGGGAGGAGTGTGAGTTATAGTGTAGACACGTTGACCGGAAGTCAAGAATAGCGGATCGGATTGCGTGTGTGTCATGTGATCAGGTTAGCTGAATCGGTGAGATTTGGTTGGACTTGGAAGAGAGCGTCGGCTTCGCCGTTGTCTCCTTCCCTTCGCTGGGGGGACGAACGCTGACGTGGTAGAAATAAGACCTTGTGGTAGAAATAAGACCTTGAAGAAGTAACCAACCAGGCCAAAGTCACGTTCCATTCTTCTGCGATCGATCTGGAAGGTGAATAAAAAACTATCGAACCAATTTCTTGTCTTCGAGTCAAATTAATCTTCGTCTCCAAAAACAGGTACCAGTCTCCCTCCCAGACGAGATGTTTCAGATGGGCCAACAAGACGCAGAAGGTATGTGAAAATGCATGTCACACACACAACGGCATTAACTCTGATAAGATAATCAAACACTCAATCCTTTATGATACGGCAAGGTAACAAACATTCAATCCGGTGATCATGTAGTAGAATTACCCATTCTCTAGATAAAACACTAAGACTCTTCCTAAGACGAACAACAACAACAATACAGAATATACGTCATCTTTATATCACCCAGAATATAACAATACTATCGATGTGCATATGTTCAAAGAATTTATCAAGCCTATGGCGGTATCACTTGATATCTACTTCAGAGGCGTAGTTCAAACATAGACGCCAATATATGAAAGATGACTTTGAAATAGACATTAATAGAGCTTCCACCATAAGATTGACGAATTATTATGTTAGCATTATAATTGTTAACATTCAAGGAAGCTTACATTTAAAAAAATAATATTACACAAGCTTCATTAATTAGATATTACTAAGCGCAATTAAAAGACCTGCGATATTTTAAATACATTTATGCATGCAAATATACGTTTAAATAACAAATGATATATACTATGATGCATATATTCAATAAAGTTATTTTAAACACTTGCCACATTTATTCAAGCTTAATAAAAATAAAGTTGCATTTTCAGAGAATATACATCGTCAGTAAACAATTCCAATACAACAAATATAGTAATATAACATTCATATTATTTTTCAAACCAACAAAATAATATTATTGTTATATAAATATGCTTGTGATACTAGAATTTTTTACTTACGATGTATATATATATATATATATATATATATATATATATATATATCACTACTTAATTTACTCATATAAAATTAATATACGAAAGTATAGATTTATGCGTAAACTTTAAGTATTTACTTCAAAAGTGCTCAATACGTAGGTAGAGCTAGTTAGTAATTTATGCAATATATATGGCGATTAAGCTATACTGAATATTCCGCGTTTCATTCCCTGTAGGACTCCTCAGGCTTATATATATATATATATATATATATATATATATATATATATATATATATATAAAATGAAATGAAAAAGGTGCAGTGTTATATAATAATATATGATATAAGCAATGGTAAACTCCAATCTAATATAAATACCAGATTTATATATAGATACTTTAATCCCAACCAAATTAAAAAGCTCAATACATAACAGAGTATTGAGCTTATTATAAGAGAAGGAAAATTAAAACTGTAAGTTGAACTTTACATTCAAAGATATTGTTCGACTGACTACTCTAAAAAACAATTTACAAATTGTCATTTATTTTTGGGGGTATTCAGTCCAACAATAAATTCGATTGTAATTTTCAAGTTACAGTTTTAATTTTCTTTCTCTTACACACACACACACACACACACACACACACACACACATATATATATATATATATATATATATATAAGGGAGTCAGCCTTTATCAAGATCTGGAGGCCATTCGAGGATAAGGATTAATGAAAAGAAGGTCTGGTTATTTGTAGTGGTGCAAATTGTGTAGAATTTGATTATTTTAAAAGGACAGATCAAAAAGATCTTGTTCAAATTTGACATGAAGACAAAATTTTTGTAGTCGTCTGGAATTCAGACTCGTGATACGGAGTTCCACATGTGGGAACTTCTAAGAAAGAAGATTTGTTCATGGAATTTGTTGTTCCAATCCTACCCAAAGCAGGTTAGAGGATTAGTTGGCCAAAACGTGATGAGACAACAACAACTATGGAAGGCAGTAATTACTGGTGATGCAGTTATGAAACTCAGCATTCCTATCTCATCGCAGTTTACTACCTGAAGAAGGCCAGATGATTGGCTGGCCGAAACATGTTGAAAAAAAAAACAACTATGAAGCTGAGGATAACAGTCCGCAAATAAATAAATAAAATACACAAATTCATCATCTCAAAAGATTCTAAATATTTATTCTATTTTCATTTCATTCAAAAATTCATTTATTCCTATTCTGACATATGTTTTCTATCTTCATCTTCATCTTTACTAGAAATAATAAATATATTTCTTTCTACATTATTGTTTTTCTCTTCTTCTTCTTCTTCTTATTATTATTATATTATTAACAATAATCTTGTATAATGTAAATTTTGCCATCTAATTCATATACGTGTTTGTGATGAATATGTGAATTTGATGAACGCACTAAAAATAAGCGTCACTCTGTAATACTTAATCGTGCCAATTTGGTTCACCAAGAAATTGATAATCTCCTTAGCAATGATAATAGTTTTGTCGCATAGTTTACACAAAAAGACTATTTATTTCATAATTGCATCATATTGTTAATAAATGCAATAAAATGTAAAACAGATTACTTGGCCATTTAAAATTTATGTAGATACAATCATCATCATAATCATCATCATCATCAGCATAATCATTCTTCTCGTTATCAGTACAGTTGTCACCATCATCGTCATCATTGTCGTCGTCAACGTTTTAGCATTTTTTAGTCCCTTGTTGGTCTTGATAATCGATTGGTTCCATCAAAATGCTATATCGTCGAACATCCTTGTTGATGTTTTGTATGTCGTCCAACTTTCATCTGAACTATCACCCTCAAGATTTCTGCAGTTTATTTTATCGAAGAATCTCTCCTTTCAGTGTGGCCAAACCAAGTCGACTGTCAGGGATTATCAAACTTTATTATATTCAACCTCTTAAACGAAATTGCTGATGTGCGGTCCTAGCTAATTATTAATAGTATTTTTTTAAATATTTTTAGAAACTTGGAGTAGATACAAATCAAAATAAATGTAGTATTTAAAGATTAATTTAAAATTACTTTCAAAACACAGGAGTATTTCATATTACTCCTTTCTCAGATAATTTTTTAATGGCCACTACTTTTAAATTTTCCAACAATATCACAATCTCAGCAAATTCCACGTCCATATAAACCAGGATAATGGTTGGCCAGTTGGAATAATCCTTGATTATTTGTTGGAGGCTTCCGTTTGCCAGAACATTTGTGAAACTCCATGTTTACTATGTTGTGGAATTTGAGGAACTAAATGACAACGTTACTGAAATTCTCTGAAGTAAATTGTCGATGTGTTTCTTGCTGCGAAATGTTGTTTTTCTACAATACATATGGAAGTTGAGATGCTGGAAGAACCGCATAAGCACCAGTCCTCTGTTTTATCTGATTATAATAAGCAACGAGTACTATTTATCTCATAATTCAATATTGATTGGTTTGTTTTGTTTTAAGGTATATCAACTTTTGGGTTATTTATTGTGGACATTGATTTTAAGATGAGATGGTTGTTGAATGTTAATGTTTGTTTATATTTTGTTATATATCTTTGTTTCCTTCAGCAATGCAATAAACAATTCAGTGTCAACGTAAATATCTCCCTTAAGTTATTTTCCTGGTAGTGATTAAGATTGCTCTACGTCCACACATCTAGGCCACTCGAGGATAAGGGTAAAAGAGTGTACAGTAGTCAATCGGACAATATAGTAATCGTTACTAATGGAAATTCGGTAAATTTGTAAACTTAAATGGAATAGCTCACCAAGAACTTGTTTACCTTTGACATGAAGACATATGTAGTCAGCGGGAAAACAAGCAAACGGAAGGCAGTTCTAAGAAAAAAGTTTTGTTCATGGGATTTACGTTTAGGTTTAGGCCCAGATAAAGATTGAGGAAATTTTTTAGAGTGTTTTCAGCCAGACGAGTGATTCTCGTGAATATTTGGCGAGGAAGGCCATAGATTAGAGCTCAGACGAGCACTTGCCATGAAAATAAGGATAAAGCAGAGACATAGTCACAACATCTCTTCTGTGAGAAAGAGGCTGCAGGGAAGAGAATAGGCCATCTAGTTAAGGAGTGAGAGAGACAAACATTACATCACTCAAGTAATACAAACGATGATCTAGGAAGATAGAATTCTGATAATAAAATTCATTTGTATGCCGGAGGGTGAATGAGATGAATAAGAAGAATGGTGAACATTAACAATATTTATTTGATCTACAAGAGAATGTGTTGTATAACATCTCATTAAATGTTAAGAATTTGTTATTGAGTACTTGAGGACTCAATGGGGTGCAGGAAAGCGTAACATGTCCTTGTGAGATAGTAGTAAAAACGGACTGAGGGCACGCTTTCAGAGCTAGGTGCAACATATTTCAATCATGTACGTATCTTCGTATTAAGATGTGTTTCAGATGTTTACAATTATAAACCCAAACTAGAATGGATATTGCAGTTCGAACTTATATGTTCAAAGCATAACCGCAATCGAACAAACGTGTGTCTCAAAAAAGGAAAACAGTGAAATCATTCATGAATACGTTGCGTAAATAATTGAAAAGGTTAAAAGTATGATTAGAGAAACGATAGTAATCGTAAGCATTTGGACAAGGCGTTTTTTTGTGCATGGTGGAGGGAGACGCTGTTAGAATAATGGTAGTGCAAGGACGAGAAAGAAAAGACAGTACGTGGACGAAAATAATCATGCGAAGAATCTGGCAATTACACCATGACGGCCAGGAAGATGGGAAAATAAATAGGAAGAACAAGTCTTCATGGCACTGAGAGAGAGATAGAGATAGAGAGAGAGAGAGAGAGAGAGAGAGAGAGAGAGAAAGAAAGATAGAGAAAGAGAGATAGGGAGAGAGAGAGAGAAAGAGAGAGATAATATCCTGACAGACATTTTGCAGTAAAAAGCGTAACCATAGAAAGAAAACGTCTTGTAAAACGATACGATCTGAATAATCGCCATTACACGTGAAGGCAGGCAGGCGCGTTTGTAACAAGCAAGGTTAACTTTTTGAAAGAGATTAGACTAATTGAATTACTCTGATAATTGAATAAGTAAGTAATTGAATCAGAGAGATCGATTCTCTACAGGCATGGACATAATTGTCAACTGGTTACAAACAAATGGACAACTAAATATACATACTAAAGAATAGGATTTATTATGTGGTATTTACACACACACACACATTACACACACACACACACACACACACATACACACATACACACACACATACACACACCCACACACACACATATATATATATATATATATATACTAGCAAAAGTACCCGTCGTTGACTGGGTTCAAAAACAGCCTACAGAAAATGGACTTTGATTTATGAAAGTACTAGCGATGGGTAGCCGGCGTTGGCCGGGTGTTTGGAGGTGTGTGTGGAAACTCCGGGGGTGGGGGGTTAAAAATGTTTTGGTAGGTAAGTATGAGGATCGAACCCGAACCGTTGAGGCAAAGTTGTAAATTAAAGTGTGAAAAAAAAAAAAAAACGTGCGACGTTAACGATTGCCCCACCGCGAGATGCTAACGGGAACGCGTTTGAATTTATTTAATTACTTGGATTTGGCAGGTGCCCGTTTTAATGAGTTAATGAAGTCAAGTTTGACTCCAGGATTTATATTTTCCCAAGATGTAATAGGAAAAAGACTAATCAACATTCGGTGAGCGACAAATGTTGAATATTTATCTTCCCGAAATCGAGCAAATTAAATAGACAGGCGAGCTTCGTTGTTAACTCTGAGATATTACGATTTATATGTGATAAAAAAGTTTTAAAATGTTGTGAACCGACCGACCGCTTCTATGAAAAAAGCCCTTTGTAGACATACAGAAAAAGCGAATACACATACTTACATACGTACATTTTCGCGTTTATATTTATAGATGATAGATTATGAATAGGAAGGGTTGTAACTTTGGATTGAATTTTGGGGTATCAAAACCAATGCAAAATATGATGAAAGTGAAAATAGAATAGATAAACCCCATAATTTATTATACCATACTGTGTTAACAGTGAAACACTTATCACAATATTCTGTGGATCTATATTATAACACATTTCCATTCTATGGAGGTCATGTGAGAATGAACACCTCAAAATTTTATTATACCATATTTCTTCAAACTGAAACATAATTATCAAAGTATACTTACGCAGATAGATGTGAAAAGTCTTTATTAAAGTGTGTGCGTATTTCCATTCTATTGAGGCCAGGCGCGAATGCAGACCCAGCAATTTTATTATACCATTCCTATTTAAGTTAAAACATACTTATCAAAGTATTCTTATGTACATTTATATCAAAAACACTTGTAAACGTTTTTTTTTTAATTTTTATTTTTTTTATTTTCATACTTTGTGGACCAGGCGCGAACGCAGACCCCACAATTTTAATGAACCACCGTTCTGCCAGATCAAACATATCATTTCCTGTGTCACGATACGTCTTCTATTATTATATATAATCAGTTTTTTAAAATAGTCAACCATATAGGAGCCTATTCGTGACCAGACACATACAAACACACACACGCACACACACATTCAGCTTTATATATATATATATATATATATATATATATATATATATATATATATATATATATATATATGATTGTTGAGCTGGATTAAATCCGACGATATGAAATAAAATGGAGGTGGAAGGACCTGGATACTCAACGTTTCGCCCGATTTATGCAGGCTTCTTCAAGAGGGATGGTCATTGACGAGAGAGTCGGAGGATTGGGGCTATATATAATGATGGGGGAGAGCAGCGTGTTTTCCTTATGTAAATTAGATGTCATATATACATGTATATACATTTTATGAGAGAAGAACTAATTAGAGTAAACTAGTGTAGTGGATTACGTCTAAAAGATAAAATATCGTAGAGATTAAAAATTGTATTTGGAAATATAGCGGTGATAGATTAAATAAATAAAATGACACGAGATTACGAAAGAATCTTTTTTTTTTAATTAGAAATAATTGAATTGGGATAAAATAGCGCAGTAACTTAAAAGATGGTGTCTAAAAATAAGAATAGGAGGTGATAAAATGGAGTCTAAAAATAGATAATGATAAAATACATTATTTTTATTTTACTTATTTACTTATTTATCAAATTTGTAGTTGAACGGCTTGCCTAAACCTATATTGTTGGTTGGACAGAAATTTAGCAGCTCTGAACTTGATTAATTATGGAGTCAAATATTTTCGCAACGAGGAATATTAAAGATCCAAGGATCGCCTCCTGAGGCACACTCGTATTTATATCATTGTTTAGAAGTACAACCATCGAGGACAATCTGATTTATTATGATTTTATTATGTTAAGTATTCGTCCAGTAATACCATAGGATCTGATTTTCATGGGAAGACTATCATGCCATACCTTGTCAAAGGCTTTACATATATCTAGGGCTACTGACTTCTCCTCTCTACTTTTTCTAGTGCACGGGGTATGCATTCAGATATTACAGTTAGAATATTTGCAATAGAACGGGCTTGCCTAAATCCATATTGATGGTCAGACATTAGTTTAGCAACTGTAAGGTGAGGCCTATAGCTTGATTAATTATGGACTCAAATATTTTGGTGAAAAACAGGGAGGGGGTTAATGGAGTGATAATTTAATGGGTCAGTTCTCTCGACAGAATTGTTGTAAACTGGTACTACAAAAGCAGTTTTCCAATAGTAAAGAAAGCAAGATTCGTAAATACATTTGTTGAAAAGTTTAAAGAGAACAGGATCAACCTAAACGGATGATGTTTTTAATAATACAGCCGAGATGAGGAAGGTCCACATGCTTTTGAGGTGCCTAAGAGTTTTATGATATGATGTATTTGAGAAGAGGTGATTTTCAGATCATCTAGTGTGGTTTCTGTCTGCAGAGGAAAATCTGTGAGGGAGTTGTTGGCTGGGTTCAAAGTAGAGTTTGAGGCAAACCGACGAGTGGATTAGCCTTCTTGGTTGCTATGCAAACAAGTTCAAGATTGTTGGATAGTGGGGGAATTGCTGATTTCCCATTATTTACTACACAATTATAGATTTTCCAGAATAATTTTTATGCATCAATGAGTTTTCTGGTGATTTCGGTATATTCTTTCTTGGCTGTGGGTATTTCCTTCCTACAATTACTTCTAGCTTCTATAAACTTTTGTCTATTTGTACTGGACTTATGCCGTATAAATCTGCAGTATGTGAACGAATGGGATATAGAAAAATCATGTGTGATGCTACCAACTCTGTCAATATAGTTGGAGAAGCCAAGCCAATTACTGTGGTGGACATTAAAGTCACCACATACATGTATTTGAGTGTTAGCGTCGATGTAGATGCTACATCTATGATGCCAGAGACGGCATTGATTAGAGTACAGTCTTTGATCGATGGAGAGTGATAAAAAAGAATAGGTAGCTAATGCTATGTTGAAAAATTAGTGTAAAGAGATGATCATCTGATTCTAGTTTAGATTCAATGGTCATGGGGAAGGTGTTACGAATATAGACTACAAGTCTGCGAATGTGTCTGTCAGAATCCTTACGACAACGTGGAAGATAACCAGACGTAAAAAATAATTAGAGGGAATGGAAGCGTGTAAGTTAGTTTCACTTAGTGCTAAGATACCCGGGGAGTTTGCTAGGACAAATAATTTTAACTCATCTAAGTTTGTTCCAAGTCCACGGATATTTGTAAATGGTTTGATCATTATTTTGGATTGAGCTGTCATTTTTATAATTTAAGTTAAGGGTGAGGAGTGCTAGGCAAAGTAGATGTACATTGTTACCATCATGCCACACAAATATAGACCATTAGCCGAATCGTTATCCACAGGAATGTTATCTCAACAATGCCCAACAGAGATGAGTGCATGGTCCCTTTTCTATGCGCAACATGGCACTACACTCATCCCGATATTATACAACTGATGATCAAGCAGTCACTCTAAGCGCTACCAAAGTGTTGGGGTTTCTATGTTATCAGTCGGAATACAGCAGCCAGACAAACCTTCAAACAGAAGTTGCCCAGTCTAATTATCTTAGTGTACATGGTAAACAAGCACCCACAAAATGTTCAGTTTTAGGGGAAGGATATGAGGCAGGTGTGGGGGATGGCATCTATTGCCCTAGTCAGAAAACAAAGCCAAATACTAGGCATCTCTTATGAGTCCTAGTGATTGCACCTCTGCTCTGGGCTAATAGGAAAAGAAGGAGTATGGGGGCTGTGTAATAGGCAGAGCTTATCTACTCCTTAAGCAGTTTAGGTTTGCAAACCAGTGATTTGTTTGAGTCACTAGCTCTAGGGAGGTTGTCGACGAGAACTGAGGAGGTCTGCCCCCATTTGGTGTGATGTGGTCAATAAGGTCAGTGGTAGAGGTTTAACATCGTTTTCCTGCTTCTAAATGGATGACCTTACAAGATCTATAGCTCCATCAGCACGTGGAGGGTTAGCTCCGTGTTTGGTGTCAAAACCAGAGCTTGGGTAGTTAAAATAAATCCAGTTAGTAACACTACATATATATATATATATATATATATATATTTAGTCATCGACATACAGACCTGTTTCGTTGTTTCACAACTCATCAGTGCCGCTAGACTAACACCTATCCCAAGCCGAGGATCGAACCTAGAACCGTCGTGATGACAGTCGGCAGTTCTACCACTTGACTACGGAATCGGTGGCCGCAATTAAACTGTTCGAATGTCTATTTAAATAAACATCCGTCCGCCACTCGTAGAGGGCTCAAACGTTTGTTTGTAAACAAACCGCGAGCTTCGCATTTTTTCAGCTAAATTAAGTAGCGAGTAAGATAATTTACGATAGTGCTCTACCCAAGAGGGGGGCTTTATAAAATATATTTTTAGTCATCGACATACAGACCTGTTTCGTTGTTTCACAACTCATCAGTGCCGCTAGACTAACACCTATCCCAAGCCGAGGATCGAACCTAGAACCGTCGTGATGACAGTCGGCAGTTCTACCACTTGACTACGGAATCGGTGGCCGCAATTAAACTGTCCGAATATCTATTTAAATAAACATCCGTCCGCCACTCGTAGAGGGCTCAAACGTTTGTTTGTAAACAAACCGCGAGCTTCGCATTTTTTCATCTAAATTAAGTAGCGAGTAAGATAATTTACGATAGTGCTCTACCCAAGAGGGGGGCTTTATAAAATATATATATATATATATATATATATATATATATATAAAATAAAAGTTACAATAAGTTTACTAAGGTAATCAAAATGGTAAACTTAAACTTAACTTTTGCCTCCTGTTCCCCTTACCTCACCCTTTTTTTAACCAAGTAAGATCTTTGACTTACTTGTAGTTTCATTAAATACTTTTATATACAAAATCCGATCCTGCATTTTGCTAATTCCTGCCCTCTGATGAGAAGGAGCGTATTTCTTCGAAACTCCGCGGATTAAGGAATATCAACTTATCTTGTTCTTCCTTTTTTAAAATTAAATATGTTTTTAACTCTTTTTCAAGATGCCTTTTAACATATTTTATTAATCATTTGTTCATATTATATATATATATATATATATATATATATATATATATATATATATATATATATATATCAGATTAGTCCATGCGTCTGTATCTGTGTGTGTGGGTTTGTTTCCTATGGTCCCCTAAATCGGCCGGTTTTGACAAAATTTCACAAGAATGTACTTTATGTACCGCGCAAAGTTATTAGGTTGGTTTTGTTTCGGAATGCCTCCAATAAATACCTAAAATCAATATAAAATAAATTCGATTAAAGAAGAAGCAGTCCGATTTTGACCAAATTTAACACTTTCATACAGGCGATAATCACACGTGCATTTGAGAAGTATTCTCGTCGCTAAAGCAAAAGGCTTGCCGTATAAAGACAACAGAAGATTCTTTAATAAGTCAGGAGCGCGTACGAAATGAACGTTTCTGTTTCGAATACAATTGAAGCATGATGCTTAAATTTGCATTTTAAACTTTAATTCAAACCATTATATAAAAGTAATTTATAAAATCTGCAATAGGTTTTGTATAGTGCAATACATCATTGTGAAGAGGTATTTAAAGCTTACTGCTACTGTATCGTGGTTAGTCCCTTACTAGAACAGGCAATAGATCGATTTGGTTAAAACATTGGGCAATTTCACCAATTTCGATGACAATAAACGTATTTGAATTGTGGAACATCCGTTGATCTTCATTGAACGGGCAACGTCGAATCTCTCTGCTCCTACTCGGAGATTAATTCTTTAGCTCTGAACGCGAGAAAATTAATAAGCTCATTCAAACTTATTTTCAAGGTTGTGTCAAAAGGACTTGAGATATTTTTTTTTATATGTTTTTTGCTTTATCATTCACTGTCGAACGACTTCAATTACAAAATGTTCATTTAAAATTTGTTTTGTACTATATAGAAAACCCACTTCTTTTATCAATACTAATTTTTCTTTTGATTGGAGTTTTTTCTTGTTTGTTTTCGTATATTTGACACATTTTTCTTGTAAAAAAGCCAGTGCATACCAACAAAATCTTTTTTAAATCCAACATTCTAGTCATAGCCATCCTTGTGTTGTATGCAACATAAATTCAGTATTCTGTTGCCAGGTGTGTCCAACATAAGCATTTGTTATTTTCGTTTGTGAATAAGTAAGTTAGAAAGTAATAAAGGAGCAGAAGTCGAAATATATATATATATATATATATATATATATATATATATATACTAAACTACCCGTGACCCGTTGGGTCAGTATGTTATATTAGCTATGGAAATCATGTATGAGTGTGACACTTTTGACGTAAAGAATTTTTTTTTTTGCATAACAGAAACATTCCTATGAAAGTATATTAAAATGAAAAAAGAATATAGATAGATTCCTATGAGTCGTTCTGTTTATTATAATCGATTTTTTTTTAATTACAGTTACTGAATTATAAGTGATTGACCATACATTTAGGGAAATGTGCACTGAACAGATACCATAATACTTATTATAGTTAAATTCAAATTTTGATATATCTGCTTTTTTTTTAGATCGTTCATTTCTGTATTATATTAAGTTATGTTAAACCCTACACTTCCCATGTTAAATAATAATTTCGAAATAATAACGTAAATAGTTTAGCGTCACAATTTTTTTCGCGTTTAAATTATCCAACTAAACAATTGTTAATACTGTCCGCTTTTTTTTACATCGCTATTTCTGTATTACGTTTAACTTATTTTAAACCCCACTCTTCCCATGTTAAATAATAATTTCGAAATAATAATGTTAATATTTCAGTGCGCAGGTCATGCGCAACCGGATGTCTTAAACCGGAAAGTGGTTTACATAGATCGTTACAAGGTCATTTGAGGTTTATAATTATATAGATATATATGTGAAAATATATTTTTAAAAAAGAATACGAAAAGTATAAAAGTTTATAACTTTTCTTTATTCGTTTTCTATTGGTGACGTGCAGGAATACAAAATAATATTATGAAAGATATTAAACTTTTTTTACAAGTACATATTTTCAACCTATCATTTAGTCTTCATCAGTGTAGTGAAAGTGATGGGCATACACGGGGAAAAAGGGAAAAGAAAAGAAAGGAGGAGTAGGAGGTATAACCAAGAGAAGGCGCCACGTCAGTTTTAAATACATATGCAAATAAGTACGCACATACACACATACACACATGCACACAGTACATATACACATGTAAAAGAAAGATTAAAAGTTAAACAGTAAATAAAAATGAAGAAACGCGCCTTTAACTGTCCAATATTTTGAATTCCAACGATATTATTTATTCCAAGAGAGAACAAGAATTCAAACGATATAAGACGTTATGAGGAGGGACGCTATCAATTCATTTGTAAATCAACCGCTATTTTCCGTTCGAAAAAATGAAGGGAAACGTCGTTTCCAAATTCAACTGTATTGAAGAGAGAAACGGAACGCTTCTTCTCATTTATTTATATATTAATATTTACATACACATACGAATACAGAGAAATATTTACATGTACAAATATATACATATATATGTGCATATACACACATAGACCCAAGCATATATATATATATATATATATATATATATATATATATATATATATATATATATATACATATACATATACTAATGAATATATATGCACATACATAAATGTTTGCGTACATACTTACAGGTAGAGACAGCTATACATATATACACAAATCTACATAAGCGAATGTAGGGAGAGAGAGCGAGAGAGAGGGACGGGAAAAGACGTATAGGTGTGCGAGAAATACACATATATATATACATATATATACATATACGGTAATATGAAGAAAATTAACACTTAAAGAAAATGTGTTTTGAAAAAAAAACATACAGACATATACACGCACACATATAAATACATCGATATATAATACATATATACATATAATGTACATATACATACACATACATATATATATACACATACATACGTGTACATACACATTCATATACATATACACATATACTCGCATGAATGCATATATGCGTGCATAATATGCACACACATACATATACATAGACCTATGTGTCCGAAATATAAAGAAGGGGAAAAAATAGGGAAAATGTGAAGATTTCAGAAAGAGTTAGCATTTCAGTCCTAAGGAAAATATTTATGGAAAATCTTTGGTGTTATAGAAATTGTAGTCATTGAGTAGTCCCAGGTTTCTGTTAAGGCCTAAAATGTGCGCGTTGAGTTTTAGAATTAGTTTTTTTTTTTATATTTTCGTCTCCGATGTTGTGTAATAAAATATGATGCTATGAGGATGTATCTGACGTTGTCTATTGTCTGGTTAGATAAATTATAATAGATACTTACTAAATGCTGTGTAGATTTGTCTCTAATGGTATGTTTGTGGTTATTAAGGTGTAGGCGGAACTCCAAGCCTGTTTCGCTCCCGTAATTGCCTTTTGTGCATTCGGTGCAGTATAACAGATATATTACATTTGAGCTACTGCAGTTTAGAGGGTGAAGTTTTAGGTGTGCTGTTAGTGTTAATATGTGCACATATTAGACATCTGGGCCTGTTGCAAGGTTTGTTTCCTTGAGATATGATGGTGCGGTTAATCCGAGTTGATGTCAGTAAAGAATATAAGTTGGGGAGCTCTCGTTTGGCACAAATGGGGGGTTTATTGTATATTGTGTTGAGTGTGGGGTCCTGTTGTAATTGTTAAAGCATCTGTTTCATTGGGTTGTATAAATGTTTTGTGTTATTATTGAAGTGAAATACCATAGGTATTCATGTGGATGTTTTGTTGTTTTTGTATGTTAGTAGGTTGTGTATTGTAATGTGCGATGCTCTGTTGATAGCTTCTTTAAATATTTTCAATGGATAGTTTCTGCGAAGAAAGTGGTTGATTAAAATACCTACCTGTGCGTCATACTCAGATGGGTATGTACATATCCTTTTAATGCGCAGGCATTGACTGTATACGATTGACTTTTTTGTTGCGATTGGGTGGCAACTTTCAAAATGTAGGTAATTGTTGATATATATATATATATATATATATATATATATAACGTTCAGAATGCGAGAGTATAAAATTATTTCCACAGCCAAAGAAGGTCGCAACTCACAAGAGCCATGACAGTCAACAAACCGGAAACCCAATGTTGCATAGGTGGCATATTTATATAGAGAGACATATATCGTATAGCCGTGTGTTCATCTTGTGGAGAGACGGCGACATGTGTATAACAGTGAGAGGAGGGGACCAGGAAATGCACAGTTCTTATAACACAAAAGAGGAGACATATTTCTTAAGATGGAGAGACACATTACTTAAGATGGGGTTATACACAATATTCATTAATAACGATTAGTGGACACAATTTCATATAAAGATCTGTTTCACATTACCTTTAGTCGTTGAAGAATTACCAACACAAAGACGCAGTTACAAAATTATGATAATGTTCGTTTATTCATTCGACCGGTCAATGATTGATGACATCCAGAAATTCAAGGCCACTACATGATTACAACTTTCTAACCCTTCGCTTCCCAAGGGGGAACTACCTTCTGACAACTATCCGCTCTGTCTCCCGTCTGTCCAACTCTGGCTCTCTGTCCGATTCTGCCTTCTGTATCTCAAACTCGCAAACTATATTGAGAATTCATTTCTCAGCCATGACGTCATCGCATGGCCAAAAACGTGTTCGATCGGTCCCGTGGCCTGAACATGCGCGATCCTCACATACATGGTTCCCACGTGTCCATCCCATTTCTTCTAACCTATTTTCGACCTGACTTATTTTCCAACATATTAAAATTTGCTATTGTTCGCTTTTCTAACTGACCTTATTTTAATTCTGTTTTCATAAAAAGAATTCAACAATCAAAATTCCTTTTCACAATAACATCTCTAAACAATCGAATTCCTTCTGAATCTCTTTCCTGAACCTATTTCCGAACCGAGCTTACCAAGTTCAATTCTCGATCTATCCTATCTTATTTTTACTTATTTAATGTTTTTCTTACTTACAAGAAAAGGAGACCTTTTCTTGTAACACCAGGACTCGAGTTTCGTCCTCATTTGGACTCACCAATTGGACACATCAGTTGGACACATCCGAAGCTGACGAGCACTCAACCAACTGAGCAAATCGCCACCCATATAAGAAAGTCTAACACAAACCAAGCAAACCGCGGCGAAAATCCGACAGTGGAATGAACCTACTTTTTCTCGAACAAAGGATTTGGCCAGCAGGATCAGCTATAACTCAAGCCGATCTCACAAGTAGGAATTTTATACTCACTAAGGATTCCGTCACAGCAAGCTTACCTAGCTAGCAATCAGCAATATAACCTTCAGAATGTGAGAGAATACACAATTATTTCCACAGCCAGACAACGTCGCAGCTCACAAAAACCGGAAGCTCAAGACTTGAGTTTCGACCTCATTAGTCTCATAAGTTGGACACATCAGTTGAACACATTCGAAATCGGGATTTTAAAACCAAGCATGCTAGGCGAATACTCTAATAAAGTCTGTTAACTAAGCAAAACTGCGACGAAAATCCGACATTGCAATGAACCTACTTCATCTGGTTGTCATAACTCTTGTGAGCTGCGAAATTGTCTGCCTGTGGATATATATATATATATATATATATATATATATATATATATATATATATATATATATATATATATATATATAGTTTTTTCTTACCGAAAGATGAATTCTTATTTGTGTTTTCGAATAGGAAAAAAATGCAGAAAACTCCCCAGTTATTTCCGTGTGATTTTCGTTTTTTTTTTCCTTTACAGATGAATGACAATCCAATATTCTAATTGTAGTAATTGTTATATCGTAGCCAACCTAAATTCAATTTTCCATTGTCAGGTGTATTCAGCATAGAAGCTTGATATTTTTATGTGTGAATAAGTCAGAATTCCTTGTCGCGAGTGTTGTGCGACATGTTTAGTTCACGTTTTTCCAAATAACTCATGACCAGTGTTGTGATATAGGTTTGAATCTTCATAACAAGTGTATAGACACTGAAGGGCAAATAAAAATTAAGACAGCACGCTGGTATCTTTACAAGAGTGTACTTACATATACGTAGCATAGTATATTTTACACAGGAGTAACTACGTATCAAGGCCCGATGGTTATACATTAGTCAATGTGATTATTGTGTAGTAAACATAAGTAGTAGGAATTTTTTAAATTGGATTACTTAGGGGGGGCGATTCATCAAGAACTTGTTTATGTTGGACTTGAAGACAATCAAATTGTAGTCAGCTGGAAAGAAGGCAATTGAAAGACAGTTCCATATGCGTGCAGTTCTAAGAAAGAAGCTTAATTCATGGAATCTACATTTAGGTTTAGACACAGATAAAGAGTGTGAGAAATTATTGATAGTGGTTTTGGCTAGACGAGTGTTTTTCGTGGAAGTTTGGCGAGGAGGGGACCATAGATTGAAGTTCATCTGATGTTACAAAATTTCTGTGTCTGATACTCTGATTATGGCTACAATGAATGACTTTTGGCATGGATACTATAACGCTTATTCTTACCTTTATTCAACATTAACCCCGGTTTTATTTGGAAGCGTTGTATCCATCGAAAGTTTGATTTATTTTCATGTACGAATAAATCAGAATTCATTGTCAACGATCGTATCCGTTATATTATTTCGAATATCTCGTTGCTAATGTTGTGCTACATATGTTCAAGTCCTAGTCGCTGGGGTTTTGCATTGAAGCTTCGATAATAATTGAGACAACACGCTGGTCGCTGGTATATATATATACAAAAGTGCATTTACAGAAGTAGGTAATTTATATGCTTCAAAAGTCTACGTCCAATACTGTGACTATTACTCTCTCTAATGACTTCCACAATAACAGCTACCACTTCGTCAAAACTCTATTCATAGTCCCTGGGTAAGTCCACCTAATACAGAACTTGAGATTACCTTTCGAAAATCGCTACTAAAACCAACTTTCTATATTCCTCTTCCTCCTTAAAAAGCGATATATTATTATAGTAAGGCATGAAAAAAATTCGCCAGAATCAACAGGAGTGCTACTAAAAGCAGGAAATATGGCTATAAATATGAGTGTAGTGATATATTGTATATGTATATTTAAATCAGTTTTTTTTCCTCAATTAGGGTTAAATTACATTTGTTTGTAAGGAACACACGTTAAAATAAGTTATAAAAAATATTACATTCAATTTAGCAAACATTTGCGGGTTTTGAATAAATGATGAGTGCGAATTTCTTTTTGGTGCCACGCTATATAATGTTTAGGCTTATTACTGCTTCTAAAAATAGATTATAAATCAAACTCTTAATAAAAAATAAAGCACACACACACACACACACACACACACACACACACGCACATATGTATATATACATATATCTATATATCTATAAAAACAGAGATGTGTGTGCCACAGACGATTTCGATTGGTTAATCCAATAATCACATCTCCTAAAAAAACTATGGTTCATAGGCTCTTAAATTTACCATAAAATATTATGGTCTCATCTATTGTCCATCTTGGAAGGGTTTATTTTTTTTCTAACTTGCCATTTGCAAATTACAAAAATACGAAACTTACACCAGCAATCACAATCCAACCTCCGACACCACGTCCGCCATTCTGGCGCAAGCCGCACACACGTACACCCAACACGAAAACAAACGCTGGTCAGATTATTAGTACTACTACTACTACCAAGCACACGCGCACACACGCACACACACTCTTTAAAACATGTTCTTTTGAAGAGACGATTTTTTTAAGCTGTTGACACACATGTTTTAAAAATCTAGCAAAAATTAATTTTCCTGAAATTTTTCAATATTTAAAAATAAATTATGCCGGCTGATAAAATTTTAAAACTTTTTTTTAAAGCTAGAAAGATAACATTTAAAAATACTTATTTTTATATATATGTACACATAGATTCGAAAAAGTTGTCAAAAAACAAATATATAACAAATAAATGTTATCAAAGGCAAGATAAGTTACTTTTCTACCAAACTGGATATATTTTTGTCTTTTAATTCAATGTAACATATTTATTCAGCTCGAAAAACGGGTTTGTATTACTGTACACATAGATTCGAAAAAGTTGTCAAAAAACAAATATATAACAAATACATGTTATCAAAGGCAAGATAAGTTACTTTTCTACCATACTGGATATATTTTTCGTGTTTTTATTCAATGTAACATGTTTATTCAGCTCGAAAACCATACAGTGTTTACCGATGTATTCGAAAATTCAAGATGGCGTCTCACTCCCTCTTTAACACGGTAAGTATGGGAAAAGGTGTTATAAATAAAAAACTAGAAAAAATACTATTAAAAACCCGCCGAATATATGTTAACCTATGTCACGGTAACATATATTGAGCGAGTTTTTAACAGTATTTTATTCAGTTTTTTATTTATAACACCTTTTCCCAAACTTACCGTGTTAAAGAGGGAGTCAGACGCCATCTTGAATTTTCCGATACATCGGTAAACACTGTATGGTTTTCGAGCTGAATAAACATGTTACATTGAATAAAAATACGAAAAATATATCCAGTTTGGTAGAAAAGTAACTTATCTTGGCTTTGATAACATTCATTTGTTATATATTTGTTTTTGGCAACTTTTTCGAATCTATGTGTACAGTAATACAAACCCATTAAAAATATTGTTTTTGATTTTGAAAAAATATTGTGGTTCATTTGTATTTCAAAATAGTGTGGTTCATTTTGATTAAAAAATATTCATTTTGATTAAAAAAATATTCATTTTGATTTTTAAAAAAATATTGTTCATTTCGATTAAAAAACATTCATTTTGATTTTAAAAAATTCATTTTGATTAAAAAAATAGTTTAATTTTAATATTTGTTTATTGTTTTAACTCATATCAAATGTTTTGCTTGTGTCCTGCTTAAAATATTCATAATCTTACATGCATAATTTTCATTTAATTATATTGAATAAACTTCAAGTTTACTACAAATCAAATCGTGTTCTTTCACTTTTTTAAAATGTAATTTATAAGTAATTAAAGAACGCATTCTAATCTTTAAAATCTATAATACAACGAAATATTCAATTGCTTATAATACTTAAACAAACAACTTGTGTTTTTTTTATTTTTTTATTATTAATATTAGATGAGTTTCAGTATAAATCATCGTGTTCTTTATTTCAATCGAATTTTGAAGTTTTTAACGCTGTCTGTAAAAATTACTGTTCATTATTGACAGTCTAAGAGTTTCACATATCTTGCTTGTTGGGACCTCGGCGATGACGTCATTTTTTCAGCTGGCCGGCCATCTTTATAACGAAGGCCAAGCCACCATCCCCCCACCAAAAGGGGAAGCCTGGCATTTTCTCACCCGAAAGGGGGGAGCTTGGCAGTTTCTCCCCCCAAAGGAGGGAGCCGGTGTCCCCCCCCAAGGGTGGGGGGGCGAAGAGGCCAGGAGGAGGTGACTTTTTTCTTTGAGGGGGGGAGAAGCCTCCAGGCACTCTCCTCCCTGAAGGTGGGGTTGGGGATTATCTCTCCCTGAAGGGGGGAGGCCGGCACCAAGCATGTAAATCCAGAGGGGTGACTTTTTTGTTACCCCTCGGAGTGGGAAGGGGGCCGATCACCCAGGCAACGCCGGGTAACCCCTGCTAGTATATATATATATATATATATATATATATATATATATATATATATATATATATACGTACATATAGATAGATATACGCACTCGTTCTAGTGATAATTATTTTATATTGTCGTATTTGACGTTCAAATTAAAAAAAAAACTACATTATTTTTGCACCAACCTAATTAATATAAATATATATATATATATATATATATATATATATATATATAAATATGTATATATATATATACCTAATAATAAGCCTAAACATCATTTATGTATGTATGCATGTGTGTATACACACACACACACACACACACATATATATATATATATACTAGCAGGGGTGCCCGGCGTTGCTCGGGTGTTTGGAGGTGTATGCTGTGCAAAAAAAGCAAAAAAACAAAAAAAATGGTTAATTTTTTAAAACTTTGACCCCTATTATGACCCCTTAAAATTTATAGTTTCGGGCTCAAATCTCTTTATTAAGTTAGATCCAGGTTAAAGGAACCTATATCTAAAATTTCAAGTGTCTAGACCCAAAATTGTCGGAGGAGTTTGGTAGAGTTCTTAAAGGTCAAATGGCTGACACCCGTCACATCGATTTTCCCAAATCTCAGTACCCGGTATTTCAAATTTCGAGTCTATAGACAAAAAATTGACAGAGTTATTGCGTAGGGAAATGTACACAGACAGACAACACACAGACACACACAGACAGACAGACACGATCACTTTTATATATATATATATATATATATATATATATATATATATACTAGCATGGCTGCCCGGCATTTTTAGGTCGTGAAATACACTTAGATATCATATTTTGATTAATGCAGATTTTGTATTTCTTATTATACTATATAGTAATGATTTACAAAGTTTAAAAAAAATGACTCGTGCTCCACCACCCAGAATCGAAACCAAAACGTTTAGCTTACGATTTATTATTTCATTTTTTCATTTTACGTTTTTGCCTGAGCTATGATGACATGTTTTTTATAAGTCTAAAAATTAACAGATGAACTAATAGGTATTACGTTACGCATGCATATTCCTAATGCCGTTTTTCGACCTTCATCTGGCATTTTTTTTTTAATTTAACACTCAGCTAGACCCCAAATATAAAGGTTCGCATATATTCGAATATCCTATATATTTAGTTTCATGTCTGTAGACCAAAAACTTATAGAGGAGTTTGGTAGGCACATTTTTTAAACTGATGTATATACGCATACATAAATATATATATATAGAAAGAGGTGTGTGTTTACTATAACCTTTTTACGCAATATTACGCAAGTATAAATCATGAAGAATATCTGCATGAATAAAATTACACGTAATAGTTAAATAAAGAAGAAACTTGAAACATCAAATAGGGAATAAATTAAAATAAATGTTTAAAAGAATATGTAAATTAACTAGATCTATTGTTACTTTTGCTGGTGCATGCAATTCCACGACCCTATATAACAAAGTTATATATTTTTAAATAAATTAAAAAAGGGTTTTTCATAGTAATATCAATACACATAAAGAAACAAATTTATAGGAGTATATATATGTATATATATATATGCATACATACATATATATATGTGTGTGTGTGTGTGTGTGTGCGTGTGTGTGTGTGTTTCCCTTTATATTCACATTTAATTAGGATTTAGTTTATATTACCAATTTTGAACCAGTATTGGATTTAAATTTGTAGTGGAACTAGAAAGTAATATAAACGAAAATCTCAGCTTGTAGATATGGGCAAACACAGACATACATACACTTACATACATACATACACGCACACACACACACACACACACATATATATATATATATATATATGTATATATATATATACTTCAGAATAGTTTTTTTTAACAATCAGTTGTTATGGAAACCTGTGATTATAAGGTTTACAAAATATTACTGGCGGTAATATTCTATAAGTTATCCCATCTAAATAAGAATTGCTCGATATGCAAGATAGAGCAAATAAATTGTGATTCAATGAATTAAAAAAAAAACCTTATTGAAATGAAGTGGTTGAGTTTTATATCAAAGATTTTTATTATTCTAAGCAAGACAAAGAATACTTTTTAAAATTAATTTCCTTAACCTATAGGAGATTAATATACTAAAGTATTCTTTGTCTTGCTAAGAATAATACAAATCTTTTATATGAAACTCAACCACTTCATTTCAATAAGGGTTTTTTAAATTCATTGAATCACAATTTTATATATATATATATATATATATATATATATATATATATATATATATATATATATATATATAATTAAAATGCGTAGGTATATGTATGTGAGGGATTAAATCAAAAAGGCCGTTCAATCTAGGCGTCTTCTCTAATGCAATTCCTGATGCGTTTTAAGTTAAACGCTGGTGAGTTGCCATATTGGGCCAAGAAAATCATATAATTGTTTGCTTGATCTCCGAGTTTGATGCTTGGCCCAAATCAATTACAAGATCAAATGAAGCAGTTCTTCATTACAAACGCACATCTTTTAAACCTTCCAACCCAACTCCTACGTTTTTAAACGACTTGGAATCACTTTTCATTAAATATTCAATTTATGCTAACTGGTTAGTTGTAATTGGAACTGTATTTTAGAATGTAATATCAAAATAATTGCTCTATATATACAGGGTGGTCTTAAAGTGTTATGAAATATAAGCTTATTTTTGTCTATATATTCAAATAGTTAGTAATGCAAATATTTTGCAGGGTGGTTCGAAAAAGTTGTTATAAAATATAATTTGCTAGTCTTTTTTTTAATGATTATTTATTCAAACATTATACACTGTTATCCGAAAGAGTTGTTATAAAATGTCTGCATCTGTTTTCCCATTGTTCATAGGTGTAATTTATTAAAATACTATGCAGGGTATTCATACAAACGAAAAAATAAGTCAACTAAGTTAACAATCTAGGATTAACGGTCACAGGGAACATGACTGGAAACAAATATATTGAGAGCATTGTCAAGGCTGCTGCAAAGAAGGTGGGCTCTCTTTACCGTGCTAGAAAGTTGCTTACCCCTAAAAGTATTATGTATGTATGTATGTACGTATGTATGTGCGTACGTATGTATGTATGTATGTATAATGAACTCTTTTTCTTGGTCAACGGCCAACTAGCACCGTGTATATTTGTGTGTGTGTATATGTGTACTGGGGTAGAGAGGGCTCCCGTAAGCCGTGGTGAAGGCAACCTTTCTAGGAGAAGCAAATCTCTGATTAAAGAACCATAAAGCGGAAGACCAGTACCCGCATTAAGCTGGTCTGCAGTTTAATTTGTTGCTGGCTATCTTGCTCTTGCTTGTTGCTGGATCTCAATATTTTGAACCGAGAGATAGACTTAGCTGTCGTACAAAGCTAAGACTCTGTAACATCATATTTGTATAGATACTCCCTCAGGTATTTGGGCTCATGGATTTTAAATGTCTGAGGGAGTGGCACTCGTCTGACAAGACGTTGCAATCATCATGTATTATGTACCTCTACACGTCCACCATTCACCCATGTATGGAGTATTGTTGTCACATTTGGCCTTGAGCATCTGCTACTAGTTTCTCGCTCCTATACAGGGTTCAAAGGAGAGTCGCTCACCTTATATGTCCTGAACTGTCATCTAAGCTAAAACCTGTGTCCCATCGACGAAAATGTCGCATCCCTCTGCTTGTTCTATAAGTATTTTAATATTGGATGTTCGGGCGATCTACAAGCACTTGTACCCCCTCGACGTAAATACCCCCGACAAGCAGCTAAATCCCACCCTACATAGTAGAGATCCCTAGTTGTAAGAAAGCCTTATACTCTAATATTTTCTTTTCCAGGACTGCTAGACTTTGGAACTCCCTTCCGGGTTCCTGCTTTCCCAATTGCAGAAGTTCAAGTGTAATGTGAACAGCCATCTAGCTGCTCAACTCCCTACATAGTACCCCTGCAACTTATGTCTTCGATAGTAGCCCCTACACCAAAGTGACACTGTGCCTTGTTTGCGGTGAAATTCTAATTAAAAAGTGTTTTTAAATGAATAATACAGAGCATTTATATATAATGAACACATGTATTTTTAACAAACCTTATACAGGCTCGTTCGGAAGTGATGTTACTACTATTTATGGTATACTAGTGATCTACTAGATGTAAAGTAACAAATGGCAATCATGGTGCAGACTTTGTGTAACATACTATTTTTATATTTATCTAAATACACTCTTGTAGATATACAAATCTATTGTCTTAATTATTATCAACCCTTTAAGAACACGCCACTATCGACAAACATTACCGGAGACAATGTATTCAGTCTTATTCGGATCAATATATTTTCGAACGTATGTAGCCGTTATAACACCTAACTTGCGGATTACAATGAACTCTTCCGCCTACTATAAAGATTTGGAGATATGTCTCTTGGAGTTATGCACATTTAGCAACCAGATTGAAGCGCAACTATTCTCTTTATTATGCTGTAAATTAGGTTTTTACAAGATATTTTGTTCCACTAAATACCGAGTTGTATCTTTCTAACCCACCCGTAGAGAACACTGGCGACGAGGATTATTAAGGAACATTTTTAAGACTAATTAAATAGGAACACGGAGAAACAAATGGCGAAATTTCCCGAAAACTTTCAGTGCTATAAACAAGCTTTATCAGCAGAATTGAAATAAAACTCAGTAAGTTAGATTCTTTTTTGTTTTACCTAATTCACCTTTTTTCTCTGAAAGAAGGTCATTGATTTTATTATTTTATTTCGACACTGCTCTGTGTCAAATCAACTAGGTTAGAACTAGTTAAATACCAACTGGAACAACAACTATAAAACAAAAGAAAATTAATTAAAACTTCTATTAGAACATCAAAAAAACGAAGAAAAACAGCAAAATAACGAAAAAGGACGAATTATTATTACTAACATTGAAAATAGGGATTAAAATCCCTATGACAACCTCAAATTTTCCCAAAATGCATTTGAATTAGAAGTGACAGTGTTCATTATTCCTCAGATGTGGATAAAAGTTTCACTTCATATTTTGAAGGTATTATGATCTATACAAAATATATTATAGAAAATAAGCAGACCTCAAATACGTTTGCCTAGTGCTCCGAATATTAACGGCCACAGCGCATAATATATTCCTGAATTATCTTTTACCCTGAAACACTAGCGACTTGATATTTTTAGAAGCTGTTTAACTTTTAATAAAATTGTGAAGCCTTACAACTTTCCTGTTTTCCAAAAGATGGAAGTGTTAAATTTAATCAGAAAAGACAAAGCAGATTAGTCGACTTTTACAGCAATCGTTAATAGATACTGTGATGATTTAAAACTAGCTGAACTTAGCGCGGATAACTTCAAATGCTTCATATCCTGCAAGGAGTTCAATCATCGAAAGACGCAGAAACTCTGTTATCTTAACTGATCTGCATCTAATAACCAAATAATTCTCATTCATTCTTTCAACGTGATCATGCCATCAAAGTCTCCTAAACTGCACATATCTTGTTATACTACCCAGACTTTATCTTCCACTGAGATCGCAAGATGGAAATATGTTTTTAGACTTGCGAGATCACCAGGTAGAAATATGTCTTTTAGACTTGCGCATATTATAATATTATTTATTTCCATGCAACGTGTAAGCGAAATTTTAACTGGCCCGCTCATACTTCTGTAAATCATCACACTGCACACAATACCTGAGAGAATATTCCCATGATTTGAAGGCTACCATGTTGTATTTAACTGGGCAGCATGCCAGCAGAACAGTGTTCCACGTGTAGGCAGTTCTGGAAAAGAAGCTTTCTTCGTGGAGTCTGCGTTTAGATTTGGGCAAAAATAAAGAGTTAAGGGAAATCGTCTTTAATACTTGTAGCTAGTCGAGTGTTTTTTCGAGTGTTTTTTTTTTTTTGTGGTAAAAATGACTTTGCATTTGCCCCTCCAAGTGCCTAGCCTCATGGGGGTTATTCATAGACTGGCCTTCTTTGCAAAGAACTGCTTTACTATGAAACTTTATTGCAAAATTTCTTCCCTCTTGATTGCAACATGATCTTCAAAATCCATTTTTATGACAATCGCTCCAGACAAGCAACTTGAAGTAAGGAGTTAAATTTTCAAGGTTAGAAATTAGCCAAAAAGTATAATATTGACAGATGTCGACCCAGAAATCAATAACTCTTCCTCCTTTGTTAGAAATATCGCTCATTGAATGTGAGGACGAAAGGACGAAATATGGGAAGCAGAGTTACATAGATGCCGAATCTAGAACCAAGATCCACTTTTTACTTAATTGATTTAAACACCCCAACCCCCCCCACACACACACATATATATATATATATATATATATATATATATATATATATATATAAACATTAGGTGCTTATAATACATCAGTTACATCAAAAATAAAACAGGACATAGCAATTCTTCTCACTTTCTGAGAAACATCGCTCATGGAATGTGAGAACCAAACGGCAAAATAAAAGAGTTACTAGGTTGCCAAATGTAAATTCAATGCCTACTTTCTCGCTCCTGACAAAAAAAAGCGCACCATACATAAAAAGTTCATACCATTGAACGATGTCACTGTTACCGATAGTTTTCTTCGTCTATTTACGATGATGGTGCCATCGCATTAACTCTTATCTTGAACTGGATATTGGCGTCGACTTGACAGTAAAGAATGCTTTCTATAACACAGACATCATAGAGTTCCAAACCGACTTCGAAAGCTAGTAGAGGATGCTCTTTTCTCTTCCCTACAGCCTTTTTACCCACAGAAGAGATATTGCACGCCCAGCTCTGCTCTATCATTATATTCATGGTATGTGCTCGACTGAACTTCAATCTATTCCTCCCCCTTCCCAAATGTTCACAAAAAACACTCGACTATTTACAACTACTATATACAATTCCCCACGATCTCTAGCGGTGCCTAAATCCAAACGCAGATTCCATAAAAAAGCTTCTTTTCTATAACTGTCTGCCTGTGGAACTCTGTACCGCTGGTCTGCTTCCTAGTTGAATGCAACATAGTAGTTTTCGAATCCAATGTAAACGAGTTCTTGTTGCGCCGTCTTCATAAATAATCAAATTCTATCCAATTTACACCATTAGCAATCACTACACTACCACCTTACATTCATTAATACTTATCCTTGAGTGGCCTCCAGGCCTTGATAAATGGTTAATCCCAAGTAAAAAAGGACCTAGCTTTCTATCTGCATCTCTGCCGACTGATTCTCGATCCCTATCTTTTCTAGACGTACTTGTGTATATAAAGCTAAACGAAAGAAGCCCGTAGGTAAAACATAAGCACATCGCTACAATTGAGTAAGACACCACTTAATTTTCTTAAATTAATCTTTATCAGGTTAATTCAGGCAGCGTATTGGGATGGCTGAGCTTGAAGGAATCCAACGCATAATATATATAAAAAAGCAAAAGCCAACGAAGATGTCATGATTGCCATCATATCATTTGTATGAAGTTGTAGTGACAAGTAGTTGCCTTGTTCATTGAAAAAAACGCAAAGAAAACGGAAAGACGTTGTTCATAAAAATAGGAAGTGAACTAATCTACTTAATTCAATCTTCTACGCTTTGTTCCCCAACCCCCTCGAGCATTTTTGCAGCTTCCGTTTGTTGTATATGGGGTTTCGTTGTTTCAAATATCTAGATATGTCTTTGTGTTTATTTGTCGCTCATTATCACTTTCTCCTTAAACTATTTATTGCACAAATTCTTTACAATCTTTCTTGTCAAACATCCACACACGCACACACTTACATACACACACACGCACATGCACGCATATACAAAACAGGCAGACACATATTTCTATTTATATAAACATAAACCTGGGTCTGTATATATGTTCAGATATTTCTATGTAGATAATTCACTCACAGCCGTTTGGTGTGTGATAAGAAAAAGTAATGTGGGCTATATTTAGTTTTACTTTCATGCAAAGGGGATACAGTGAGAGTGAGTTCTATACATAACATGTGAAGCATGTATGGTCCCCCGTGAGATCATAGTGAACGAGGTACAAAGAAAATAACTACGTTCAGCATTTGCCCAGACCCCTTTAGCTCCAAAAGTCCCCAGGGAATGTCAAATCCTGATGAAAATTAACAAACAATGCAGCTTCAGGCCTTAACATATGTATATTTGAGTTCTGCATTATGCAAAAAAAAAAAAAAAAAGAAATGACTAAGTCCATCATGTCCATCAGTTATCCCTCCAATTTAGCTCCAAGGTCACCAAGGGTTTAACATATTTAAATTCGAGCTCAGCACCATGCAAAACTATTAAAATAGACATACACAAAATTTTTTGGATAAATATGGTAATCAAGTCCCAAAATGGAGTGTTTTTATTAGCCTTAGAGAGTCCCTGGGGCACACCCAAGAGTTGTCGCGAATAATAGACAAACAAAATTATATAGAAATCAGTTAGTTACAACTTTTCAGAAAGTTTCATAAAAATCCAAGGCATCAATTTTTTTTAATTAGCACAAAAGTGTCAATTTTAGCCATTTTAATCCGAAATGAACCCCTAGGAGAGAGGAAACTGGAGTTTTCCCGAAAAATGCGTTCTATTACTTTTTTAGTCATATCATGCTTAATGTTTGTGTAAAATTTCAAAAAATTCGTAGTTATTGAGAAAAGTGCGGATAGACGAACGGACGAACGAATAAGGGTGAATTCACTCCCTGTCTCATACATTCGATCCGAGAGATCATTTTTAGAATCTAACTGCGCCTTTAAGTTCAAATTTTGTTTGTATCGTTCTCGCACCAGGTATATTTGTCAGGTAGTTTTCGAAATATTTTCATGGGTCCGGTTGCAATTATATATACGTGAATGATAGAGATCTTCCTGAGATTCCAGTTACCTTTAATGTCGTAGATAATTTTGTTCTATCAAGTAACCACGGAATTTCTTGGTAGAGTTTCTCCAATTACACAAATAATTATGCATTTTGAAGGGATTTTTTTAATAAATTGTAAAGCAATTTTCTGTTATTCATATTAAATATCTCATTTTTAACGACACTCACGTGATCATATTTTACGTTAATTGAATGTAAAACGAATGCAAGAATTCAAAAGTTTTTGAATTTTATCTTTTACTTGTCCAATCAGTTTTGCAATATGATATTATCTTAATTAAATTCGGATAAGATGTATATTTCAATTAATTCAGATTTGATTCGTCACATCGGAAATTCATGCATCTAAATGAAATATTTAATTATGATTATATATATATATATATATGTATGTATGTATGTATATATGTATATTGATTTACAAAGTTGTAAGTTTACTAAAGAATTTCTGTAAACTCAAATGAAATATAAATCATAATACTAATGTTTTATTTTAATGTTTACTCTTAAACGAATTAAAAAAAGTTCAATTAACTAAATATCGAATAGAGCTTGTTATAAGAATATAAAATTAAATTACTATTTGAAAAATGTCTAATTCAAGTAAATATTTTATGCGCTAAACAGTAAAATCATTGTTTAATTATGAATACTATTTGCTAATATCCTTCCTCTAAAAAGGAGAAGGAATTTTCTAAATGATTAATTTCCTTGTCGAATAATAAATAATTCTAATCTAAAAATATTTAATTCATATTCTCATTCATATATATATATATATATATATATATATATATATGTATATGTATATATATAAGTGAACGTGTCTGTCTGTGTGTCTGTGTACAATTCCCTAAGCAATAACTCTGTCAATTTTCAGTCTACAGACTAGAAATTTGATATGCAGGGTACTGAGATTTGGAAAAATCTTTGTAATCCGTTTTCGGCCAGAAATCTGGCTGTTACGGGGTCAAAATTCAACGATTCGACCTTTTAGAACTCTACCAAACTCCTCCGTCAATTTTGGGTATAAACACTTGGAATTTTAGATATAGATTCATTGGACATGGATCTAACTTAATAACTTGATGTGAACCCCAAACAATAAATGTTAAGGAGTAATAATAGCGGTCAAAGTTTTTTTTTAAAAAGTGACCGTTTTTTTGTTGTTTTTTTTTTGCTCAAAATACACCCCTAAACACCGGGCAATGCCGGGCTGAAATATATATATACAGTATAACCCGGGAGACCGAATATAAGAAAAACAGATATAAGAGATATTTTCTCTGGTACCAAATTGGAGCCTGTGTTAATGCACAGTGTAACCCGGATATAAAAACCTAGGTATAAGTGTAACCCGGATATAAGAGAGCTGATGCGCCTCAGATAAGAAGTCTCTTGTATCCGGGTTACACTGTATAATTTGGAAGTCGCGACCTTTACATTAACGACTCTGTTATAATTGCACATATGGCAACTATAGGTTATTTGGAATTCAACTTTGTCAATTCATCATGAAGTGATTGATACCCGAGCAACGTTTGCAGATTACAAATGATGC
The DNA here is from genome assembly GCF_053919585.1 of Euprymna scolopes. NCBI lineage: Eukaryota > Metazoa > Mollusca > Cephalopoda > Sepiida > Sepiolidae > Euprymna > Euprymna scolopes. The sequence goes on along the minus strand of NC_136498.1, from coordinate 57,703,918 downwards.
GATCAATTTATTGTGAGAAGCATTTGATGTTCGAATAATTCTACAAAATGAACCTTTCAAATGGCCAATTAGTTACTGCGACGTATATAGATTATTTTCCTAGAGGCCGTTAAAATCTCATATCTGTGATGATAAACCAAACTCAATAGATCACTTGGAATAGAACTTCTGACGCTTTATTGATGAAACAGGGCTTAATTTAATGCATACATTCATATATATATATATATATATATATATATATATATATATATATATATATATATATATATATATATACAAGCATTTCGGCCCGGCGTTGCTCGGGTGTTTGGAGGTGTATGCTGAGCAAAAAATTAAAAAAAAAACAAACAAAACGGTCAATTTTTTTTATCTTTGACGCCTATTATGACCCTTTAACATGTATTGTTTTGGGGCTCAAATCCAGCTATTAAGTTAGATTCATGTCCAAGGAATCTATATCTAAAATTTCAAGTGTTTTGCCCCAAATTGTCGGAGGAGTTTGGTAGAGTTCTCAAAGGTCGAATCGTTGAACTTTGACTCCTTAACAGCCAAATTTCTGGCCGAAACCAGATCACACAGATTTTCCCAAATCTCAGTACCCTGTATATCAAATTTCGAGTCTGTAGACTTAAAATTGACAAAGTTATAGAGCCAGACAGACACACATACACATTCACTTTTATAGATATACTATGGGTGACCGGCGTTGCCCGGGTATTTGGAGGTATATACTAAGCTAAAAAAAAAATTTTTTTTTTTAATTTGACTCCTATTATAACCCCTTAAAATGTATTTATTTTGGGCTCAAATTCAATTATTAAGTTAGATCCATGTCCAAAGAACATATATCTAAAATTTCAAGATGTTAGATCCAAAATTGTCGGAGGAGTTTGGTAGAGTTCTCAAAGGTCAAATCCTTGAACTTTGACTCCTTGATCGCCAAATTTCTGGCCGAAAACCGATCACATCGATTTTTCCAAATCTCAGCACCCTGTATATCAAATTTCGAGTCTGTAGACTAAAAATTGACAGAGTTATCACGTAGGGAAATGTACACACACAGACACACAGACAGACATATACACATATAGACTACCTTTTCACTTATATATATATATATATATATATATATATATATATATATATATATGTTATTCATTTTCAAACTATGATTTTACTGTCTAGCGCATAAAGTATTTACTTGTCGAATAATACGTTTTTAAATAGTAATTTACAGAGTTTTAATTTATATTCTTATAATAAGCTTTATTCGATATTTGGTTTATTGAGTTTTTCATTTAGCTACTCACATACACGCACACACGCCCCCCCCACACATATATATATATATATATATATATATATATATATATATATATATATATATATATATATTCGCGCATATTTTATTGAAGAGGATCTTCGTTCTTCTTTTTAGGATCTTTCTTTCGAATTTTTCTTGTGTTCGTACAAGTATTTTTGTCGTGGGATCAAAAGTTCTTATAAAGTCCCCTAGTTTACCGAACGTTTTCGGTCTCGATTGACCATCGTCAGGGTTGTTCTTCCTGTGAATCCTACTTATTGATTGACTTGTTCTCTGTCGTTTTACTGTTTTTATTACTAATTTAATATGTATAGTTTCGCCTAACGAAATTCTGCCTAAATATATATATATATATATATATATATATATATATATATATATATATATATATATATATACACTAAGTTAAAGATATTCAAGAGAAAAAACTGGTGAATTTAACGAGGTTATTAAAAGTGTTCAATCAAAAAAGAATTCTTAAGAGGAAGACAAACCTTATTACATTTCGTGACGAGGACTTGTGATTTTGACTGACGACTTGTTCGAAACATTGGCATGTCCAGTCAATATATATATATATATATATATATATATATATATATATATATATATATATATATATATATATATATTCCTCCGTTGAACGTAGTCTAAGAAACTAGTGGGGCCATTAGTCTGAAATTTTATATGGTCCTTTGTCATGATATGGTGCAACGAACTAAGTATTATGGCATCCGATCGACAGAATTTGATATTATACTCTAGAAGTTTTATCGGAAACTATTGGACTGAACGTGTTGTAATATTATGTGGAAGGTGCTATAATGAGGTGCAGCGAACTAACTATTATGTTGCACAGTTAAGGATGAACAGAGATTACTATTCAATTCAAAGACGTGCAAATATGTAAACATATTCCACCATTAATTTGGCATAAAGCAGCCGTTTTGTCAACGAGCTATTTTTTGCCGTATTTTAGTTGGTAATATATATATATATATATATATATATATATATACATTCACATACACATTCATTTATATGTGTATATTTTTTTCATCATCATATAATATGACTGCGTTAGAATAGGCAACAAACGCAATCCATCTTCATACTGATTCGTGCTTATGGAATTAGACAGCATTATGAATATCAACTATCATCGAGTATATAAATGTATATCCAATGCCTTCAAGAATACATCATCTATATTCTTAGAACTGATAAGAGCTCCAAACCGCAATATCTTTTTCTCTTTTAATCTACTGTACTTCTGAAAATTCATGGAAATATTTCCAATATTCTGGCGAGAAATAACAAATAAGCAGTGAAAAAAAAATACAAGAAAAGAACACCAAGAATAACAAACAATGGTGGCCCTTCTCAATTGCATACAAAACAGAAAGATTCAATTGATTAATAGCTTTTCTATTATCACCTCGAGTGCACTGCAGGCATCATGCCAGCAATGGCTGTCAGCTAGCTGGAAGCAAAATCCAAGCGTCACAAAAGTTGAATGATTCAAAGAGAATTCCTTTTCCACACCGCTTTGTGTATTTGAATAACAAAAAAAAAACAAGAAATAGGGCTCTAAAACTTAACTATATTTATATCTTCCTTTTCACAATATCTATTATAATATTAAATATTTCCTTCTGTCAATGAAAACAGAAGAATGTGCGTGGTGTAATACGATTATAGACCGGGGGGATTGTAATTTGGTTTTCTAGCGCCGTGGATACGTTTGTAGAAGGGCTGTTACATTCAGCCCGTCGAAGGTACGGAAAAAGTTAATCCCGGCCGTACCTTGACTTGTCTTTGGTCGGGTATTATGTGTGATTAATTCTTTCCAGAGTACTAATTAGTTGCGTTGGAACAATCAACTTAAATGCGGATCCTTGTAATAAGGAGCCGACATGCATCTTATAATATATATATATATATATATATATATATATATATACAGTTCAGTGTAAAAAAAATACGTAATTAAACAACTCATAGGTTGGCTGAGCTGCATTTTCACGATAGAAGTGAACAGTCGAAATTGTAACTCTGTATATATTTTCTCTGGTGGCGACGAAAGATAGATAAAGAGATAGATAGATAACTATATATATATATATATAGAGAGAGAGGGGGGAGAGTGAGAGAGGAAGAGAGAGGGGGGAAGGAGAAAGAGAGGATAAAGCTATATATATATATATATATACATATATATATATACAGAGATAGAGAGAGGAAGGGATGAAGGAGAAAGAGAGAGGGATATATATAGTCGAAATTGTAGCTCTGTATATCTTCTCTCTGGTGGCGACGAGAGATAGATAGATAGATAGATAGATAGATAGATAGATAGATAGATAACTATATATATATAGAGAGAGAGTGTGTGTGTGTGAGAGAGGGAGAGAGAGGGGGGGAGAAAGAGAGAATAAAGCTATATATATATACATATATATACAGAGAGAGAGAGAAGAGGGGAAGAAAGAGAATGATATATATATATATATATATATATATATATATATATATATATTACTAACTAGCTCTACTTACGTATTGAGCACTTTTGAAGTAAATACTTAAAGTTTACGCATAAATCTATACTTTCGTATATTAAATTTATGTGAGTAAATGAAGTAGTTATATATATATATATATATATATATATATATATATATATATATATATATATATATATATACAGAGAGAGAGAGATGTGAGAGAGAACTACTCTTCTTTCTTTGGTCGTTCTTTAATCATCGGAGTTTTACAACGAGATGCGGTTCAAATAATGGGTACCATTTAATTAGAACTTTTTTCATTGAGATTTGCTTTTTCTTTCAGTTTAAAAAAACAAGGAGTTTTCCAAAAGTATCTGAACTGAAAATATTTTTCAACAATTAAAATCGTTTCAAATTCCTTAATTAACAATCCTGTATAAAATTCAACAATCCTATAAAACAGTGGCTTTCTATATTCCCCACATCAACAACGTCCATGAACAGAAATTCAGAGTTCTTCCGGGAGGTACACCTGCTACTCAACGCTTGCCACAACTCTCGACATCAACAATGCCAATCCTCGAAGACTGGAAATTTACTTAAGTCTACTGCTCTATCTCTAGTGTAAACAGTTAATCAGAAAGTAAAGCCTTTCACGCACGCATATCCACAACGGAATTTTAAAAGACATTTTTTGGTTTCTTTGTCTACTTTTGATTTTTTAGGTTAGTACAAAAATAATCTCGTTTTTAGCAGATATATAGTCGTAAAAACGACATTTTTGCACAAACCTAATAATAACTTTAAACTTTCTTAACAAAGTGTGGCCGGTCAAAGTATATTTTATATCATTGTAAAATTGTTAATATAAATATATTTAGTGTGTTAATTTATATTCTCTAGTTTGTTTGTTTTTTGTTTTTTGTTTTCTAAAAAATCCTGTTGTTAAGTTAAAACTTGGTGGCCTATTGAGAACATTCATGTTTTATCCATTAATTTTTACTTCGCCAATTAAATTGCATATATATTAATGGTTAGCTTTTTTCCTGGCACTTTTCAAATACATTATCCTTACCAACAATTCTACGTGTAGACACGGAACAGACTTCTCCAAAATGCGGTCTAGCAGCCCACCGCAAATTCAGTCAGGAGATTCTTAAACAACGATTTTGTATGCTTGTATATAACATTTTCTCTATAACTTGCTCTTTTTTACATAACATTATGCATTTTGTCTCCTTTGATCACAATAGGTTGGATTTGAGTTGAATGAATCAATCGATGAGGGTGGAATCAGTTTAAAGAAATGACCAAAGGAACTTGATATGATGAAATATGGATGCGACATAAACGTTGTCTTTATGTCCCGGATGGAAAGTCACTTCCTGTAATAGCCTTCTGAAAAGTGTGTATCCATGTCTTTCTCATGGGTTGAATATGATAGACTAGTTTATCAAACATTGGAAGGACAATGAATCTAAGAGGGGGAAATTCACAAAATATCACTGGTTTATATCAGCATTGCTTCTGGTCATCTTAGATTCCCCCTGTCGTAGTTCAGCAACGTTAGACCTGTTTACTACTGAAATCAATGGAAATCTATGTGGTTGCTAGTCAATTCTTCGAGAAAGATATCCATATCGTATTTTATAGCTATGAGTGAAATAATAGTGTACTAGATTATTATGTGTTGGAATGGCAACTTCTTTAGGAGAAGAAAAATTATGTAACAACACTATTTATGGTTCTGAATTTTTGTGATGAGGATTGATTATTCATGTTATTTGGATTCTTTGGGCTTCTGTCTTCATATTGAGTGTTATGTACATATCATTTCGGCAAATGTAACCTCTGACCTTCTTCAGCTGTATCTTATCGAACTTGGAAGCCGTGGCATAGTAGATAGGGTACTTAGTAAAATTCAGTTGTAAAAGATATACTCTTCTAGAGGATTAGGATTCAATCCTCACTGAAGGCTAAACCCCAAAATACAATTGCGAATTATGCAGGCCTTCTACGCAGTCAGTGATTACGTCCTGAGCACATGCTACCTCCGTAGATTAAATAAAGTGCTCCATTCGAAATTTCGGGCAGATTCTCGAGTTCGACAGAAAGATTCCAGAGTTCGATAGAAAGATTCCCGAGTTCGATAAAATAAACCTGAAGATGGTCGGAGGTTACATCGTCTAAAACAGTGTGCAGATAACACCCAAGATTAAAATAATAATTCGAAGAATCCACATAATAAAAACATAATGTATTTTCCCCAGTAATCTTCGCATTGTTTCCAGTCATTGCTATTTCTATTTACCGCCACATTAAGCTGTGTATCCACCACTGTAATCATAGCATGTGTCTTGAGAAAGAAAGACGCCATTAATTAATATGTGCTATGAGATTCATCCCTCGGGTAAAATATTATCTAAGGGAGCCAGGTGTCTCCCATTTGGGAATACTTTTTTAAATAAAATCAGAGATGTCCACCAGAAGAGCAGATTTGCGAGGAGGCCTTAAAAGAAATCAATTCTGAGCAAAATGAAAATCCCATAAAACAATACTGACGTTTTTAACTTTGCTCCTCTCGGCCTGCTTCTTCCGCAACTTAGCACAGGAAAAGCCAGTGATATTGCATGTATCCCATGTATCTCTTAAAGACAACGGAAATAAAAGAAGAAGAAAAAAATCTCCAACGGCTGCATTTATATTGTCCGAAAGATAATTACAAATCCCATGTTCACACTTGCTAACAGCTTTATTGACGGATACACTTATATCGGGGAGTCGAGAGATCATGAAAACCGGGAATCATTACGCTTGATATCCAGCAGCATTTCTTCTCTTCTTGGCCGGGGCATTAAATATTCTTGCAGCTGCCCGTCTTTCCTGGTTCTCTCACAATCGATTGTTTTTGTCTTGTTTCAGGCAACATTATTTTTTTTTCCTTTTTTCCCCTTTTTCTATACTTTTTTTTTTTGCTAAACATTATGTTCTTTCTGTTCCTTCATATTATTTGCTTAATGTTATTGCCCTTTTGTCCCTCCATACTGTTTATAACATTACCTTGCAACAATTACATCACTTCCGTTTTTCTTTGTTCTTCTTTATTAAAATCTCTTTTCATTTTGAACAATTTATGTCTTGAATTCTTGGGTAGATATTGATTTTCGGAGAGACCAACACTCGAAATTGTGGCATAGTTTCATTAGTGTTCTTTTTGTCATCTGTAAAGGTTAGTGTACAAAATAAAGAAAAGTGCTTTTAACAGAATTTGGTTTGCAGGAACTTTTCGTCTATAGAACACATTGCTACGGAAATTGCTTATCAGCAGATTCCAGCATTGCCGTTTTCAAATCTAATATCGACAGATTAATATACTGCCCCTGCAAGTAACAAAACTTAGTTCATCCCGACTAACTATCATTTCACTTTATTAACTCTTATCCTCGAGTGGGTTTCGACTTTGATAAATATTTATTGGATAACACAAGTTTCTTGGAATTCAAACTGAGTTAAAATACCTGTACGGATTCATGCAAATTAATAAGCTTACATAGGATGCCAGAAAGAAAACAGAGGAACACATAACCTGCTATACATAGATCAAAAGATCCTAAAGAAGGTGTAAAGGAGAACATAGCATTGATAGATTACAAAAAGGCGTACGACAGCATCCCTCAAGCATGGATAATAGAATGTTTAAAAATGTATGAAATACCAAGCAAGATCATCAACGTGATAGAAAATCAGTGAACACATGGAGATTGGAATTTACAGCTGATGGACAATACATAACAGAAATGAACATACAAAGGGGCATCTTCCAAGGAGATTCACTATCACTATTGCTGTTCCTCATAGCCATGATGCCCCTGAATAGTATTCTGAGAAAGTGCCAAGCTGGATACAAGTTCTCTAGTACAGAGTAAAATATGAACCACCTGATGTATATAGACGACCCGAAACTTTTCGCAAGGACCGGAAAGAAACTAAAGCCACTCATAAACACTACCAGGATCTTCAGCCAGAATATTCAAATTTAGTATGGTATGGAAAAGAGCGCACTATTAGTTATAAGAAAGGGAAAACTGGAGACAACAGAAAGCATGGAACTACCCAAGCAAACGGAAATTAGGGTCTTAGGGGAATAAGACGTCTATAAATACTAGGGAGTTCTGGAACCAAACACTATCAAATTCACAGAAATGAAAGAGAGAATTAGAAACGAATACCTCAGGAGAACAAGAAAACTCCTATAAACTAAATTATATAGCAGAAACCTAATAAAACGTATAAATACATGGACAGTATCACTAGTAAGATACCCAGGACCGCTTATAGGGAGGACCAAAGAAGAACTGAGACAGCTCGATCAAAAGACTAAGAAACATGAACATACACAACGCACTACACCCAAAGGACGATGTTGACCGACTATGTAAAAAATAAAAGAAGGTGGACTAGTTTTTATAGAAGACTGTGTGCATGACACAAAAAAGAATTGGAAAAATACATAACGGAAAACATCTGAATGGATAATTATGGCTGAAAAAATCGACAAAACAGAAAACAGAAAGGAAAAGGCAAGAATAGAAAATGTGAAGAAAAGTAACTATATGAGAGATTCACAAGGATGACAGCATATGAGAATAACGAAAACATTTGAGCATAGATGCGAAAAGGACACCTAAGTAAAGAAACTGAATCTCTAATCACCGCAGCACAAGATAACTCAATAAGAACAAACCATATCAATGCAAAACTCGATAAAACACAAGAAAACAATAAATGCAAATTGGCTTCCAAACTGACCATTGGTCACGTCTTTATTTGTTCCATTTTTATCAGTGTATATGATTTTTTTCTTGGCCTTCCCCTTCGAAGTAACCGTGCTACTTTAACTGCTTTACATCTACTAACCCAATAACTCTCAGCAATTCCTTCAATGTAACCATACCTATGGAGTCTCCTGTTCTGCACACATCTCCCTATGCTATCCAGATTTGCATTGAATATTTTGAAATCGGACCCCTCAAATTCGTTAAAGTGTCTAATTCTGCTTCAGTTCTATATAGATGTATTTATATAGAAATGGCTATTGCAATTAATACTTCATAATACTTAAACTAATTCTTTGTTTTATTCTGCTTCGTTTGTGATTAGTTTTGTTTGTGCTTAGTTTTATTGTCTTCTGAATCTTTGCTGATATCACTATTGTTACTTATTGAGCTTTGTTCATTTCCCAAACAAACATGAATACTTCTCAAATAGCCATCTTTTAACATTGTCTAGATATATCTTCGTGTCCATCTAATATGATTTTCAGCTTTCGGTTCATTTTAGTTAGATTTTATCAATTTCATCACTAATGTTCAAAGTTATGGTTTTAGGTTCTAAATTATCTATTGTTCTTAAAATTGTAAGCTTTGAGCTTATCTTTTCGAGTAAATCGAATAAAGTTATAATAAAAGAAAAACAGAATATCCTATAGCGTGTGCAATTTTCTCTTTTTTCTTTTAAATTTGATTTTCTCGCATTTATGTTCATAGATTCGGAGAGACAAAGCGAAAAGATACTATAAGTAATATAATTACTAAATGTAAAAGATCAGCTGAAATAGTGTTTAGCTTTCAGCAGGAAAACTTCTAAAGTGGCTACAATTTATCAGTATGAATGTTTTAGATGAGTTTAATTATTTGGATTATTTTGGCTATTGATCTCAAGAACTATGAAAATTGCTCGAGACAAGGCGTAAAGTCACGAGTTGGTTAATTGTTTTTGTTTTACGGCATATCAACCCTTTTCATGTTATTTAATGCCAAATCCAGTTATTTTGAAGAAAAACTTTTTAATAGAATATATTTGTTTTTTCCAAGTCTGTTTCTATTTAACCCATAGTTGGGATCCTAACACGTGTTACCACTCCGGGTCAGAGTGGACCTGGAAACAATGGCAATTAAAGGGTGGCTTCACACTCCCCAAAGCCTGCAAGCTGGGGGCTTACCAGCAGATATAGTTAAAGGTCATATCCAGAACAGAAGTCACTAGATGTAAGAAGCAAACAAGAAACAAAAAAAAAAGAAAAAAAGATTGTCGCAAAGACAGGAGATGCCTATTGCCCTTAGTCTTGAAAACACAAAGCTTTAGGTAGGAGGAAAAATATTGGCAGTTGTTAATGAAGAATTGCTTAGGGTTTCTACCAAGCCATGGCTAATAGACGAGAGGATGGTAGCCTAATCGAGTAAATAAAGGATTTTAATCGCCCTTCCATGCAGATTCCTGAGTTCGACAAAAAGATTCCAGAATTCAACAGAATAATTTCCGAGCTTCACAGATATGCCTAAAGAAGGTCACAGTTGATATTCTCCGAAGCATTGTGCAAATAACACTCAAGAGTTCGAAGAATACTAACAATATGAAACTCCTTCGGTGTTTTGTTTATTGTAATTAATTTGAAACATTTTCGGTACTCATGCAGTATATGGACCATGCTGTCATCGGATTCGTCTTGGTGGTTTACAGAAAACGCCAGTAGGTGGCACATGAATGAACAGATATTTTTCCACGAAAGACTCGCCAAATTTGTCAATGAGAAATACGTTATTTTTCTTAGCACTAAGATAATTCAATGAAAGATTAATCGAAAAATGAAAACAATTTCAATGAGAAATCAACTGAGAAATGAAAATAAAATTCTCGAATAACTATTGGACAATTTTTACAGGACCATTTGAAAATTAAAATTCAAAGTAAGAAAAAAACGTTGATTGCAATGTAAGTTTCATTGTAAGATAAATTTGATATCTATTATTTATTAACATTTAATAATGTAAAACTCACTTTGTGTGTGTAAGTTCCTTCCTCATAGGTTCCCAAACATCTGAGCTTACCTTTTGAAAATTTGACACAATGGTAATTCACATGTCTGGCAGTGTTCTTAGTTATGTTTTGTACAGAAATTCATCTGATAAGTATCAAAAATCGAAAAAAATACGATCCGAAAAATAGTCTTTTTTTTCTTATAGATAAAATAATCATTTTCACAGGGTATTTTTATATGTTACACCGGCAAGGGAAATAATAAAATCTTAGCAATGATTTCTTCTTAAGAAAAGGAATTATTGACATCTGGAGAAGACATTATTATTATTATTGACATCTGTTGTAGAGCATTCGACTACAGATCGTATTCAAGCACAGGTGTACATCACCATTTAATTTTTTTTCTTATTATTAGTTCAATTTACAATAAAAGAAGAGTGTCATTTAAAATCGCCGCAAATCATTTCTTTGTTTGCATATTTAAAAACTAAACATTAATCAGAGGAGACTTTTTCAGAGCATTCATCGTCAAGCCCAAATATCAGCTGATGTGATATTGAAAACAAACACAGACGAAATTCAGTGAACGATATTATTATTATTATTATTATTATTATTATTATTATTATTATTATTATTATTATTATTATTACCTCAGAGTCAATTGTGCACCTTGCAGCAGGGTGTAATTGACTGGCCCAGAGAGAGTATTGCAAAAGACACGATCGCATGGGACTCCGGATATATTGGGAAGTGTGTAAGAGGGTTGGGGTGAAGTGTGCTGGAAAATGGTTTGAGGAGATTCCTGATGAAATGAGGACAAGTTAGGATGGCAAGGTAGAGGTATGGTGGGACAAAAGTGTCATAACGATCAAGCAATTGGAACATAATCGTCCGGATTTGGTCGTCATTGACAAGGTTTCAAAAAACTGGCACATTGTAGACTTCTCAGTACCCTGGGATAGGAATGTGAGAGAGAAGGAGAATGAGAAGTGGAGCAATTATGCTCCATTGGCCTTGGAGATAAGGCGTATACACGGGGTTAAAACACAAATTATCCCGGTCGTAGTTGGTACACTAGGAGTAGTATCAAGTCGTCTGGAAGGACAATTGAAAACATTACAAATCCCCAATGTTTTAGGCGGCCTTCAAACCTCTGCAATTATAGGTATCAGCAACATCCTTAGGAAAACCCTTGATCTTTAAAGCTCCTCGTTTGAAGCCGGGATTAAGGGAAATCCCCTGGAAATGAATCCCATCCCTTTCCAGAGAGACGTTCATAAACGGAATCAGAATTACTATTATTGCGAATTAGTTCACAGAGCAAATTAAACCATCGTAATACAAAATAATCAACTGAGGAGTGATTCTATAATAATACATATGCAATCTGCATAAATCTAAATATCATTTTTAATCATATTGTACGACCAGGCAACGCTAGACGTCCAGCTAGTATATATATATATATATATATATATATATATATATTACTCTTTTTCGCCCAAAAACAAGGCGTTTTGCCACTTGGGTATAACTTGGCTACTATTTGGGATCATGTCTGACAGGAGATTGTTGAGAGTTCAATAGTGTAATTTCTGTTCACATTACATTTAAACTTCTGCATATCACCACAGTCAGGGAGGCAGGAAGAAGGAGGGAAATTCTACCGTCTAGCAATTCGAGGGAATAAACTATTCTTTAGGCATCAAGGCACCTCAACAATGAAAGGGTGGATTTAGTTTAGTCAGGAAGATGTATGTCGAAAGGATACCAATTCTGTGTTCATCAGAGCACATTCAATTAAAATACTCATAAAATAACCACAGAAATACAACATTGTAGCGATGAGACAGAGATTAGAACCTGGGTGATAATGTGGGGCCTATTAAAATTGAGACATTTTTTTGTCCTGTCTAGCTTTTTGCTAGCACCAAATCAAATGTTGCAAAAATACTCTATGCATGGTCGAAGGATGGCTTTCCTAGGTGTGAGTAATTTTCTAGCAGTAGGGAGAGCCCACCTTCTTTGCAGAAATCCTGACATTATATATTTGTTCCAGTTCATGTTGCATGTAAACGTTACACCGATGAGTTTGAACGATGAGTTATTAGATAAGATGCTATTCGCCATCGGTTGTTAAGAATGTTTTTTGAGAATATGAAGTATGATAAATAGATTTTTTTTAAGAGGAAAATGTGGAAGCTGTTTTTTTTTCTTCTTCCTTTGAAGATTATAATTCTGGGTATATGGCAGCGAAACCAGCTGCCAACATTGCCCTGCTTTTTATTGAAACCAACCGAGAGCTCTTTTTCGTATCCTCGCTGTTCCCTTTAATGTAATCGTCTGGATCTCTTTTTCACTTGGTTCACCAGGAATATTAGTTAGGTAGGACTCCAGGTTCTTCTTCATAAGCCCTGTAGCACCTATAATAACTGGTATGATTGACATCTCCTTACGATTCCAGTGTCTTTTCATATCATACTTGAGAACTTGGTATTTGGTCTGTTTCTCTCTTTCAGCTCTGTTCATATCGCCATCATTAGGGACACTCACTTCAACCAAGGTTGCCACTCTTTCTAACTTATTCCATGTAACTATATCAGGTTTCACAGCAGCATTTTCAAGGTAGGTGGCTGTAGGGATTACATGGTCGTAATGTATGGTATATAAGTCATTTCCAACTGTTCTTTCAGGTTTTCAACAAGACATGTTTTATTTTGTGTTTCTTAATCACTAAGAGAAATCTCCAACTTCTCCCAAAAAATAACTTTTGTTTTTGTAAATATAAATTTGACAACAATTGTTTATGTCTCCCTTTGTTATTGTTAGAATATGGTTCCAGACCTCTTACGCATATTTAATACCTGGAGAGAATTCAAAGATTAGCTACTCATATGATGCAGGATTTATCGAATCTGCCATGTGAAAGACGAGTCCAAATTTTTACCATTTTCTTCCTCGAATGCAACCTATTACATGGTTTTTAGTTTACAATCTCTTCGATGGGCATTATTATATACCTTGGATCTTTTAGTCTTTAGTCTATTGTGCTAGAAAGTTACTTACACCTGAGAGTATTCTGTACCACTACTGTGTGGAGTACTAGCAGTTCAGCCCGACTTTGCCCGGGCCCTATGTACTGTTCATAACGTTCTCTACGTGTTAATGCACATGTTGTAAGATTTCAAATGTTTAGACTATAATTTGTAGAGACTGCAGTGATCATTTTTTTTACTTTGACCCCAATTTCGCTCCCTTAACATGAATTATTTTCGGCTCAAATTAAAATACAAAGTGTGAGCTATGTCAAAGTTACCTAGATCTAAATTTTCAAGTATTTAGACCCAAAATTGGCTGAGGAATTTGGTAGAATCTGCAAAGGTCAACTCTTTCAAATTTGACCTTTTAGCAGCTTAATTTTCGCCCCCAAACTGATTAAAATTCTTGTCGCATGTCTGAATACTCGTTATGTATGAATTTCAAATCTTTAGACCTAAAATTGGCTGAGTAGTTTGCTTGACACAGCAAAGGTCAAATCTTTTGAACTTTGACCCTTGGCAGCTCAAATTTTCCACCCAATCCGGTTTAAAAGATTGCCTTATCTCTGAATATCTTTTATGTAAAATTTCAAATGTTTAGACCAGAAATTGGCTGAGTAGTTTAGTAGAGACCGCAGAGGTTAATTTTTTAAAAACTTTGAACCAAATTTTGAACCCCTTAACCTTTATTTATTTGGACACAAATCAAATTAAAAAGTTCGATCTATGTCCAAGTAACCTACATCTGAAATTTCAAGTGTTTAGACGCAAAATTGTCAGAGGAGTTTGGTAGAGTTTTCAAAGGTCAAATCGTTGAACTTTGACCCCTTGACAGCCAAATTTCTGGCCGAAAACCGATTAAAAATTTTTTTCAAAATCTCAATACTCCTTATGTAAAATCTCGACCTCAAGTCTCTAGACCGAAAATTGACAGAGTTATTTGGTAGGGAAATGTACACAGACACACAGACAGACATTTTCACTTCTATAGATATATAGATTGTTGCCAGATTTGGGGTGGTGCATCTGCTACTAATCTCTCCTTCTTAGACAGAGCTCAATCACCATACAATCAAGTCGCCATACTAATAGGTCAGCTTGGCTTCAACCTTTGTTTCATCGACGAAATGTTGCATCCTTCTGCCTGTTTTACAAGTACTTTAATAGTAGCTGCTCTGATGAACTACAAACCCTACGTAACAAGCAGCAAAACCTGACTTCTGCACAATAAATCTCCAGATACCAGAAAGACTGCTACTCTAATAGTTTCTTCCCTAGGATTCTTAGACTCTGGAATTCCCTTCCGGGTTCCTGCTTTCCTGACTGTACTAACATGCAGAAGTCAAGTGTAATGTAAACAGACATCTTGATGCTCAACTCCCGACATAGTATCTCTACAAATTATGTGCCACATCTAAGTTGCACTGTACCTTGTTTGGGGTGAAAATGCATAAAAAAACCTATTTCACCAGTAATTTCGATTAAACTTAATGTGGGCTGTTTTCTTAATTGGAATAGACTATCAATAGAGGTAATACATGCACCAACAATTAAAGGCGAATCGAGGCATGTGTTCGTTTACAGTATTCTATTCTATATAAATGTCTGCCATGTTTTCCCTACATGGTGAGTAAGCATGATTGTTTTGTTTGTTTTTTTCTTTCCAAATAAATTGCATTGAATTGATAAAAAAATTGAATTGTAATTTTGTGTTGCTTTGAACGAAAAAAATGTTTGAAATCAATGGCTACAAACATACAATCACAAGACCGTGATCAGTTATCTGCCTTAAAACAAGAACCAAAGAACGAACATACATATGAGCTTGCTCCACTTGTACTACCCTAAAAGAAATAATTAACCCCGAGTGATTCGACTAGCAGCAAAATTGCTCCCCATTCACTGTAAAAATCCTTAGATGTAGGAAGAGTATCTTTATTTTGGGCACTTGCCTTAAGAACTCATTCTCTGCATTTATGTCTCTAACAGAATACAGGCATAGAAATGTAAATGTTCTTTTTGTTTTTGTTTTTAATAGAAATTGTGTCAGGCAAGGTAAATAGTTAACAAAAATTACGTCAAAATAAAAAAAAACGAACAAGCCAACAATAACAGAGTTTTTGATCCCCCCCCCAAAAAAAAACACTAATTCATCCACCTTTTCTTTGGAAACATGACTTGCATAACACGAGGACTAATATTTGGCCTTCGGGTCATGATCAAAGTGTAGTATCTGTTCCGGCAGATACTGCAAGCTATGACTAGCAAAGACCAGATGTGGGGGCAACCCCACATGCCTGACCATTAACCAGCTCCCATTTCCCACCTCTCGGGAGCTGGTCCCCTTTTTCCCTTCCCCCTCCCTTCACTCCTCACATTAAAAATTGGCCTTGTGCCTAATTTGCTCGGTGGGGGAGCAAATAAATACCATCTGTTCTTCAGATGCTGCACTTCAATTTCTTGTTCTCTGTCAGTGGAGGAGAAATCCTTCACGACTGAGACAATTTTTTATTTTTGTTCCTTTTCTCCACATTAAAAAACGACCCAGGTGTCTAACTCTGTCTCATGGGGAGGCATTGTAAATGGGAACATGAGGACTAATAGACAAAATAAGGGAAGGAAAAGTTATGAAGATGTCGAAAGTAAACCGAAGATCCACTTTTTACTCTCCTATGTGTGAACAAGCATCTTGCTGTGAAACTCCCCACTCAGGTTGCACCCGTATAAATCTGGTCGATACCATAGTAGCACGGTATCCTTAAAGTGATAATATGAAATTGTCTGGTGTGAATTAAGTATTTGAAAGTATAAATACTTTTTCAGTCAGTTGGTGTTATCTCAATACTTACAGGATCACATATGGTTGCGTCATGATAATCTCTCTTCCACAAACAGCGAAACAGAATTGCGATTTTGCAACACTTTTATTCCTTTGGGTTCCTGAAATTTGTGCGTTGATTAAAATGCTCTCTCTGGAATTTATTGCCACACACCCACACACACACACACGCATGCACGCACGCACGCGCACACGCACATACTGCATGCAAGGGGTTGGAGTGCTGTTAGGATTAGACAGCTTCGTTTGCTCATCTACATATGTCAGTTTCTGGTTGGATAGAGAAGATGCCTCCTCGAATTCTCATGCGATGTTACATCACACGTGATTGTGTTCAAGTTCTGGGGCACCATATAAACCCGCCCCCATCTTAGTATGTCATGCTGACACTTGAACGCTTTATACACGCACGTGTGCTCGCACACACACACACACACACACATATTATTTAATTGGAATGTATTATTGAGTTGAGTATTATTTACTAATGTATTTATTGCGGACTATTATCCTCATCTTTTTTAATTGTTTTACGACGTTTCGGCCAACTATTCCTCTGACCTTCGTTAGGTGGTAACGTGGTGAGACAACAACAACTATGGAAGGCAGTAATTGCTGAGGATGCAGTTAGGAACTTCGGAGTTCCTATCCCGTCGCCGTTACCACATGATAAAGGCAAGACTAGGATAATAGTTCACAATAAGTAAATTAATATATATATATATATATATATATATATATATATATATATATATATATATAACTGTTGTCGAATTAGAATTGAAATTCTTACTCCTGCCTGTTTGTGTGCTTCTTCTAATATCATTTTTCTAACCAAAATAACCATTTCTGTAATGTTTGATTAAGGTACTGGATCGCTGATACGATTTGGAACCGAAACACGTGTAACTAAGCAGAATATATATATATATATATATATATATATATATACTTAATTTACTCACATAAAATCAATATACAAAAGTATAAATTTATGCGTAAACTTTAAGTATTTACTTCAAAAGTGCTCAATACGTAGGTAGAGCTAGTTAGTAAGTTATAAAATATATATGGCGATTAAGCTACACTGAATATTCCGCGTTTCATCCAGTCTAGGACTCTTCAGGCTTATGCACATAAGCCTGAAGAATGCTAGAGTGGATGAAATGCGGAATATTCAGTGTAGCTTAATCGCCATATATATTTTAAAATTTACTATATATATATATATATATATATATATATATATATATATACATGTATATATATATATTAGGATGATTAATTGGAATCGAGAATCGGAACTTTTTGAGGTATCAGAACTGAAATTTGAATCGGAAAATTTTGTGAATATTTTCCGATGCCCAAAACGATTTTTCAGTTGACTTGTTTTTATTTGATTTTGTTTAAAAGAAAATGTAACTCTGCTTATAGTAATAATGAAATAATGAATATTTATTGATTCTAGATTCCCAGCAAAACTAAAATCTAGAGACCATCCCCCACAAGGGTATTTTTATATTCGAGAAAATATCTGCACTTTAACATATTTTTTTAGGGTAACTGGCACAAAAAACAACTTTATAGCTAAATATTAAAAAAATTATAAAGTACCTGAATCAGTAATTTTATCAGAATCAGAAATTTAGTACAGAATCAGTAATTGTATCAGAATCGGGAAAAATATCGGAATCGTTTCATCACTAATAAAAAACGCATATATACAGGATGACCCCCAAAAAACGGGCCCATGTACACTTTATGTGATATCTCCATTATTTATTCATTGATTGCCCTTATTTTACAGGACATGGCAGAATCAAGGACCATGAGTACACCAACACCCCAGTGGGAGATGGGACAAAGAATACACTGTAGATTTTACTACAAGACAGGCACATTTAAGAAAACCCAGGACAGTTTCATGCATCAGTTATAATGTGAAAAGGCTCCATCCAAAAGCAGAATTCAGAACTGGGTTGACTACTGCGAGAAATATGGGACCGCGAAGAACCTCAACGCTTCCAGAGAGAACCGTATAAACCACTAGGGACGTACCAAGAAGCGAACAGCCGAGCTGGTCGAAAGAGTGAGAGTCTCTCCAGCAGAGTCCGAAATGCTCTGTGCATAAGCGAAGTCAGTCCCTTGGTATATCCCGTGAGACTTGCAGGAGCGTGCTGCTGAACGATATCAGGGCTTACCCATACAGAATAACACTCTGCAGACCCTTACAGCCTCAGACAAGAAGCAGAGAAGGGCTACGGCAGTCAAGATACTCGAGAAGATCGAGGAGACACCAAGTTTCCTTAACCTCCTTTGGACCTCAGATGAAGCCCATTTCCATCTTGATGGAAAGGCGAACTCCAAGACAAATGTCTTCTGGGGGTCCTCCTGACCCAAGGAAGAAGCCATCAATCCTCTGCACTCTCCTAAGTACACGGTGTTGGCTATAATCTCGGCCAGAGTCATCATGAGACTAATCTTCATTGAAGAATCTGGCGCAACAGTGACAGTCACAATGGAGCGGTATGTGGAGGTCCTCAAATCTTTCAAGAGTGAGCTCCAGACGATCTACTCGTCGCTCATGAGCAATTTCTGGTTCCAGCAGGACGGAACAAGTTCTCACACCTCAAACCTGTCCCGAAATTAGCTGAAAGAGAATTTCGGAGTCCGAATGATCAGTCTCAAGACTGATTTTGAGTGGGCACCCAATAGCCTGGACAGAAGCCCCCCAGATTTTTTTCTTTAGAGCTATCTTAAGGACAGATTCTATGCAGGGAAACCCAGAACCATCACGGAACTCAATAAAGCTATCAGGGAGGAGATGAGAGCCATTACCAATTCAGTCTGTAAGAACATCACGGACAACTTCGTGCTGCACCTCAAGAAATGCACGGAGCTAAATGGAGACCATCTAGAACATATGCTGCAGAACGGAGACAACAAAGCCAAAGA
Organism: Euprymna scolopes; assembly: GCF_053919585.1. Classification (NCBI taxonomy): domain Eukaryota; kingdom Metazoa; phylum Mollusca; class Cephalopoda; order Sepiida; family Sepiolidae; genus Euprymna; species Euprymna scolopes. The sequence continues at coordinate 57,684,430 of NC_136498.1, read as the reverse complement.
CCCTAGTGTTTTGATGTAATATTTTGAATATAATAAACTAGTTATGACCAAAGTTTCATCTTATTCGGACAAAACACTAAGAAACGGGACCTAATACGAAATGCGGACCGTTTTTTTAGGTCACCCTGTAGTCATCCACATACAGTAGTTTCATTGTATCACAACTCATCAGTGCGACTAGTATACACCTTTTCCCAGCCATAGATCGAACCTACAACCATCCTGTTCACAGTCGGCAGCCCTAACAAAGAATCAGTGCCCGTAAATATTTCTCCTCAAATGCCTATTAAATTAGCATTTGCCCGTCGCAAAGTGCTAAAACTGTCAGTTTGTTTACAAACAAACAGTGGGCTGCGCTTAATCGATTAAATACGCTATATATATATATATATATATATATATATGTGTGTGTGTGTGTGTGTGTGTGTGTGTGTTTTATATTTTATGAGGGAATTAGACCTGGAGTCTAAAGAGCAGAATTCATTTTAATGTATTAGTAAATGTATTAATACTTTTAAAAGAAAACAGTACCCATATCACGGAAGATATATAATAAGCTCAATAGGTATATATATATATATATATATATATATATATATATATATATATATATATATATATATATTATATATATATATTTCCTCCTGTATCAGAAAACACACTATGTGATATACAAATATCTGTATGTGATGTTGCCAAGCTAATCAAAAACCTTGATTCCAGTAAAGCAACCGGCCCTGACGGTATTCCAATTATAGTACTCAAAAAACTTCAACCAGAACTAGCACCCATACTTACAAAACTGTTTAAACGTTGTCTTACGGAAAATTGCTTCCCATCACCCTGGAAAATCTCATCAGTATGCCCTGTATTTAAGAATTCAGGTGATCGTTCATCCTCCTCTCAGTACAGGCCAATAAGTCTCCTGTGCGTCATGAGTAAGTTGCTAGAATCGGTGTTAAATAGAGAAGTAAGCAACCATCTCAGCAAAAATAACCTTCTTAGTAACATACAATATGGTTTCCGTTCAGCTAGATCTATAGCAGATGTACTAATGGTTATATCTCATAGGATTAGCGAATCTCTCGACAGAGGCAACCTTTTTAGGGCAAGTGCTCTTGACATATCAAAGGCCTTTGATAGGGTATGGCATAAAGGTTTACTTCACAAGATCTCCAGCTATGGTATAGCTGGAAATGTCTTCTCAATTATTAAATCATTTCTCTCTCATAAGAGTAGTAGTTGATGGGCAAAAATCAGAAGCTCACAGTATAAATGCTTGAGTCCCTCAGGGGTCCATCCTGGGCCCAACTCTTTTCCTGATCTACATTAATGATCTTCCAAATCATATCCTTCATCATTCATAGACATTTTTGCTGACGACACTACCATCTATGGTAGCACATCAAAGACAGTAAACGACCAAGTTCTCTCCGAGTCTCTATCCTCTGATCTTGATCACGTTGTACAATGGGGAAAGAAGTGGCTGGTTACTTTTAATGCATCTAAAACTAAGCTTCTATCTTTACATCATCAACGTTCTGATCCCCATCTGGCATCAATTAAAATGAATGGCTCTCGTCTTGGGGAGGCCTCAAGTTTTGACAGGCTTCTGGGCTTGACCTTTACTCCTGATCTTAAATGGAATACATACATCAAACCTGTTGCCAAGGCCGGATCTTTCTATCGATCCAGTAGATATCTCATTGCTGATGCAATTCTCTATCTATATAAGAGCCAGATATGTCCAAGGATGGAATACTGTTGCCACATATGGGCAGTAGCTGCTAGAAAAGACTTGTCCTGCCTTGATAGGTTTCAAAATAGACTTCGTGGCCTGGTGGGAGATGTCCTTTTCTCTTCACTGCAACCTCTATATCACAGAAGAGATGTTGCAAGTTTTCTCTGCTTTATCGTTATTTTCATGGAAAGTGTTCGACTGAGCTTCTACCTATAGTCCCCCCTCGCTAAACTTTCACAAGAAACACTAGACTAGCTGAAAACACTATCACTAGTTTGCTCCACTCTTTATCTGTGCGTAAACCTAAACATAGATTCCATGATCAAAGCTTCTTTCTTAGAACTGCACGCCTGTGGAATTGTCTTCCGTTTTCCTGCTTTCCAACTGTCTATAATATGGTTGTCTTCACGTCCAACGTGAACAAGTTTCTGATGAGCCGTTCCACTTAAGGTAACAAATTTACCGAACTTCCATTACTATTGATTACTATATTGTCCTTTTGACTACTCTACACTCTTTAACTCTTATCCTTGAGTGGCCGATCGGCCTTGATAAGTGGTGACGCCTATGTAAAAGAAAAATAAATATATCCTAGAGCTATATTATTATTGAGTAAAATGATTCATAATTGTGAATTAAAAATCAGTTCCAAAAGGAAAAAAAATGTTGATTTTGTTTGTTTTTTCCTTTTGAAACTGATATATATATATATATATATATATATATATATATATATATATATATATATATATATATATATATATTAGTGATTGGGCGATTCCCATATTTTTCCCAATTCGAATACAATTACGTTTTGCTCTCCTTATATATATATATATATATATATATATATATATATATATATATATATATATATATATATATATATATATATATATTAGTGATGGGGCGATTCCCATATTTTTCCCAATTCGAATACAATTACGTTTTGCTCTCCTTATATATATATATATATATATATATATATATATATATATATTAGGACAGTGCAAAAGTTTTTTGCCGAGTTATACTGTTGAAGTTGATAGTTGGTAAAACAATTTTCATAGCACTATATTTTTATTAGTGATGGGACGATTTCAATATTAGTCCCGATTCCGATACGATTACCGATTCGGTACAAAATTCCCGATTCCGATACAATTACTGATTTCGATTCCGAGTCTCTATAAATCTCAAAATATTTGACTATAAAAGTGTTATTTTTACCCGATTAATGTAAAAACACATTTTAAATGTCCCTTTAGTCTCTCAAACGTAAAAATACACATGTGCGTGGGTGGTCTTGAGATTTTTAGTCTTACTGGAAGTTTAAATCAATAAATATGTATTAATTTCTTATTACCACAAGCAGTGGAAGATGTTTTTAAACCAAAATCAAATGAAAATTATAATTTTAGGAATCGGTTTTAGTATCAGAAAATAAGTTAAAATTTTTCCGATTCTGATTCCGATACCCCAAAAACCTCCGATTTTTTCGATTCCCGATTCCGATTAATCCTCCCGACACTAACTTTCATGCACCACTTAATGGTTTGAAGCTGCAAAGTATGTTATGACAGGTTTATTATTGTAAATAGAAAAGCTGTTGAGGTGGAAACATTTGTGGCAGGAGATTTGAATGATCAAATTTTGGAGGTGTTCATTCAGGAAATTGACATGGTGGAAGGAATGCAGGAGAAAGACCTCTTGAATGTGCTCGTGTGGGGTTAGGGTTCGGACATGATTGAAAATACTGTTTTCTTTTTTTTCTTCAGACAATGGATAACTATCTAGTTATCTATCTATTATAACTATTATAATTTATTTTATGCATATTGTTATTACTTAAACATACTACGGCATAATCGCGTTGACATTAGATCATTGAAGTTAAGCAACGGCGAGCCTGGTTAGTACCATTTGGGAATTCTAGGCGCTGTACTGGTTCTCCGCTTATCTAGGCATTTGTTTCTAGTCGTCTTGTACACTTCACTTGCCACTGGTGTTAAACAATATCGACTCAGGGGAGGTGTGGTTAGAGATTGCGCACCTTCTGCCAATAAGACTTTCACGTGCAGGCATCCCTTTGTGTGTCTCCATAATCTGTAAAAGATTGAGGGACCCATTTTTTTGTTTTAAATATATTAACACGATTAATTTATAACTTTTTCATTCAGATTATTAAAAGATCGTTCATATTTTTCTGAAATATTTTCGCCCATAAACGATCTTTTTTAAGTAAAAAAAAAGGAGTCATTTTCCATCATGATAATGCTCATCCTCACACAGCACTACTGATGAAAGACCTCCTAGGAGAATTTGATCGGAAAGTCTTATCATATCCTACCTATATTTCCAATGAGCTTCACATGATTATCTCTTATTTCAGGGATTATTAAACCATTTAGATGGCCTCAGGTAAACATCATGAGAGGAGATTGACCATGAGTTTGATTATTAGTTTGCATCACAACCTAATCAATATTAGATATAAGACATTTATAAGTTCCTTGAAAGGTGTAATAAAGTTATAGAGAAAAGTCGTTATTGTTATGAATAAAGGTTTTTGACAACACAGGTTGTCATTTTCAAGATAAAATTTTAAATCAGCAAACACTTTTGCACCAATATATATATATATATCTATATATCTATAAATATCTATATCTATCTATCTCTATATATATATCTATATATCAGTAAATATCTATATATATCTATATATCTATGAAAGTGAAAGTGTCTGTGTGTGCGCCTGTGTATCTACATTTGCCTACGCAATAACTCTATCAATTTTAAGTCTACAGACTCGAAATTTGATATACTGGGTACTGAGATTTGGGAAAATCGATGTGATCGGTTTTCGTCCATAAATTTTGCGATTAACGGGTCAAAGTTCGACGATTTGACCTTTTACAACTATACCAAACTCCGACAATTTTGGGTCTAAACACCTGAAATTTTAGATATAGGTCTCTTGGACATGGATCTAAATTAATAATTTGATTTGAGCCCAAGACAATAAATATTAAGGGGGTCATAATAGGGGTCAAAATTTAAAAAAAATGACCTTTCTTTTTTTCTCAGCATACACCTCAAAACACCCAGGCAATGCCGGGCTGAAATGCTAGTATATATATATATATATATATATATATATATATATATATATATATATATATATATATATATATATATATATATATATAAAATAAAAATACCAGCGGTGGTTGACGTTACGTTTTGAGAAAAAAAGAAAAATCGAATGAAATTATTAAAATATCCAACGTTTCGTCCTTATTTCAGAGGACATCTTCAGGATACTGACGTAAAAATGCAAGAAAAGAAAAAGTCATAGACCATACGAAAAAGAGAACAGTTTTTGAATCCTACCCATGTCGGGAAGGACAAACATGTGTGCGTATGGGAAGGTTGGGTTGTTCAATGTCTATATATACACTTTTAAAAATGCGTGAAATAAATATGTACAGTTTTTTCTTTTTGTAAACTTATTCATTTTGTTGAAATATTTAAGGAAAAACGGTTAGCCAGGATCTGTTTTGATATTTTGTTCTTTGATAATTATTTTCCCTATGCTCGAGGCTAAATGGTAGAAGCCTTTTCTTTGCGTAATAGTATTAGTATTTAATATTAGTGTTGATTCTAAAAGTCTTCTTTTAGCTCTATCTATCACGTATTTTATTATTTTCGCATGATCTAAATTAAATGAGTGATCGTGTTCTGCAAAAGAGTGCATTTAGGGCGTTACCATTCCTTATATCTCCTCTGTGTTCGTAAAGTCTTAATTTCAATTTTCGCTGTGTTTTACCTATGTACGCTTGTTGACAGTTGTTACATGGGATGGAATATATACCGGCGTCGGATGTGAGGGTTTTGGGAGAGTGCTTGGTAGTTATTAATGTATGTTTTATTGTTGTGGAAGTTGTTTGTATCAAGTGAAAACCAAGTCTATTAAGAGTGTCGTTGATTTTTAAATTTTTGGTGTGGGTGGGAATGAAAAGATGTTTGGTTACTAGTGAGGTATTTGTTTTATTTTTATGTCTGTTTATATTATAGTGTATTTTCTCAAAACGTAACGTCAACCACCGCTGGTATTTTTATTTTCATTTTTTATACATACATATATATATATATATATATATATATATATATATATATATATATATATATATATATATATATATATATATTAGCTGTATATACCCGGCGTTGCCAGGTCGAAACAATATAGTCATATATTACATCTGCTATGACGCCATATATTACATAATCGACCATGAGATAATGTATGACGTAATCTACTATGACGTCACAAACAAACAAACAGAAATACGACTTCAGTATAATAGATGTGGACGATGGATGGTTGAGTCGCTTAACCCTCTGGGATCGTGGCAGTGCTGCATTATTTCAAGCAGTGTTTTGACGGCAAGAATAGACCGGTGTTGCCGATCTATCTCAATGCTTAGAGCACATGCAGCACTTGATATTACCAAATGGTCACCATTTTAGTACTGTCACGGATCAATGTTGCTAAACTTCGGTGATCTAACAGAAATCAGTTTGCCACGGTGATTATGCCATATATATCAGTAAAGGGCTAAAAGCATTTTTGTGTCGATAGGTATACATTTATGCACGTAAAATAATATTTAATAATAAAAATAAATATTATGCGCCCTATAAAAAATAAGGACGATGTATTAGTATACATATGAATAACAATAAGAGCCTATAGTCATTTAAAGGTAGCGGAAAAAAATAACAGAGTTTTGAAGTTGTTAATATCACTAAAATAAAATAACACCAACAAATCTTAACTTTATAAGCGATAAAAAAAGCGTACTTACACTGTTGATCGACTGTAGTACACCAGAAAAGTGTCAGAATACGGCTACTGCTGTCATGAGTTCGATCCTAACTTGCGCTGACGAAAGCTGAAAGCTAAGATAGTGGGAAAAATGACAGCATTTTGAAGTTAATATTGCTAAAAAAAAATGTCAACATCATATATATTGCATACATATTCAAAAACGCTTTTAGCCTTTTACTGATTCATACATTAAAAAAAAACACACTATATGTATGTTTTTTTTTAAATTTTTATTCAATTTTCACCCCAAACAAGGCACGGTGCCACTTTGAAGTAGGAGGCTACTGTCGGGGATAGAATTTGCGGGGGCATTATGAAGGGAAATGAGTAGCAAGATATTTGTTCACATTACACTTGAACTTCTGCATATCAGTGCAGTTGGAAAGCAGAATCCCGGAAGGAAGTTCCAAAGACGTGCAGTTCTGGGGAAAAAACTCTTGGAGTAAAAGGCTTTCTTACACCTAGTGATCTCTACTGTAAAGGGGTGGGACTTAGTTGGTTGTCGGGTTTGTCAGGTGTAGTCATGTCGAGGAGGTACAAGTGTTTGCAGTTCGTCAGAGCATTCACCATTAAAGTACTTGTAGAATAGACAGAAGGATGCAACATCTCGTCGATGGGACAGAGGCTGAAGCCTAGATGACAGTTCAGAACCTATCAGGTTGGCGACTCTCTTTTGAACCCTGTCCAGGAGTGAGAGACAAGCAGCAGATGCACCAGCCCAAATGTGAAAACAGTACTCCATACATGGAAGAATGGTGGCCTTATAGAGGTACAGGATACTTTCAGGCGTAAGTAGTTTTCTAGAACGGTAGAGAGAGCCCACCTTCTTTGCAGCAGCCTTGGCAATGCTCTCAATGTATCTATTCCAGTTCATATTCTCTGTAAACGTTAGGCCAATGAGTTTAAAAGAAGTACTTTCAGGCAATGTATTCTTGGCTATCACTATTTGTGGTAGAGAAGGTTTCTCGTAGTTATTGAAGGAAACAAACTTAGTCTTGGCAGCATTGAAGATCATCCTCTAGTGTTTTACCATTTTCTTAGGTATGTATTCATTTGTTTTCCCCTCATGCCTGTTATAGAGAGTGGTGTGATCGGCAAATATACCCATCACTGTTTTGTCCAATGATTGGTATATACGTTCAGAGACTACAGTTAAGATATCTGCTGTTAAACGGGCTTGCCTAAATCCATATTGTTTGTTGTGCAGGTGTTTAGCAGCTGTTAGGTGTTAGACTAGGGCTTAACTAAGGACTCAAATATTTTGGCGAAAAGTGAGAGGAGCGTAATAGAGCGATAATTTAGTGGGTCAGTTCTTTCACCAGAATTCTTGAAGACTGGTACCACAGAAGCGGATTTCCAGCAGTCGGGAAAGTAAGATTTGTTAAGGCATTTATTGTAAAGTTTGGAGAGAACTGGGGTAACCTCAACAGAGCATTTTTTTAATAGTACAGCCGTGATGAGATCTGGTCTACATGCTCTTGAGGTGTCTAGGTTTTTTATGATACCATGTACCTGAGAAGGGGTGATTTTCAAATCGTCTAGTGTTGTGTCTGTTCGTAAAGGAAAGTCGGGGAGGAAGTGGTATGCCGGCTCCAGTGTGGAGTTTGAGGCAAACTGACTGGCAAGCAGATTAGCCTTATCGGTTGATATGCAAGCAACTCCATGATTGTTTGATAGTGGGGGAATCGTTGACTGCCATTATTTACTACCCTGTTGTAGATTTTCCAAGAATCACAGGTTCCTAATTTCTGTGCTTCGATGCGTTTTCTGGTGATTTCAGTGTAATCTGTCTTAGCTGTCGCTATTACTCCCTTATGATTATTTCTAGCTTCTATATACTTCTGTCTGTTTGAACTGGACTTATGTCAGTTGAATCTGTGGACGCATGCAGCCTTTGAGCAATGGCAGCTGCACAAGCAGAAGTAAACCATTGGGGAGGGTGGGGCTTGCTATAGAATTTCCGTGCGGGAAAATGTGATTCAATTGCAGTTATAAACCATTCACTGGTCTCATTTGCACACTGTTCCGCTGGAAGAGAAGATATTTCGCCATGGGGCATCTCTGATGAGTTCCCTGATTGCTTCCCAGTCAACCTTTTTGTAATACCTCGTTGTTTTGAGTAGTGGGTCTTCAGTTTTAGGGCGAGAATTTAGGGTGATTCCTTCCATTATCACAGCGTGATCAGCATTCCCGAGTGGGCTGTGGCCATTTGTTGTACAATCATCGGGAATAGGGAATGGGATATAGAGAAGCTATGTGTTGTGCTACCAGCTACGTCTGTGTAATTAGAGAATCCAAGCCAGTTACTGTGGTGGACATTGAAGTCACCAAATACATGTACTTGTGCGCTAGTATTGAGGGATAGTGCTATATCTATGCTCTCAGAGACTTTGTTTATAAGGGTACAGTCCCCATCAGGCGAACTAATAGGGGTAGCTATTTATTTGGTGTCCACCACACCAAAATGTGGCAAAAGGCCGGAAGGTGGAAATAGGCAAGCTCCCCTAAAGGAGAGGCACTCTTGCCTCATCAAAAATTGACTGGGCACCCCGTCGGCATTCCCCGGTAGAGGCGCCTCGGGCGACAAGCAATTAACTTGCCACCAGAAAGCCTGGTGGCAAGGCATGTGAGGGTGTACCTCCTAGGTAGTACCCAGGCGGCGTACCTCAGTCCAACAGGTGCTGGGCCGGTTCCCAGCCCCTCACCTGTTGGGCTGAATGTCAAGTGACGAATCCTGTCTCCCTGCAGCCGAAGCCGCTAGGAGACACATCCCCAACAGACGAACTAATGGGTAGTTATTTAATTGCCGCCCACATCGGCAATATTTGGCACAAGGCCTGGAAAGTGGGAACCACGCAGCCTCGCCTAAAGGAGGGGCACTCCTGCAATTTTAAAAATTGCCTGAGTAACCTTGTCGGCATTCCCCGGTCGGGGCGCCTCAGGCAGCAAGCAATAAACTTGCCCCACCGGAAAGCCCGGTGACAAGGCCTAGGAGGGTCGACCTCCTAGGTATTACCCAGGCGGTGTACCTCAGTCCAACAGGTGCTGGAACGGTTCCCGGTCCCTCACCTGTTGGGCTGAGGGTCAAGTGACGAATCCTTGACTTGTACTACCCTGTCTCCCTGCAGCCGAAGCCGCTAGGAGACACATCCCTAACAGACGAACTAATTGCATGAGACGAATGGATTCGCCAATCATTTTTATAACCAACAGCTGTGCTAAAACAACCGATGAAAGCGTTTCAAAATTATTATAAAAATTGTCGAATTTTGGATTCACTCAGTTCGCCGTTTACTACGTCACAGATCGCATTTAATTCTTGGCCGCCATCTTGGTTACTGATCTGAACTACGCCGCCATCTTGGTTACTGATCTGAACTACGCCGCCATTTTTGTTCAACACAATATCTCAGAATTAACAGGTTAACTACGCCACGAACCGCATTTGATTCTTGGCCACCATCTTGGTTACTGATCTGAACTACGCCGCCATCTTTGTTCAACACAATGTCTCAAAACTTAACAAGATCTATTTCCAAAAATAAACAAAATTCTTTTTCATCATTTTTTCCTCATCGTCATTGTAGTCGACGCAATTTTCGCCGTTAAGTGGTCCGAAATTTTACGCAAACTTAATAAATTATGAAAACATAAATGCGACAATAATTAACGTTAATACATTCTGGTGTGGGCGTTATTGACGACTTCTATTTTTAATTCTTACAATGTTTCTATATTTTAAAGAATGCAAAAAATAAACAGTTACAAAATGTGTACTTATGCAAAATATTGTCCGTGAAAAATAATCTCATTATTTATAAATATTCTAAACATAGGAGATGAGAGCTTTTAGCATGTACTTTCAATTAACATTTTAAAGTTACATTTAACTTGTACATCCTTGCTAAAATAGCCTGATCTGTATTCTGCTCAACAGTGTCTCATACAGTAGTAACAACTAGTGTCCGCGAGTGCCCTGAAGTTGCAGCAATGACCGACAGTTGCAGAGGAAGCTAGTGCTTGCTAATAAACGCTAGGAACAGCCTCAAAACGCCAGTGACTACCAGCATGTTTCAATGAAGACAGACAATTTAATTTTCGATCAGTCCAATGGAGGCCAATACTGCTCATGCTCGCCCGTGACGGACATTAAACACCGAAAACAAACAGTGACAATTATAAAGACAGCCAATATCTACTGGCAAACGCAAGTAACCGCGTTAATTTTCCCTCCTTTTAAACTTTGTCACAACTTATCAAGGTTAAAAGGCCACTCAAGTATAAGAGATAAATGAGTGATAGGTGGATGCTGAGGCAACACTGTCTGTGATAATTAGTAACAGAAGCCATCTTTCAGTCTTATTTTTTCTTTTCTGCTTTTTTCGCAAGTCTTTATTTTTAAGTCGGGTGAAAATAACAAGTACGTTAAAGCCTTTTATCAAATCTTTCTTAAAAAGGAAACCTTTTCGCTGATGTAATCCTTCTAGGTATTTCCAAACTCAATAATAACACTTGAGAGTAGACATTGTGGTTTAAACGTGATAAAAGTAATCTTTGTTAATGTCAGACCTTTTATTTTCGCTTCTAATTAAAAGAGTATAAACATTGTTCTTGGCTATTATTTTAAGCTGGCCTTCTTGTTTCCTTAAACTCACCGAATGATATTGTAGTAGATTAGAAATCGATGTGCGAGACAAGACGAACGAGCATAATAAGTTATCTCTTTCCTTTCTTTGTTCGTTCGGCTTGCATTTTCCTCTTCTTACTTTTCCACTTCTTTATGGGACTCTGGCGTTAGATTTTTACATCGAGGTGCGATTTGGAACGAATGCTAAAAAGCAAATGGCTTTATTTACTAGCTTTTTTTCTTTTTTCCGTTTCATTTGAATTCGCTTTCTTCGTCACTTCCAAAAGCAAAAGGTTTTCACAGAAACGTGTGAACTCAAAATATTTTTCCACCCAAAAAAAAAAAGGGTTTAAAACGCCAAAACTAACAATCCGGTGTTAAATTAAACGAGCCTATAAAACAGTGGCTTGGTGAACAGAAATTCAGGGTTCTTCAGAGGACACCTGCTAGGCGGGCATCGACTCTTTAACCCTAATCCTAGGAGACTTGAATGTGCCACACTGACATCGTTTCAAACTTGATGATCTATCTCTAGTGAACACATGCCACTCACAAGGTAAACTCACACACACATACACACACACATAACACACATATAGACACACACAGGCACACATGAACATACACAAAGACAAACAGACACACACAGACAGACAAAAACACACGCACACGCATGCACACACATGTGGTATAGCAGGGGATTCATATTGTGGTTCATATATAACGGAACTAACGACAGTGATGAGGGAGACATTTATAACAGTGAGAGAGAGAGAGAGAAAGAGAGAGAGAGAGAGAGAGATGGGAATTCCTTATTGAAGGGATGTGTAATACTGTTCTTTTACATCAGACTGGTGAGAATCATTACTTATGATGGAGCAGGGGGGCACATTACTTGGAAGGGGATCATACTAAGTTCATAATAAGATGATTAACACATTACCTTCAATTGTTGAATGACGACACACAAACAGTAACAAATATCGATGGTGATTCTTTATTTCATTTGACCGGTGGAAATGATGATGACGTCACGAATTCCAATTCGTTTCTACATGGTTAAATGGTCTCCCTTTGCTTCTTCTAAAGGAACCCTCCTCTGATCATGTCAACTCTTTGCTGACTGCTCGAACTTGTCTGCCCGACTGTCTTGATCTGATTAAAACTAGCTCCTACATTGAGAATTCACTTTTTGCTATGACGTCAGATGTTTGGTTCCAAAACGTGACCAACTCACATGGCTAAGCACATGTCCCAAAAACACTTCTGCAAACAAAGAATTTTCAACTAACCTAGTTTTTAACCGGACCTATTTTATTACAATATTTTTATTTGTATTCTTCATTCTTCTGAGCTGACATTTTTAATTCAGTTTTCATAAAAGAATGAACTATCGAATTCTTTTTTCAATACAAACAATATCGAACTATTTTATATGGAATTTAACAATGGCTTAATTCTAACATTCCAATTTCTAAATCTATTTCTGAACCTTGCTTACAAGGTTCGAGTCTCGGCTTATCCTAATCTCATTTTCCACTTATCTAATGTTCTTATTTACAGAAAAAGGGGAACAACCCTTTTTCCTGCAACACACATACCTGCAACGGAACTTAGCAACGAACGTTTGTTTACTTCTTATTCAAGATGTTTACAATCTTTTCGGCAAACTTTGGTCTTTTAAAGTATATTTTGCATTTCATTGTTCATATAAATATATTTTTTTCGTTAATCGATATTGTCTCTCTTTCATTCCAAAATTCTCATTGTTGAGTTTGATCTTTCTTACTGATAACCCACGCATATTGTTCATGTTTTTTATTATTCCTTTTTATTCGCCAATTAAACTACATGTTTATCAATTGTTAGTAAGTACTGTTTCTCGCATTTTCCAAAATGTACTATCATCAAATTATTAGGTGCCTTCAATAAGTTTCCAGACATTTTCGTATAGGCATTTAAAATTGTTGTGTACTCTTGAAAATCCAGTATATTATTGCTAAACACGTTATGAGATAACTGACAAAATGTTTATGGTTTCAGGTTTAAATGGACAACTAAAGCAGTAATTGGAATAAACTCTACTAAAGCCTAATTGCCACAGCTGGTGAATTTCAAAAATGCAATCAGGACGTGAGGACACTTTAGAAGAACGACATGAATAAAATTTGTTTTCAACTTGGAAAAACGCCACAGAAACATATGGAAGTCTTCGGACTGCTTTTGGATCATCTTTCATGAATCTGGCATCTGTTTTTGAGTGGCATTAGAGATTCAAGGAAGAAGGGAGTCTGTGAGGATAAGTAGACGTGTGGGAAGGATACGAATGTCAGAACTTCAGGGTTGATTGGACAAATTCAGAATTTAATGCAAAAGGACCTTCGTGTGTCTACAGAAACAAGAAGTGCACAGTTTGATGTCAGTGTAGGAACTGTACACACGATTATTTGCAAGAAACTGAAAATGCGGAAGATTTGCACAAAGTTTGTCTAAAGGATGCTCCGGTAAGATCAGAAAAAAAAGATGTTGTCATGACAGCAAGAAGATCGTCGAGCTGATTAATTCAGATCCCGCAGTGCTCTGATGACCTGTGATGGAAGCTGGATCTACTGCTATGACACAGAAACCAAGAAACAGAACTCCAAGTGGAAGCATGCTGGCTCTTCTAGCCCAAAGAAAATATTAGAGGCTGTCGTTATGAGATAATTGAGGAAATGAATGAGGCTCTGGCGAGGGTCACTGACCCGTTCACGCAGGAAGACTTTCATGGAATCATCTAGAACAGAGAGAGAGAGAGAGAGAGAGAGAGAGAAACAGAAAGAGAGAGAAACAGAAAGAGAGAGACAGAGAGAGAAAGCAAGATAGAGAGTGATAGAAAGATAAAGGTAATTAAAAAAAACAATACAATGCATAGATGTAACCGATCGACACAAACTTAAGTAGCTGTGCACACGAGGCCTAACAACTCCCATATGCACATTTGAACTGAAGTCCAACACATACCTGAAGGAGATGTTTTCCAAAATATCATACGACAAGCAATTTCATTTTACCAACATAACGAAAGTAATAACACAATGTTAAATGTATTAAAACATGCATATATGTTGCATTTATAAAAGAGAACAAGCATAGTTTGTTCCACCTTTATATGTCTTCAGTCTGTGTCTGTTACACCTACGCATTGTATCGCTTTCTTTCAATTACCTCTATATACACACTAGACAATGCTTCAATCAAACTACATATATATATATATATAAATACATACATATAGATACACACACATACACACATACATATATATATATATATATATATATATATATATATATATATATATATGTAAGTACACATCGCTTTTTATTATAGAGTGAAGGAATACAGACAAAATATCGTGGCTGTAAAATCCAGCTAATTGTAAGTGGGTTATACTGTAGTATGATTCTCTGTCCGGGGAGGAGCACTCCATTCTTCTCGCCTGATGTTACGAATAAAATATGGCTTCTCCACGACTTGGAGAAATTAAGATTATACCAATCCATTATGCCCATTCTAGAAACGTGATGCCAATCAAGTTTAATGTTTTAGTTTTGATTTCTTTATATGCATTAAATAACTGTCTTAAAAATCTGGCAAAAAAAGAAGCCATAAAAATGTAATAAAAGAAAAAAGTATTCAGAAATTAATATTAAAGCATTAAAAAAAAAAAACATTTTTTTCATCTTTTATAAATGATTTGTTTGTATCCCCCCCCTTTTGCCCCAAGTGTTTTACGCCGACTGAACTTGCCGAAATCATTTAGCTGCAAAACATCACATCAAAGGCAACGAATTCACGTTTTCGCGCCAACCTCAAGGGATTTCTCGGACTGGTTATTACTGCAAATCAAAGGCGATATATAACAACATATTATGTGCTTCCGGCTGCAAAGAAAGTAATTAACCTTTTGTTTGTCAATGTTAAATCTCATTCAAATTAAATGTTGATATGCATTTATTTTTAAATAAGAATGTAGTATGTTAAAAAAAAACATATTTGTATACACACTAGACTACCCGTGGCCTGTTGGGTCAGTTTATGTTATAGTTAGCTATAGAACAGTGAGTATATTAAGTATGCCAAAAAATATGTGCGCTTGCGCTTGCAACAATGGTCTCACTTTTAACATAAGAAATTACACTGCTTAATATCCGGAAAAATACTTATTTGCGGAAAATATAAATGCTATATTCGTTTCTAGCATACCCGAAAACTTTTAAAAGTCGTCATTTTAAATGAAAATGTTATACTTGACATCAAGTAAAAATTTGCCAAATCTTCTATTTTTATATTCACTTTAAAAATGTGCTACATTATATACAGTATTGGTCAGCCGTACTTTAAAATTTGTTTGGCGTCACTTCCGCCGAATGGCTTTGGAAACAGAGAAGTGCGACTCTAAACAGAACGCTGTATTGCATAAAGGACTTATCATAACTCAAATGCTGTAACTTTTGCCCGTTTTTTAACAGGCTAATAAGTCTATTGTTCGCATAATCTTCAACATATTAATAAACATTTGCAAGTAATTTTAACGCCTTTAAACTGAAGATTACGGAATCTAATAAAACAAATTAAAGTGGTTTAAATCGTAAAAACTAAATCAAATGCGTAAGAGTGTAACTACTATTGCCTTTGGTTATAGTTACAGTGAGAAATAAGATTTATTTATTTATTTTGATTCTTTTTATTACATTTTCACCCCAAACAAGGCACATTGCCACTCAGGTGTAGGGGGCTACTATAAGGGTCAGCAACTACTGGGACACTATGTAGGGATTTGGGCAGCAAAATGTCGGTTCACGTTGCACTTGAACTTCTGCATGTCAGTACAGTTCGAGAAGCAGGACTCTGGAATGGAATTCCAGAGTCTAGCGGTTCTGGGGAAGAAACTACTGGAGTAGAAAGATCTTTTACATCTAGGGATCTCTACTGTGTGGGGTGGGATTTAGCTGCCTGTCGGGTTTGTCGAGGGTGTCTGCGTCGTGGGGGCACAAGTGTCTGCAGTTCGTCAGAGCATTCACCATTAAAATACTTGTAGAACAAGCAGAGGGATGCAACGTTTCGTCGATGGGACAGGGGCTGAAGCTTAGATGCCAGTTCAGGGCCTATCAGGTTGGCGACTCTTTTTTTAACCTTGTCTAGGAGCGAGAGACTAGTAGTAGACCCACCAGCCCAGATGTGACAACAATACTCCATACATGGGCGAACGGTGGCCTTATAGAGATACAGGATACTTTAAGGTGTCAGTTGTTTTCTAGCACGGTAGAGAGAGCCTACCTTATGATTAAATGGCTTTAATTTCTTTGCCTTTTCTTAAACAACCAATTAGCTATGAGATGTCACTTTTATAATAGTTGGTAATATTTACTTATTGTACGATTTTGTTCCATTTATAACAAAAGTCAGATATTATTATATGCGGATAGTTTAATAGTTTCATTTTATTAACACGGTTTTAACGACTGGGCAAGCTGATCTGATTAATTTTAAGGTCTTTAAACTGGCAATTACATAATATATACAAGACTTTAAATAATAAACGTATTTGTTATGATCTTTGTTTGAAAATGATTCCAACTTGCAACGAAAAATACAAATAAAACTTGTAAAATGCATATGTAAAAAGGAAAAGCGATTTACAGTTTTATTTTCATTTGCGTATTTTAAACGCGAATAAATTGTTGATTAAAAAAATTGTTTTAATTTAATTATGCATGCGCAGAATTTACCAAACCGGAAGCTGTTAACCGGATAGCCGGTTTCAACGCCCAAGCAAGACAATTTAAGTTTGATAATATCATTATATGATCAAACTTAAATTGTCTTGCTTAGATTGATAGATCTTGATAGATTTTTTTTTAAATTTCAAGCAAACTGTATCAATCTGTTTATAATAAATACTTTTTTGTATTTATAAGTGTTTATCAAGAGAAAAGTCTTTCAGGCTAGAGTACAGCGTGATGATATATGTAGAGAGAAGTGAGACTTAGCTAGTGAATGTTTCGGTCTTGCATTGCATGGAGAGAAACGCTATGTGAATGATATAATGGTTGTGTAATAGGGTTTTAAAAACGTCTACATCTAATTCTTTGAAATGTATTACTTTTTTTACACGGTGGTCACCACTTATCAAGGCCTGGAATCCACTCAGGGATAAGGGTTATTGCAAGTACAGTAGGTTAGTGTGGAGATTTGAAAGTCTTTACATAAGGGGGCGGTTCATTAGGAATTTGTTAACGTTGGACTTGAAGACATCCAAGTTGTAGTCAGGTGGGAAACAGGCAGACGGAACAGAGTTCCACAGGCGTGCACTTCTAAGAAAGAAGCTTTGTTCATGGAATCCACGTTTTGATTTAGGCACAGATAAAGAGTGGGGGGAAATTTTCACAGCGGATTCAGCTAGACGGGTGCTTTTCGTGAAAGATTGGCGAAGAGGGACGAGAGATTGGAGTTCAGACGAGTACTTGCCATGTAAATAACGATAAAACAAAGACAGGCTCGCAATGTCTCTTCTGTGGGAGAGAGGTTGCAGGGTAGAGAAAAGGGCATCTCCCACTAAGCCACGAAGTCGATTTTGTACTCTGTCAAGGCAAGATATACTGTTTATAGCAGCTCCTGCCCAGATATGGCAGCAGTACTCCATCCTTAGACGTACTTGGCTTTTATATAGATAGAGAATTGCATCAGTAGTGAGATATCTTCTGGAGCGGTAGAAGGATCCCACCATCTTTCCAGCGACCTTGGCAACAGACTTGATGTACGTGTTCCATTTCAGATCAGGAGTAAAGGTCAAACCCAGAAGCTTGTCAAAACACGGGGGCTCTCCCAGACGAGAGCCATCCATTTAAAGTGATGCCAGCTGGGGATCAGAGCGTTACTTTATATAAGTAAATTTACATGTAGAACAGTTTTTTTCTTTATCAATATTTTATATCTAACCAACTAATTTATTTCAACTGTGTTTCGGGAGAGGGCGAGAGTTTGGACGAGCGCATCCTTAAACGGTAAAATTTACTAAAAGCCTTATGCACATGTTACTCACCGTATTGTTGAAAATACATGATGATCGGTTCAATAGTTTAGAAGTTTATAGAAATTCATCCATCTATCTATCTATCTATATATCTGCTATTATATAAGGACACATTCTGTGTGTGCCTGTGTCTTCCCTATTGACTCGAAAACGTTAAGGTCGATTTTTATAAAAGTCCACACAAAGGTACTTTATGTGCCTGGCAGTGTTCCAAGATAGATTTTGTATCGAAATGTCTTCGACAAGTATGGATAATCGATAATCGGAATAATCTGACGAGGAAAGGAACAGGCGATGCTAGCCAAAGTTAACACCTTACACCGTCTAACATGACACATGCACTTGAGAAATTTCATTGCCACAAAAGTCGAAAGATCCGACATATGAAATCAACAGCAGGTTCTTTGATATGACAGGGGCGCGTTCGAAATGAATGTTTCTGTTTGGAGCACAATTAAACCAGTTTACTTGACTTTTTCATGTTAACTGTAAACCACGTCATTATAAATATAAACACTTAATTTTATAAAATCAACGCTAGGTTCTTTCCAGTGCAATGTAGACTACAATGTATTGTAGGCTAAATCCGGTGCACCGCTATGGATCCCCGACTAGAGCAGGCAATCAATCGATTTGATTGAAAAATGGGCGCTTTTACCGATTTCCTTGACAATACAAATATGGGAGTGTGAAATATACGTTGATCACCATTCAATCCCAGGAAGCGTCGAGTCTCACTGCTAGTATAAATATATACACAAAAATAACGTTATGTGTCTAAAGAGAGAGGTATATATTTTAGTAATGCCGCCAAATCAATATAAGTAGTATAAACGTTTTACAATAAATGTTATTTCTGATACTTGCAGATCAATACGGAGCATGAAAATTGGTGTAAGGGAGGTCTTGTCTGGCATTTTGTCAATTGAACAAAAATTGCACGGCAATCACAAGAGTGGTATTTACGGTGTATTTCCAAAACAGTGAAGAATTCCAATGATTGAGAGAAATCGCACTCGGAAACAATACGTGTGCTCAAACCGTTAACAACTAAAACGTTTTGTCGAAACTTATTATTTTGTCGCGTTTTATTAAATCGAGAGATTTTGATTGAATATCCAACCTGTTTATATATAATTAAATATATGGTCCGGTATGCACTTCTATCTATCTATGGTATCTTTCTATCGCAACACACATTATAAAAGAATTGAGCTCTCTATATTGTTGCCATTGCAAAAGAAACAAGTGAAGCGTGGATGGTCCCCGTGAGTGCACAATGAACGCGGAATAAAAAAAATAAACAAGTTCAGCATTTGCCCCCTTCCCCACATTTAGCCGCAAAAGCCCCCAGGGGACATCAAATCCTGGTGAAAATGAACAAACGGTGCAGTTTTAGGCTTTAATATATGTAAATTTGAGTTCTGCACCACACAAAAAAAAGAAATGACTAAGTCCATCATTTGCCCCCCTCCCTACCATTTAGCCCCGAAACTACCCAAGGCCTTAACATATTTAAATTTGAGTTCAGCACCATGCAAAACTGCTAATAAATAGACATACACAGAATATTTTGGACAAATATAATAAAATAGTCCCAAAATTGGGGTGTTTTTATTAGACCTAAAAATACACTAGGGTACACCCAAGGGTTATAGTAAGTTATAGACAAACAGAATTATATAGACATCAGTTTGTTACAACTTTTCAGAAAGTTTTATAAAAATCCAAGGCATCAATTTTTTTTAATAAGTACAAAAGTGTCAATTTTAGCCAATTTAACCTAAAAGGCGCTCTTGGGGTTGGCACCAGGAGTTTTCCCAGAAAATCCGTTCTGTTACGTTTTTTTACTCATATGTTTAACGTTTGTGCAAAATTTCAAAAAATTCCAAGATGTAGTTATTGAGAAAAGTGCGGACAGACGAACGGATGAGCAGACGAAGGGACATGATCGAATTTACAGGTCCGCCCTTCTTTTGTCGGGGGACCAAAAAATTGAGCTTTTTAGTTCAAAACGCGCAAACGTTATAATCCGTTGACCAAGTATAATTGTTTTATACCAAATTGATGGATGAATATTGTTAAATCTGCGTCCATTTTTGCATTTGATATCAATCCTTATAAACCCCTATAAAGATGTAACTATACATCGAATAGATAACATAATAACTTATTGGCTACATCTAATTATAAAAAAGGTGCATACAAAATTTCAGTCAGATTAGCACAGTAGTTTCCGGGAAAACTTCTACTGTAAATTCGTTATTATGGTGACTGCTCCCTATTAATACCTAACTGTGAATCCAACAAATACCATATAACTTAATTTGCTGCACCTTATCTTAATAAAATTGTATACAAACAGCTCGCGATATAAACGAAGAGTTTGGCCCAGGAGCCACTAGTGAGTTCACAGCACAATGATTCTTTAAGAAATTACGTGTCGGCGATGAGAGTCTTTATGATGATAAGCATAGTGGTCGGCCATTGGATGATGACAACGATCAATTAAGTGTCTTAGTCGAAGCCAATCCATGCACAGCTGTTCGCGAACTTGCTTCAGAGATAGACGTAACGTATATGACGATTTCCAACCATTTGAGAGAGATTGGAAAGCCAAAAACTTTATAAATGGGTGCCTCGCGAATTGAACGACAACCAAAAGAAACGCCGTTATGAAGTATCATCTAACCTTCTTTTACACAAGAACGACCCGTTTCTCGACCAGGATGTGACTTGCGCCGAAAAGTGGGTTGTTTATGACAACCGACGACGCTCAGCTAATTAATCAGATGCTGACAAACTCCTCGACACTTCGCGAAGCTAGAGTTACACAAAAGATGGACATGCTTACTTTTTGGTGGTCTGTGATCGGTCTCATCAATTACAGGCATTTGAATTCAGGCGTAACCATTACGAGAGAGAATTCTGTGCACAAATGGATGAAATGTATCAGAAACTTTGACAACACTCAGAATTAGTCAACAGAAAAGGCGTAATTCTCTTTCACAACGATGCTTCACCGCACCTTGCGAACTCAACCCTGCAGAAGATGAAAGAGTTGAACCACGAAACTCTTATACGCCATATTTCTAGACTTTTCACCTACCAACTATCACTTTTTATGCATCTCGACAACTTTCTGCTGAGAAATACTTCAAAAGCCTAAGCAATATCAACAAAACCTTCAGCACTTTAATCGGCCTCAGAACGCAAGAATTTTACGTATTTGGCATAAATACACTTGTTCTGCGTTGGCAAAGGTGTATTAGTTCTGATGATGCTTATTTCGACGAATAAGTTTTTGATTAAGCCTAGAAATATTCATCTGAATTTAAACGTTGAAAACCGCACGAACTTTCTTGTCAACCTAATATATATAGATATTATCTACGTATCCATAAGTTGTGTGTGTACTCTTTCTATACTGGAGGGTTCATTCCTTTGCACAGACTACGTTCAAAGACGCATTTTAAAATTCTGAAAGCGGTTTCTGTTAACTTACGATTAGCGGCTTTGTTCAAACAAAAAGAGTATAACCACATCTTCGAACTTGTGGATGTATGTTAAGAATATATATATATATATATATAATAGGTTAAGAAATTCCAACGAATGAAAGATGTATATTTAAATAAGGGAGTAGTCACCAACAATGTGTATTTTTTAACATTATGTTATTATTCCGTGTCTTGGTTTTTCATTGAGAATTATGTTTGGATCATTGTAATAATGTTTTTAAGTCATTGAAATCGTTTTTACGCGCGTTTCAGACGTTCTGTCCTCGTCAGAAATTATTTTCAAATGTGTTGGAGATGTAAAAATGGCAATTTTCATAGTTAATTTGAAGTTTTTCCAAGGGGTGGAGGCTTGTAAGTGTTTATTATTCATTGGCATGCTCAATTTTTATTACTCTTTTGTTGGGCTAGTTGAGGGAGGCCGCTGACCTTGTTGTAGTCGCTGTCTCTTTCTGCTAATGTTTTTTCTTTTCCTTTAGGGTGGGGTAGGGTGTGTGTGTATGTGTGTGTGTGTTTGTGTGTGTGTGTTTGTGTGTGTGCGTGTGTGTGTTTGCTTTTATTGGTTTGGGAATGAGTATATTGTTTTATAGTGTTATGAGGTTATTTGCTTCCTTATGAAGGCGACTGCAAATAACCTCATAACACTATAAAACAATATACACATTCCCAAACCAATAAAAACAAACACACACACGCCCACACGTGTTCAAAATTAGTGTTTCTATTCAGTGAAATTTTGAACCATGAGACCTGAATTTTACATTTTAAACTTTTTCACGAAGTTATTTTTATGTAATGGCTTGAAAGCCATTATATAAAAATAACTTTGTGAAATCAACAGTAGATTCTCTATACAGTGCAATGTATTGTCAACTAAGTGTAGAACAATGACAAGTATAGAACATTCACTGATCCTCATCGAATTTCGAGCAACGTCGGGTTTCCTGCTTATATATATATATATATATATATAATAGAATGTTACTTTTTTGAAATCTCGTTAAGTGAATATTGAATTTTTTTAGCAAGCAAATCTATACAAGTTTTAATTCCAATATATAAACGGCTATATGTCTGTCTGAGGATGCGTCTGTCAGTCTATCTGTCTCCCTATTTTCAAACTCCATTTCCCCCGAAACTAAAAGTCGCAAAGCGACGCAAGGGCCTCAAATAATTGGATTTTTTACCGACCGTTCTTTTATGGGTCCTTAAAATTGCTTTTCGGGGGTCAAAATGGGTCCAAATTGAAATAATAAATAAAAATTGTGTACAATGATCTTAGTTTCGTTTAAATTCGTTGTTACAATGGTAACGTCACCCGCTTTGAATGCTACGATTTCGATTTTAGCTGATAGCATCAAAATACTTTTTTTTTAGTTTAAAATCACGACTCTATAAAAATAAATACGAAATTTGGACGAATTAATATATTATATTTAAGCATATTTTACGCCCGGGAAAATTCGGTCCCTGTCCTAGTATATATGTAACGATCGCAAGCAACCTTTTGACTCAAACAATGACCTGTATTTAAGAATTTAGGTGATAAGTAATCTCCCTCTCAATACAGACCAATAAGTCTCATGTGTGTCATGAGTAAGTTGCTGGAATCCATACTAAGTAAAGAAGAAGTCAACCACCTCAGCAGAAACAACCTTCTTAGTGACATGCAATATGGTTTCCGTTCTGCTAGATCTACAGCAGATGTGCTTAATGTTATATCTCATAGGATTAGCGAAAAAAGGCTCCCTTTCTAGGGCAATTGCTCTTGACATATCAAAGGCCTTTGATAAGGTATGGCATAAAGGCCTACTTCATAAGATTTCCAGCTACGGTGTAACTGGAAACGTTTTCTCAATTATTAAATCATTTCTCTCTGATAGGTCCATGAGAGTAGTGGTTGATGGGCAGAAATCAGAAGCCCAGATTATTCATGCAGGAGACCCTCAGGGGTCGATCCTGAGACCAACTTTCTTCCAGATCTACATTAATGATCTCCCAAAACACATAATCATTCGTTGACATCTATGCTGACGACATGACCATCTATGGCAACACACCAAAGGCCATAAATGACAAAGTTCTGTCTGATTCTCTCTCCTCTGATCTTGAACGATTGGTACACTGGGGGAAGAGGTGGCTGTTTACTTTTAATGCATCTAAAACCAAACTCCTATCCTTACATAATCAACGCTCTGATCTCCATTTGGCATCAATTGAAATGGATGGCTCTCCTGTTGGGGAGACTCTATGTTTTGACAAGCTTTTGGGATTGACATTTACTCCTGATCTGAAATGGAACACGTACATCAAGTTTGTTGCCAAGGTCGCTGGAGAAATGGTGGGATCCTTCTACCGCCCCAGAAGATATCTCACTGCTGATGCAATTCTCTATCTATATAAAAGCCAAGTACGTCCAAGGATGGAGTACTGCTGCCACATATGGACAGGAGCTGCTATAAACAGTATATCCTGCCTTGACAGAGTACAAAATAGACTGTGTGGCGTAGTGGGGGATGCCCTTTTCTCTTCCCTGCTCCCCCTCTCCCACAGAATAAACGTTGCGAGCCTGTCTTTGTTTTATCGTTACTTCCATGGCAAGTGCTTGTCTGAGCTCCAATCTCTGCTCCCCTCGCCAATCTTTCACGATAAACACCCGTCTAGCTGAAATCACTGTCAATAATTTTCCCCACTGTTTATCCGTGCCAAAATCAAAACGTAGATTCCATGAACAAAGCTTCTTTCTTAGAAGTGCACGCCTGTAGAACTCTGTTCCGTTTGCCTGTTTCCTACCTGATTACAACTTGGATATCTTCAAGTCCAACATAAACAAATTCCTGATAAACCGCCCCCTTAACTTAGGCACATTATCAAATCTCCAATACTCAGGATTACGACGATACTATCTCATTGATTTCTGTACATGCAATAACCCTTATCCCCGAGTGGCTTCCGGGCCTTGATAAGTGGTGACTACCATGTAAAAAAGCCCTTTTCAAGCGATTTATGTGTGTATATGTGTGTGAAAACAGAAAACTTTTTTGTTAGTATATTTCAAGGAAACGGTCACAAGCTGCAAGCCCGTGTCTTATATAACAATGTTATATTAAAAGGATGACACATTTTTTTATATCGTTGAGTAAATATTTATTTTTTTAGAAAGTCAAACGATATTAGTTTTCCTTTAAATAGATATTTTACGATAAGTAAGCTTTCGTCTTGAGTTACTGGAAGACTTTAAAATTGTCCAGTTTACACCCTACAAACTAGCAATATTTTTTTTTACATCTCCAATAAAAAAAATGATAAACAAAAAGAAATTATTGAAAAGGGCTGATTCGAACCGAAAGTGCTTACTATCTTGAAATATCAAAGAAAAAAGTGTGTCGTTTTGGCTTTTAAAAACATATAAATATATACATACAGTGTTTAGATTTGTATGGCTATGTTTATTTCCTCTTATCTATCTGGTACAAAAGATACTTAAGATTTTTATGAATATTCATTCCTATATGATTTTATATGCTAAGTAATACATCACAGAATAGTTCTTAAAAGTAAGGTTTTAATAGTATTAATATACAGATGCATAGATAGTCATCCACAGACAGATTGTTCTTCATTGCGGCTAGACCAGCACTTACTTTATGCCAAGATTGAAACTCGACTGCCTAGTCACCATTCACCGCTTCTAACCACTACACTATTTGGCTACTGGCAAGGTGAGTATATGAACTTTCAAACAATGTATGTATTAGTATATGTACCTACATAACATTTTATGTAAATATTTTCAGTATTTACTTCAACAGTGCTCGATAGGTAAATAGATATTTGTAGTATTTTTTTTAAATATATATGCCAATTACACGACATGACTGTGTTTCATTCCGTGAGGATTTGTCAGGTTTGACGAATTCTCACGAGGATGAAACGCAGAAAATTCTGTATAGATTCATAGCCATATTCAAGTTTCAAAACTTATCATATATATATATATATATATATATATATATATATATATATATATATATATATATATATATATACACGAGCAAAGAGTTAACACTGTTTATATATATATATATATATATATATATTTAAATAAGGGGGTAGTCACCAGCAATATATATATATATATATATATATATATATATATATATATATATATATCTGCGTATGTGCGTTAGGTGCACTGATAAACGTGGTTTCCTTATTTGTGTGACATTCAAGAACAAGTGACAAGTCTATAATGAAAGAGAACGAGAAGAAAGAATCCAAGCCACTTCCATTCACTGGCGTACAATTAAAAACCTTAAAATCTTCTGCATATTTCTCCTCTTTGCCCTTTCAGCCCATTCGCCTTTTATAGCCACTTAAAGTCCATTGCCTTGGTGTGCTAATAAAGGAGATGTGTGTCCGCCCTTAAAGAACTCGAGGAGAATAGCCCTGGTTTCATCCAGAGGCACCCACTGCCCATCAGTATCACCATGCACTGTTAATGGAACCATCTTTTCTTTTGGTTGGGATAAAAGAGTCTTGAATTGCCAAATCAAAATCAAAGAAAACAGACTCACATCCTGTTCCCATAGTAACAGTGTTTGATTCACTGGAAATACGTCATACAAAAGTGAGGCATCCAAGATCATAGATCAAAGAACGAACGAATTAAAGATGCTTGTATATATATATATATATATATATATATATATATATATATATATATATATATATATATAGATATAGATATAGATATAGATATAGATATATATAATAGTAAAAATGATTAAATAAATCCGATATGAATTAATTAAACTGAAAATATGGACGTTTCGTCTACTGTGGACTTAAAACTATCAAGATAGAAAAATTGTCTCGTTATATGCCATATTTAACTTTTCTTATTTCTGAATAAAGCTTGCACAACAGAGGGCGAACCGTTCAGTATTTATGTTTTATACAATTCGATTTTTACTTAATATATGTTACATGCAAACATATATTAATTAAATATACATTTATATCTACGTATATATATATATATATATATATATATATATATATGTATATCTTTTAAACTAACTACAGATATTTAAGGTAAAAGGTCGATGAATATTAACATTGTTTACTAATATATATATATATATATATATATATATATATATATATATATTATAATAAAGTTGTATTCCTGTCTGTTCATAATTAAGTAAATATGTACAAAAGGGCATTGTTTCACAAATTAATTTTCATACTGAAAACGGACTTACATATACTTTTATTCCAGCATGATTTATATATATATATATATATATATATGTATATATATATATATATATATATATACATAACTTTATACGTAAGAGGAAAAGAGAAAGTTCAAATCCACAAGAGGAGACTTATCTGGATAATGTCAAGCTCAACAATTATTATTGGAGCTTATAAAGTAGGACAACAACGAATGGATCATTTATTGATAAATAATAAATGATTCAATACATTATTTAATAAATGATTCAATAAATTATTTAATAAATGATCCATTCTATATCTACCAATACATAGTTTTGTGACTTCATTTCATACTATGGGTGTTCTATTATATATATATATATATATAATATAAAGCTGAATGTGTGTGTGTATCTGGTCACGAATAGGCTCCTCTATGGTTTACTATTTAAAAAATACTGATTACATATAATGATAGAAGATGTATCGGGACACAGGAATGGGTATGTTTGATCCTGCAGAACGGTGGATCATTAAAATTGTGGGGTCTGCATTCGCGCCTGGTCCACAAAGTATGGAAATAAAAAATTTAAAAATTAAAATAAAAAAAAACGTTTACAAGTGTTTTTGATATAGATGGACATAATAATGCTTTGATAAGTATGTTTTAACTTAAATAGGGATGGCATACTAAAATTGTGGGGTCTGCGTTCGCGCCTGACCTCCATAGAATGGAAATAGGCACAAACTCTAATAAAGACTTTTCATATCTATCTGCCTAAGTATACTTTGATAATTATGTTTCAGTTTGAAGAAATATGGTATAATAAAATTATGGGGTGTTCGTTCGCACCTGACCTCCATAGAATGGAAATATGTCACAAAGGTTAACAAGGTTTTTTAATATAGATCCACAAAATATTGTGATAAGTGTTTCAGTGTGAACAGGTATGGTATAATAAATTATGGGGCTTATCTATTTTATTTTTACTTTCATTATATTTTGATTTGGTGTTGATACCCCCGAATTCGAAGGTATCCTGTTACAACCCTTCCTTTTCATAATCTATCATACTTTAATAAATCAGAGTCCATTTTCTGTAGGCTGTTTTGGAACCCAGTCAATAACGGGTAGTTTTGCTAGTATATATATATATATATATATATATATATATATATATATATATATATATATACTATTCATTCAAAGGAACTCTAAGATAAGTGCCTAAGTATCGAAAATCAGTAATATGCCTACATCTATTTGCGGCTTTCATGAACAAAGCTTCTTTCCTAGAACTACTCGACTGTGATACACTATTCCACTGGCCTGTTTTCGGGCCAGCTGCAATATGGTAGCCGTCAAGTTCCATGTGAACAAGTTTTTGTTGAGCCGCCCTCTTAAATGATCCAAATTCTGCCGAATCTACACGATTACGACACTACCACCTTATATTTATAACCCTTATCCCTGAGTGACTTATATCTAGATAACTAGTAGGCATGGAAGCTGCATTTAGATTTAGGAATAAGTTGTTTGTTGCAATAGAATTGTTTTGATTTTTTTATTGTTCTATTCATAAATTGTATTTCATGCTGATTTATGTAATTTATTTGTAGTTTAATTTGTATTTAATTGAATTTATTTCCAATTATGAATAGCTGAGAACAGGTGCGTTTAAAATCGGAAGTATGCTTATTTATTCAAGCTATGAAAGTTATTTCCCTTTCAAGCTATGAATATACTTCATGTTTTAATTTTCATAGATCAAGGTGGATGTGTTTTATGCTTCCATTAATTCAACATGTGGTCAATTTTCGTAACAAGGTAGGATATTTGGTACATCTCAAGTTATATGTGTGTAAATTCTGCAATATATTTCAATCGGGCAATGCCGAGTATATATAGATATAATTATATATATGTATATCTATACATGTATATACACACATTATATATTATAAATTAAAAATGTTTAAATTCGACGTTATTTCACGCGGTTAATGGTAGCCGAATAGATTATGTCTCCGCTAGTCGGGCCAGAGATGCCTGCTGATGCGGGGTTCGAATCGTTCGACTCGTATTAATCGTGACACCCTGCACTGAAGATTCCCGAGAGGATGAAACACTAGTGCCTGTAGGTATTTAATAATCATTATAGTAAAAAAAATAATTATATATATAACGCTTTCCCCTTTAAAATAGTACGTATGCCCCATAAGGATAGCACCTGCCCCGTTTTTGTGTTTTATGGAACCATTATGTCAGAGTTTTTGAGAATAGCTCGCGTTACTCTAAAATTAACAGATTTTATACCACCAGTTTCTAGCTTAGTAATAAGGATGATAAAACAAGGTGGAGATAAAAATAAAATATTTAAACAGTTAAATAAAGCATTTGTTCGTTATCCTGATGCTTTTGAATCGTTTAAGATAAACCAGATTATATTGATAAAGGAAATCCAAAACTATATTAGCAATGTATAAATGTATTTATAATTACATATAATAAATTTATATAGATAAAAAAAAAAAAAAAAAAAGTGTATATATGTAAAAATAAAATATCTTTAACCTTTATATATCTAATTTTAAATAAATAAGAATGTAAATATACAAACTACTAACTATAGTGGGGGTGATAAGTAGTTAAATGGATTAATCCAAATCTTATAAATACAAGACTGATAAATTCAAAAATTAAAAAATGTATCCATTTTAAATGTGGAAATTGATGAATCGCACAGGTAAGAAATTCATTTTTATACTATGAAAAGGTTAGTAATTACAATTAAGAATAGGAAATTGGGAAGAAAAAAAAAAATTTTTGTAACTTGTCTTCTTCCTAAGATTAAGGGTGGTGGTGTTTGATCAACACTGCTGGGGAGCCATGATGTAATACACTGTTTTTGTTTTTAAATCCCCGAAACAGTGTTTCATGGTAAACAACTGATGATCCCTTAAAAAATATAAAAATTGGTATTATAGTAAATTTGAGAGTTGATGCAGTGATTGCAGGTGATTAAATGACTTACTGACTAGATGTTTTTTTTTAATGAATGATAAAAAATAATTTTTTGTGTGGTTTCAAATGTTAAAAACTTCAAAGACTATATATATATATATATATATATATATATATATATATATATATATATATATATATACCAAGAACGAATAGGTAATAAAATAAATATTTTTCCGAGGATTAATTTATGCTTATTTATATTTACATATAAGAATAGTGCTGGGATAACTTAGAGTATCTCATTAAAATTGCATCTAACAACATTGAAGCATGTCATAAACCAAAGGAGCAATATACCTATCAGAATTTCTGCGAGAACAAATCATAGGTCAACATTACGGTGGTCTTAGTCAACGCAGAATAGCAGCAAATCTTTCAAATGCCTCTTTCTACTGTTAATAGAGTGATCGTACTATTTAGAAGAGAGGATAAATAGTGCACAAAACCTCATCTGGATCGCCCCGTAAAATAAAATATGTTTTTAACTCTTTTTAAAAGTGTGTGTGTGTGTGTGTTTTTTAACATGTTTTATTAACAACTTGTTTTTATTAAAAGCTCTATTTCCTATTTGGTTTTATCAATCTTTTACATCTGGTTGAGTTTACTTTATAAATATTAACTCTTTAATATTTATAATATACCTTAGATTTGCCATCTTGGATTATCTTGGTAAACTTAATTGTAATTCTTATTTCATTGTATATATATATATATATATATATATATATATATATATATATATATATATATATATATATTATTGCAGTAGAGTTTAGTTTCCTACAAGTACATCCAATGAAACCACATGTGCCTACCAAAAAGTGCTGAATGAGTAAACAGAACAGGTATATGAAATTTATGTATACAAACATTTATGGCTACATATGTGCATACATGTTTCTATAATCACCCGTTACTGGAGATATTACGTTTTCAGACCAAGAATTGCCCTTGAAAACTGACATTTCAAAACACAAAACACATTTCCTTATTTCGTTTACAAAATTAGAATCTTGTCATCTAGTATGAGTAGGGGTTAGGTGTAGGGGAGGATAAGTAAGGTCTTTGAACAATCCATCTCTTACAGGCTTTTATCTCTTCATATCTTATCTTTGGTAAGGGATCATTTTTATTTTTTTTATTTATTTTTATATTCTTTTTTATCCCCTCTTTAGTTTTGCGTTATAAATTACTTAAGAAATCCGACATTATCTCTCCTATAGCTAGAGGTCAAAGGCTTTAGGTACTTCGCATATTCTCGACGGCCACCCAGTGTTTGAGAAAACGGTATTCTCCATTTACATACACGTATATTTCAGAAGAAAACACACGCACACACACAAACACACATATATATATGTATATATATATATATATATGTATATATATATATATATATATATATATATATACTCAGGAGTGGATACACACCGTTTAGTATATTTCCTTACACATACGCACAGAAATATAAAATATTAATAAATATAAAATGTAAGAAAGCTACCAACTTCTATATGCATAAATATACATAAATATATGCATAAGCATACATCTATACTCCGATACACCCGCGTACATACATACATGGGCATACATGCACACATATACAGAATGTATATATACAATTCTATATGTTAACACTAAACATAAACACACATCCATATAATATGCATAAATACCTATACACGTAGTTACAGTTACACACATATATCTACATATATAGTCATATGCACATCCGCATATCATATACTACCGCTGTTATTATACCAATACTAATACAACTATCAATTAGGAATTTTTAAATATCTAAGAGACAAAATTAAAAACCTGTAGATCATAATCTGATTCACCTTTCGATAAACATATGTATACACACATACAAGAATACACACATATACATATATATTATATACCCATAAATACAGATACACCCCCATCCACACATGTACGTAAACTCACAAAGATATATATATACAATACACACATGAAACATATATACATACATAGATATATAGATATCCATATACACATAAGTATACACTTATATATATATATATATATATACATAAATATACATACATACAAGTACACCCGCGTACCCATACGTATAAATGGACAACCATACATATACACATACATAACCATACATTCAAAACGTACATATACGTATTACCTTAATTAATAGGCAACAACTTTATTTAACAAGGTGTCATCTAACTTCGGTAGTGTAGTAACCCCTTTATATGAAACAGCGTATTATTATAGTTTACATATGGCGTATAAATACATACATGATGATTGCAACGTCTTGTCAGACGAGAGCCACTCCCTCAGTCACTAAAAGTCCATGTGCCCGAATATGACTTTTTAGCCCTGCCAGCGACTTGCACACCCTCAAGCAGACATGACACTGAAAACGCTCACTGATTTGTATGAGACTAACAGCAGCGGAACTTGTATTATCGTGGGCTTTTATGTGATTAACAAAACCTGCCTTCGACAGCAGAGCCCGATCACACACCTTACAGATCCAGAGATCTCCATGGTTGGGCAGCAAGGTTTGGCATTTCCTACATGCTCTCTTAAGCTTCTCTCGGTCTATTTTGGCTGCTTCATAGTGTTCTGCACCCCTGTATATCAGTCTCCTCCACTGCTTGCGATCATACGCTAGGGACTCCCTACTGTCAACATGAATATGAAAGCTCACCAGACTCTCCTTGATGCTATCACGAAAACGTTTTTGGGCTTGTAGTGGGGTCTTTTTCCAAAAAAGAGCTCACCATAGAACAATTGTTTTGAGAGACGATAGTCTTCAAACCGGATGAGATAACCCGCCCAACGCAACTGGTTCTTGATAACAATGGTAGCAATACTGGTTGTTTTGGCCTTTTTAAGACATATGTATCAGGGACAAAGCTATACCACTTTAAACCAAGAATGTGTCTAAGGCAGTACTGATGGAACCTCTCGAGCAATTCTATATGTGTCCGGTACAAGGTCCAAGTTTCAGATGCGTAGAGTAGGGATGGTACTACACATGATTGATATACTGAAATTTTAGTTGTCAGAGTCAGATCACCGTCAGACCAGATTCTATCTTGTAGCCGTCCAAAAGCATTAGATGCCTTGCTGATTCTCTGTCTTATTTCCGCATTAAGAGTGCCATCATTTGATAAGGCACTCCCAAGGTAGACAAAATTTTTACGACTTCAAGGCGCTTTCCACAAACGAAGATATCAGGTTCCACATACAGATCATTGGGAGCGGGAGTGTACATGACTTTAGTTTTCTTAATGCTAACTGTCATTCCGAAGCAGGTACAAGCATTTGTAAAGAGGTCTATCACTAGTTACATATCTACTGGGGAGTGTGTTACCAGGTCAGCATCATCAGCATACAACAGTTCCCTAACAAGTCCATCACTAACAAGTGTTTTGGCTTGGAATCTTCTGAGGTTGAACACCTTTCCAGTCGTTCGGAATCTAATATAAACACCCATATCACAATCGTGGAAACCATACCAGAGCACAGCAGTCAAATAGAGCGAAAACAATGTTGGTGCAGCTATATCACCCTGCTTCACACCATTATCAATGGGGAATTCTTCCCAAAGCTGACCATTGAAGTTGACGCGACCTTTCATACTATGATGAAGTTGCTTGAACTTGTCTGTAAAAGCAGGTGTACAACCAAATTATTTTTCCAGCGCTTTCCAGAGAGCCTCACTGTTGACTGTGTCAAACGCCTTGGTTAAGTCCACAAACACCTGGCAAAGAGGCATACGCTGTTCAATACATTTTTCCAAGAGCTGTCTAGCAGAAAACACCATATCCACAGTTCCTCGCCCACCTCTAAAACCAGACTGGGATTCCGGAAGGATATTAGGACATACATACTTTTCCAATCGGTTTAGCAAGAGCCGTGCAAATACCTTTCCAACCGCACTCAGCAGCGAGATACCTCGATAATTTCCACACTCAGATCTTGTACCCTTTCCTTTGTACAACATAATCAAGATGGCAGCAACCCAATCTTGGGCAACCGGGTCACCCTGCCATACTGACAGTATCAAAGAGTGGACCACACAATGTACATTGACACCACCATGTATCAGCAGCTCAACAGGGATGCCATCCAGCCCAGGGGCTTTGTTCGAGTTTATCTGTTTTATGCAATCAACTGTTTCCACAAGAGTCGGTTCAACATCAAGTTCCGGACAAAAGGAACATTGAGGGATACTTTCTATTGAAGCAACATCAACATTGGATGGGTTATGAAAAAGATCATGAAAGTGTTCATGCCATCGATGCTTAATTTCATCTGAGATTTTCAGCAAGGTTTTCCCGTCCTTCGCGAGGAGTAGTGTAGTTGAAGAGAATTACGGACTATAAACCTGATGAAGCAAAGTGTAGAATGTCTTGACATCTCTATGATCGTAGGCAGTCTGTATCTCCCTTGAGAGATTTGTTTTTTATTTGGCGCACACAACACTGAACCTCACTCCGAACAGAAGAAAAGCGGGCAGCGAGCGCTGGCTCGTTCAGAGGTGAAGAGTTGAGAAGTTTCAAATAAGCTTTCCGCTTTCTATCAATTTGAGGCTTAATTTGATCGAAATTATCAGCAAACCAATCTCTATGTCTTGGAACCTTCAATCGAAGAACTTCAACACCTTTTTGGTATATTGTATCTCTTACTGTCTCCCAGTCACAATCTGAGAAATCCACCTGGTTGAAAGCAGATTTCAAGGAACTTCGTACGACTGGATCCTTCAATTTGGAAACATCAATACGTTTAGGCACTTTGACACCATTGAAACGGCTTTTTTTGCGAACTGTAATTCTCAGTTTAGCTCTGAGCATTAAATTATCAGTACCACAGTCAGCACCACGCATTACTCTTTGCAAAAATTTCCAAAATCACCACGTCTACACAGTATGTAATCAAGCAAATGGCCATGTTTAGATTGGGGATGGAACCAGGTCTCCTTGTGTTTCTGGTGGGAAAAAGTGTTGGTGATAACAAGATTTAGTTCACTGCAGAGATGGAGAAGCAGCATACCATTTGAATTGACTCTACCAATGCCATATGGACCCCCCAAAAATACATACATACATACATACACACACATATATACACTCCGGTAATATATATACTATTGTAACTCCCCTATATGAGACAGCCTATTTAATAGTTCAGATAAACATATATATATATATATATATATATATATATAGAGAGAGAGAGAGAGAGAGAGAGATAGATAGATATATACATACATATGTACACTCACACATACATGATCCATCTAAATAGATACAGATATGACCGCATTCTATACATAATTTTTACACCCGATACGCATAAATATGTGTTTAAGTTCACACAATTATATTATACGCACCCACTTGCTTGCTATTTCTTGCAACTTGTACGTTTTTTCTACATAAACAAAACTTATAGCGAATGCACATTGATGTCCATAGGTCTATCCTCAGATCAAACAACTACTCCCTTTGGGTTTATACAGATATATAACAATATATCGCAACAAATTCAGAACATTTAGGCCATACAAACGGAATAGAAATGTTGACATATATTGTACTACTTACCTTTTGTATTCCATGACATCGTACATATACATATACATATCGATATATACACCACATACAAATCTACTTACGTACACATACGTATGCATACAGAATATATATATATATATATATATATATATATATATATATATATATATATATATATATATATATATATATAATTACGTAATCTCCACAGTATCGGGTGATTACAGAAACATCAATGTTTGTATAAATAAAATTAATATACAAATATAATATATATAATATATATATATATATATATATATATATATATATATATATATATATATATATATATATATTATCGACGAATTCTAGAAATGTCCAGGTTGGTATCTGGGGGATGTTTAAATACATGAGGGTGATTCACCCCCAAATAACCTCACCTGGCAGATAGGCGACAAGGCAGTACTCCACATAATCTATCTGCAATCTGCTGCAAGATGCCTTTCTGAACCTACGTCTCAAGCCCATGTTTGCCATAGCGAATGGTGACATCTAAAGTGCGTGCGATACGAAATTGGGTCTCATGGATCACCTAAAACACTTCGTAGGTGAGGCTTGCTCACCAATAATAAGTAAAATCACTACTCGCATCCAAGTCTTGCCAACGACATTTTCTTATATTATCTTATCTTTTTTATATATATTTCTCTTCGTTTATTGAGCATGTTTAATTCTTTAGTTATCACTCTCCAATACCTTTAATCTTTAATGTTTTTAAATCATAGAATAAGGGAAATTAGATATTGGTGCAGAATGAAAAAGGATATTTAACTTCAGATCCAAATTGTATGTTTAATCTTATATAATATATAATATATATAATAGGTTTTTGGTAGCAGGAAAATACGAAGATTCAATGCGTATTGTAATTCGTCCAAGGCACCTGGTAACAATCCGATGTAGACTAATCCCTTGGTTTCTCCTTTGGTTGGATGCAAAATCCGACAAATATTTTATTAAATCAATCAGGTGAATATGTTTTTTATTAAACATATATATTTTTCATTGTTTTTTTGTTTTTAAATATATAAGCTTCATACTCCAATCCACATGTAAAATCAATTTGTGAATAAAACCATAATTATTCGAAGACAGACAAAACAAAATAAAATAACGTAAAAAGAATTACTAATCAAAGCAAAGAAAAAGTCATTAAAAACTTTTAATTATAATTTTATATGTTTATTACCTTTAGTAATTGAGGTGCAAATAATTTATAATATTTGCTAATATTTTCCTCTGAGGAGATGAATAAACGTCGAAAACTCATGGGTTAAAGAAATATTAAACTGTATTCTTAGTATGGCATATAATAAAAATTCTAAAGTTTTAATTTGCAGTTTTTTGTAAAAATTACAAGTGCGGACTTTCTGTTTGCCGGCGCTGTATATATATATATATATATATATATATATATATATATATATATATATATATATATATATATATATATATATATATTTCTTTGTGCCATATATGATTTTTTAGAAAAGCCTAAAGACAACCCTTCTACAATGGAAACATTTTAACAAGGACTTACAGACTTACCTGATTTCAAGTGTCTTCATTTGCCGTTGTCTAGTGGATCGTGCTTTAAACTTATTCGTGCATTTAGGAAAGTGTTACAATCATAGGTTTGCTTGGCTGACTTTGTGCCAGTTGGTTTGTCAAGTACGCTCAGCTGGGTGTCTTAATTTGAACGAAATGGTCAGTGACCATTATGGACTGGTAAGAACGCATCAAGTTTACCAAAATCTTAAAGGTGGAAAAAAATAAGACCAGCTTTAACGATATAGGCACTATAATTATACATAGTAAAATATCTTGATATTATATAAAGTTGGGCTTATGATCACACACACACGATATATATATATTTATAAAATATATATATTCAGTAGATGAGGAGCATATAAAAACGATAAACAACCACAGAATGCGCGCATAAGCCTGAAGAGTCCTATAGTGGATGAAACGCGGAATATTCAATGTAGTTTAATCGCCATATATATTTTATAAATTACTAACTAGCTCTACCTACGTATTGAGACCTTTTTAAGTAAATACTTAAAGTTTACGCATAAATCTATACTTTCGTATATTAATTTTATGTGAGTAAATAAAGTAGTTATACTTAGCTCCTGAAACAGTCGAGCACTCTCAAAAGAATTTATTTCACCACATTAAAAATAGATATGGAAAGAGTTAATTTCGAAACATCGCTAAAAAACATCCCCACACCTAGCAAGCATAGCTATATTATTAAATTAATCCAAAAAACAGATGAACTAATACGCCGAATGCGATGGCGTGCAAATTTCTTCCTTAAAAATGAAAACGTAAACAAAAAAGAATCCTATGGTTTTAAAACCCTTTAAAATGCGAAAATAGTAGACCTTTGGATACACTTTGAAAATGACCTTTTAAACGTAATTAAAAACTTAGAATTCCACAATCAATCTAACAATTTCCAAAGGAAACTACACAAAATAGTTAGAAACATAAACAGCTCTAATAAAATCTTTGTAAAAGCAGATAAAACTTTTATGAAATAGATAATCAAGAATATAACAAACTAATCACAGAAATCATTACAAAAAAACTAGGAAAAACTAGACACAAACGAATGCGACTACCTATAATAAATACTGAAAGTAAACCAATTACCGATAAATTAAAAATTAGCAATAAAGTTGGAAAATTGAAACATAAAGAGGCATATATTCTGCTTAAAGACCACAAATGGGACTTTAATAATAATCCCAGTACCAACCTGATTAACCCAACTAAACCAGAAATAGGTAGAATTAGCAAAATAATACTTTCTAGAGTAAACAAACAAATCAAACAAGACCTAGAATTAAACCAGTGGGTAAATACTACCGAAGAAATCGCCTGGTTTAAAAATATAGAAAACAAAGATAAATGTACGTTTATACAGTTTGACATCATAGATTTTTATTCCTCGATATCCGAAGAACTATTTAAGATTGCCCTAGAATTTGCCGAGGCATGCACTGATATATCCTCGGAAGTAATCAACATCATTAAAAAATGTAGAAAATCTGTTCTAATAAATAGCAATAACCAATGGATAAAAACTAAAATGAAAAATTCGTTTGATTTGGCAATGGATGCCAGGGATTCTGCAGAGGCATAAGATCTTGTGGGATTATTCATTCTATATACCCTCAAAAGCATATTTGATACTACGGATATCAGCCTATATAGAGATGACGGACTAGCTATAATAAAAAAAACTACAACAAAGTCAAGGGAGATAACTTTAAGAAAAGCATACACAAGGTAATGAAAAAATTAGGCCTAAAAGCAGACGTATCAGCTAACATAAAAATAACAAACTTCCTGGACGTCGCGTTAAATTTAGATAAAAACACATATGAACCCCACTTAAAAGATAACGCTACTCCAATATACGTAAACCATAAGTCCAATCATCCACCATC
Source organism: Euprymna scolopes (assembly GCF_053919585.1). NCBI lineage: Eukaryota > Metazoa > Mollusca > Cephalopoda > Sepiida > Sepiolidae > Euprymna > Euprymna scolopes. The sequence continues at coordinate 57,645,218 of NC_136498.1, read as the reverse complement.
AATTATAAAACACATTCCTAACTCGATCGTAAGTAGACTCAGTAATAACTCAAGCGATGAAAATGCATTTAACAGGTCAACCAATATCTATGAAACAGCCCTAAAAAATAGTGGATACAAAAATATCGATATCAAATATAAGCAACAAAACACCAATAACTATAATAAAATTAAAAATAGAAGAAAAAGAACTATAATTTGGTATACGGCCCCATACAATCAAACGTTAAAAACAAAACTTGACAAGAAATTTCTAGATCTTATTGAAAAACACTTTCCCGCAACCAAGCGCTTACACAAAATTTTCAATAAAAATACCTTAATGTTATCCTACAGTTGTTGCGAAAATTTAGAGATGATAATCAAAGAACATAATAACAAAATATTAAATAAAAACAATGTAAACAACAACAAAATAAACAATAAAAAAGCGTAGTTTATCAGGCAATAATATTTGCGAAAGAAAACCCGAATAACAAGAAATATTACGTAGGTATGAATTCTTTAGATTTCAAAACCCGATACTATGACCACAAAAGTACATTCAACAGTAAAAAAAACACCGTATAAAAACAACACTAGCGAATAAATACTAGGAACTCAAAGAACGCGGACATTCGCCGGTAGTCGAATGGAAAATAACAAGACAAGCTACCACGTGTAGGGACCTGGACGACCCATGTAGATAATGCCTTCATGAAAAATTTGCTATCCTATACTTTAAAGAATCCCAACATCTATTAAACTGTAGAAGAGAAATAGCAAAAAACTGTGTTCACAAGATAAAATTTACTCTAGGATAGCGATACTAAATAGTTTTAAAACTAACAAAAACAATAGCAAATAAATAAATAAATAAATTAAATAAACATGAATATACATAAACGATCACATCACACATATATGTATGCATATATATATGTATATATATGTGCATATATGTATGTACCCATATGTGTATATATATATATATATATATACATATTTATGTATAAACTAACAATAAAAAAATTAAAACACTAACCCAGTTTTAAAAGAGATCCTTTGTCCGATAAATGCTGCCCATTGGCTGATAGGAAGGGCTTGTTAGATACTAGAAAGCTGATTGGCTAACTAAAATCTCAATAGAAGAGGAGCATATAAAAACGATAAACAACCACAGAATTCGCGCATAAGCCTGAAGAGTCCTAGAGTGGATGAAACGTTGAATATTCAGTGTAGCTTAATCGCCATATATATTTTATAAATTACTAACTAGCTCTAACTACTATATATATATATATATATATATATATATATATATATATATATATATATATGTATGTATTTACATATTTTAAATTATGCATTTTTCTTGCTAACTACCAGTCATCCACATGGTTTGCCTATGAGTATGTTATAGAACCCAAAACTGGGCAATCTGTACCCTGGAATTTTACTACTGGCTTTGCTTAAAATTTTGTAGGATTTTTATAATTTTAATATCAAGTTAATATTATATATATATATATATATATATATATATATATATATATATATATATATATATATATACAGGGTGTCCAAAAAGTCTGGCTACATTATATAGCCACTTTGTGGAAGCATTCTGTAGATTATGTAGCCAGACTTTGTTGGCATCTTATATATATATATATATATATATATATATATATATATATATATATATATATATATATATATACAGTGTGCCTACAAAGTCTGGCTACATAATGAAGCCAGACTTTGTGGACATCCTGTATATATACATATATATATATATATATATATATATATATATATATATATATATATAAACACAAACTCTTTATGAAGTAGCTCTAAAAGTTAGTGGATATACTAATACCACCATCAACCATATTTAACTGCCCCCTCCCCAACAATAAAAAACACAGATCTAGGAAAATTATTTAGTTCTACCTTCGTTTTAATATAATGATGTAAGATAAACTGAGAAAACAATTCATGTTAGTTAACGCCCACTTCCTGCCAAATAACATATTACATAAAATCTTTAATAAAAAACACTATTAAACTCAGCAACAGTTACAGTGATAATCTAGAAATAATAATTAAAAAGCATAATAATAGAATACATTATAAGGACAACAATAATTACCATAATAACAATAACACAAAAAATTCAACTGCACAAATAAATCTGATTGTCCACTTAACACTGCTTTCAGACTGAAGTTATGTACAAGCCACTATCGCCTAAATGGAAAACTTAAATGATAGAGATACTACATTTAACTTGCTAAAACCTCTTTTAAAGACCGTTTTAGAGTGTATACATGCGCCTTCAATAACAGTCAACCACGCCAACAAAACCTCGTTAACTACCTACTACTTAAAACTGATTTAGAACAACCTCACACATACCATTAAATGGAAAAATCTCTTAAAATCAAATACATGTAATTTTTTATATTCTCGCTGCTTCTTTTGTCTAAATGAATTTTTTTATAACTTTAAAGATAGAGATGAATTATTAAACCTTAGAAATGAAACGTCAATTATTTGTAGACATTGCAAATCCAATCTTTTTAGCAACTTCAACTGCACACTCTTAACACTATTTCACGAAACTCACAACTATCACATTAAACACTATTTTACTTTTTAAGCAAATTACCTTAATTTTTTATTTTTAGTTGTTAATTATTTATTTTACTCCTTCGAGATTACTTCACCCTCCTCATACCTTTAATTACTTTTTATTAACTGAAAATTTCTAAGAAATGAAATTTTGGTCAACCATTAAATTCCTAATCTTCTTTCTCTTTGCGTAGTATTCTCCACTAATGATCCCAAACATAGTTATGCGTAATATTCCTCATTAATGACTCTAACCAATTAAAAATAAAATATTAAACCTATGTAGTTAAAGCTTTAAATGTTCGAAACTTTGTTTATCTTTTTTCTTTCCTAAACTCGACTTCAATTCTAAAATCTACTCATCAGAATATTTAACTGATTTCCTACCCAAATAGATTTTATTTAAGCTATATTCGACGCATCTGTTTCCCCATAATAACTGGACACATCCTAGCTCTTTCTTTGTAACCCCCACCACCTTTGTTGTAGGTGATTGCTAACTTTCTACTGTTTCGACTTTACGACAGTTGTATCCAGAATCCAACAAACAGTTTCGACACGCTCAATTATCTATTTCCTTAGTTCTTCTTCTTCTTTTTCTTCTTCTTCTTCCCACCCTCTCTTGCCTTGTCTTATCTTTAGAATTTTACAAATTTGGAATTTAATTAATTTGTATTGCCTTCTACCTCCTTTCTTTTTCCCCTCTTCCTTTCTCCCCTTTCTCTCCCGTCCTTCCTTTCCGTTGGCCTTTATTATCCATATGTAATCACTAAAAGACATATATTTCCTTTTTATTTTTATTTTCACTTGAATCATCTGACGATATGGGCGGATAATTTTTATCCTGTCTATTGAAAAAGTTGTAATGAATAAAGTTAAGACACTTAAGGTTGTAATAAACACGCACGCGCGTACACACATACACACGCGTGCGCACACATACATATATATATATATATGAGATAGAAAGAGAGATAGGCAGGGAGATGCATTTAATGCAAAAGGGCGACTTTATACAGGTATTTGCAGGCAAGGGAGGCAAACTCTCTACTACTTATTGAAGTGAATTTGAATACAATGGCGGAGTTCCAACTCTACTAATATTGTCAATAAAAACAGCAAAAAATTAATTTATATATATATATATATATATATATATATATATATATATATATATATATATATGTATATATATATATATAAAGAGATAGATAGATAGATAGATAGATATAGAATTCAATTTAGTATAGTAGAAAAATATAATGATAATAATAATAATAATAATAATAATAATAATAATAATAATAATCATAATAATAGACAAACTCATACAGTTAAAAATTAAAATGAATAAGTAAAATAATGAGAATTAATATAAATATGAATAATATGAATTAAAAAAAAATAAAGATAACTATATAAATAAATACCTCTATAAAACACAGATTTGATAAGACAAGTAAACCAGAGATCAAAGGATAATAAGCTAAATGAAAAAATTATTAATATTGATTACCGATAAAAATAAAGCGTTAATAATAATAATAATAATAATAATAATAATAATAATAATAATAATAATAATAATAAGTAGAAGAAGAAGAAGAAGAAGAAGAAGAAGAAGAAATCAATAAGAATAAAGCGATTATATAATTTTTCTTTTTTTTTTACATTTTCACCCCAAACAAGACACATTGCCACTTTGGTGTACTATCAGGGGCAACAACTACTGGGGTACAATGTAGGGATTTGGGCAGCAAGATGTCGGTTCACGTTACACTTGAACTTCTGAACATCAGTACAGTTGGGAAAACAAGGACCTGGAATGGAATTCCAAATCTAGCGATTTTGGGGAAGAAACTACTAGAGTGGAAAAATCTTTTACATCTAGGGATCTCTACAGTGTGGGGGTGGGATTTAGCAGCCTGTCGGGTTTGTCGAGGGTGTTCACGTCATGGGGGCACAAGTGCTTGCAGTTCGTCAGAGCATTCACCATTAAAATATCTGTAGAACAGGCAGAGGGATGCAACATTTCGTCGATGGGACAGAGGCTGAAGCTTAGGTGCCAGTTCAGTGACTATCAGATTTGCAACTCTCTTTTGAACCTTGTCAAGGAGCGAGAGACTATTAGCAGATGCACCAGCCCAAATATGACAGCAATACTCCATACATGGGCGAATGGTGGCCTTATAGAGGTACAGGATACTTTCGGGTGTAAGTAGTTTTTTAGCACGGTAGAGAGAGCCTACCTTTTTCGGAGCGGCCCTTGCAATGTTTTCAATATAATTGTTCCAACTCATGTTTCCTCTGAACGTTAGGCCAAGCAGTTTGAAAGATGTACTCTCAGACAGGGAGTCACTGGCCATTGCTATTGGTGGCAGAGAAGGTTTCTTGTAATTATTGAAGGAAACCAGTCTCGTATTGGCAGCATTGAATGTGACCATCCATTTTTGTCCCCATTCCACTACAGATTTGAGGTCACCCTCTAGTGTTTTGCCATTTCTTTAAATATGTGTTCATTTGTTTTCCTGACGTGCCTGTTATAGAGTGTGGTGTCATCAGCATATATACCCATCTCAGAGGCAGTTTTTCGGGGAGGTCATTAATAAATATTAGGAACAATAGAGATCCAAGGATAGACCCCTGAGGCACTCCCGCATTTATATCACACTGTTTAGATGTACGACCGTCTTGGACAACTTGGATTTTTCTCTTATCTAAGAAGGGTTTAATTATGTTAAGTATTCTACCAGTGATTTAATTTTCCCTGAGACACCCTTGTGCCATACCCTGTCAAAAGCCTTAGATATATCTAGAGCTACCGCTCACCCCTCCCCCGTTTTGTCCAGTGAATGGTATATACGTTCAGAGATTACAGTAGGGATGTCTGCTGTGGAACGGGCTTGTCTAAATCAATATTGTTCGTCAGTCAGAAGTTTAGCATCTGTAAGATGATGGACTAGAGCATGGTTTATTAAGGTCTCAAATATTTTGGCAAAAAGGGGGAGGAGATTAATGGGGCGATAATTTAATGGGTCAGATTTCTTGAATACTGGTACGACAGAAGCAGTTTTCCAACAGCCTGGAAAGCAAGATTAATTATGGCATTTGTTGTAGAGTTTGGAGAGAACTGGAGCTACTTCAGCTGAGGACTTTTTTAATAGCACTGCTGTGATAAGATCGGTTCCACAAGTGTACAGGTTTTTTATGATATCATGCACTTGAGAAGGGGCGATTTTCGTAAAATATTTCCAAATACAAGATAAAAAGATAGAACAATTTTAATATATATAAATTTATATATATATATATATATAAATTTATATATATAAATTCATATTAAATTGAAAAATTTTTGAAAACATTGAAGTGTCGAACACAATGAAAAAATCATTGTTTATTGCTTTTTTTTTTTTTTGTAATTCCTATATTTCGCTAATACATAGCCTCATCAGGGTCGAAAGTCCGGTTCGTGAATTTCTTTTTCTTTTTCTTAGACAAGATTCCACGTGTAAATCCGGCGGTCCCAAGTGTGTAGTGCTCCAGTTTCGAGCGGGATTTAAAGTTAAAGATGGTCACACTTTTTGAAGACACTTTTTGAAAGTAAAATTTAATTGAGAAATTTTTGAAAACTATTTCTCAATTAAATTTTACTTTGAAAAAGTATCTTCAAAAAGTGTGACCATCTTTTACTATAAATTCCTATATATATAAATTTATATATATATATAAATTTATATATGTATATATATATATATGAGCATTTAAATATATATAAATTTATATATATATATATAAATTTATATATATAGATAAATTTATATATGTATATATATATATATGAGCATTTATATATATATAAATTTATATATATATATATATATGAGCATTTATTACTATCAGAATATTTATGAAGATAAAATAATAGATATATAAAATATACACCTATAGTGCATTGGTATTATTCTATAACTATAAGGTTAAAATGCTAGATTAAAAATACGGTGGATATATTAAAATTGCTTTAAATCAGTTTACAAGAAACACAGCACAAATAGTATGCATATACATACACACATACACATACATACATACATACACACATACGAGCAATATTGTTCCAAAACTTCTCAAAACTTGAGTAAAGGTTATATATATATATATATATATATATATATATATATATATATATATATATATATATATATATATATATATATAATATAAACGCAATGGTTGTAGGTTTAATCCTCGGCTAAAGAAAGGTGTTAGTCTAGTCGCACTGATGAGTTATGAGACGATTAAACAGTACTGTATGTGGATGACTATATATATATATATATATATATATATATGTATATATATATATATGTGTGTGTGTGTGTGTGTGTGTGTGTGTGTGTGTGTGTGTGTGTGTGTGTGTGTGTGTGTGTGTGTGTGTGATACATAAATGTTTTGGGTGGCGAGAGGAACAGTGTTATTGGGGGGAAATAATGTAATGTTTAATGAGATTAACGTTTTACCTGTCACTTTTTCTGAATATTTTGGATAGTTTTTATTTTTAAATCATAAATTATTTAAAAACCCGATGAGACATGTTAACGTCGGAATGTTGGTCACTCTTAATGCTTCTAATATAGTAATATATATATATATATATATATATGTATATATATATATATATGTAACGTGGTTGTTAGACTGAGACCGTGTTCCTTACAGTTCAACCACTCTCAGCCCACACCCTTATGAAATTTTAGATGAAGGCAATTTTCCCCCTAGCAGTGTTCTTACTTAGGGTTATTATCGGAATGTCCTCGCAAAGTCTCAATAATCGATAATCGAAATAATGCGATGAAAGAAAGAACAGGTGGTTTTAACCCAAGTTAACACCTTACATATTGCAATATCACAAATGCATTGGAGAAATTTTATTTCAACACAAGAGGAAAGGCCCGACATATAAAACTCACAGGAGGTTATTTGATATGATAGGAGCACGTTCAAATAAAAGGTACTGTAAAAAGCTCAATTACACGGTGATACTTGACTTTTTCACTGAAACTTATATTCAAGCCATTTTATATAAAAATAAGTTAATAAAATCAACAGTAGATTCTCTACAGTGCAATCTATACTACAATATATGGTGCACTGATCATTTACTGGAGGCATCTGAAGCGTCCTTTCGCTGTACAGCGATGGGTCCCCAACTAGAGCAGACAATCGATTTGATTACAATAAAAATATGGGAGTGTGAAACATTTGCTAATCATCGTTCAATCCCGGGCAAAGTCGGGTCTTCCTGCTAGTATATATATATATATATATATATATATATATATATATATATATATATATATATATATATATTCCGGGCTAAAGATATCCAAAAATAAAATAAAAAACAATAAATTTAAGAAGGTTATCAACAATGCTCAATTATACTTTTATTTACCTTCAAGTGGACAATTTATAAATCATCTTTCATTGTCAGTGTCATTACCATGGACATTGTTTTGTTTTTTTAAAATTAAACAAAAGTATATATATATATATATATATATATATATATATATATATATATGTGTGTGTGTGTGTGTATGCGTGTGTGTATGTAAGTATATATATATACATATATATATATATATATATATATATATATATATATATATATATATATGTAGGCAGCATTCTTTCGTTTAGGCTATTTTGTTAAATAAAATAAACATTGCATGTCTACTAATACTAGATTGAATCATTTCCATCTGTAAATTGTCCAGAATCCTTCCCATCTTTAAATTGTCACGAACAGTTCAGTTAATTATCCCTGAAGATGAATCCAGACTGATTATAAAGTATTTGGGTCTATAAAAAATATGGTGACTAAATCAGTCAGTTTGGTTGTATCGATTGGTTTCCTAGATGTAAATCCAATGGAACTCGCGTGATTATTAAAGAGTGCTCTATGCATGGAAGAGCTGGTATATAGTCTTTTTATTATACAAACATTATTGGTTACATATGTGCATACGTGTTTCAGTGAAATTCCGATGCAAGGATAACACTTAATCCAACTAAAAAAGAATCGATATTAAATGGGCGTCAAAATTACATTAGTTTATTTGATGATTAAGTACTGGAAAAATGTTTGGTGAATACTTTGTGAATGTGAGCAGTAGGGGTTTTGGTAGAGGTGTAGTGAAGGAAGGAGGTAGAGGTGAGAGAGGAAGGGGAAGTATGACTTCGTATGGTGAAGCTGCCGCAAGTTCCCTCTTTTATCGTAAATTGAATTCATAAATAAGAAAAAATTAAAATAAATGCAAAGGTACACCCGGACTTGAACACGGAACCCTTCTATCTGTAATCGAATACTCTATCAATAAATCTGTTGGGTTGTTGTTTTTTTTTCTAAAAAAAAAATTGTGTTTAGATTTTATTATCTCCCTTTGCCGATGCAACTTAAAATATTCCCCTGTATTTTTTTTTATAAGAAAGAAAGACTATTTTTATGATCGGATGTTTTTCGATTTTCAATACTTATCAGATAGATTACTGCATAAAATAATTAAGAACAATGCTAGATATATAAATTACCTTTGTGTGAAATTTGCAAAAGATAGGCTCATGATATGAGGAAGGAATTCACACACACATACACACACAGAGTGAATTCTATATGAGAGAGATTCTGTTTGTTCATTCCTTAGTTAGTTCGTACATTACGCTTTGAACAAAGCCCAATACAAATTTTGAAGAACAAATGGCATATAAAAGCCAAATTCGTGAAATTTAGCTTTTAAATCTGGCAACCTTGAATGACCTTTTGATCTAGCCTCATTTGCGAATATCATTATAATAATATATGATCGTTGTTGTTATTTCGTAAGAAAGTAATTCGTAGTAATTTCACTGTGCTGCAGTTCTGAAATGAATAAAAAAAATCATGTAAGAAATCAATGAAACGTTATGTAAAAAAAGAACATTCAAAAGAAACAGGGCAAAAAATAAGAACCTTGTCTTCTTAGAGATGCTAGACTGGAGAAATAAATTAAAGATTGTCTCTTACAATGTGATTATTATTTGTATTGAACTATTTAGCAAAATATTACTTTATTGTTATTCAGTATTACTTATTAATTTATTTCATTTGGGTCGGTTCTATATTTAAATTACAATTAACAATATTTACATAGAAAAGAAAATAAACTCATATTTGCTGTGTGTTATTTGTTTTTTGTTAACAAACTAATATTCTGCGTTTCAAGAAAAAATATCAGTTTATCACAACATATTTGTTGGTTAGATATATTTCTCATTTGTAGAATAGCATACAATTATAACCAAGGAATGTTTAACTAATAGTATAAGTTATAAGTACATAATATTCTACAATTAGTATAAATTATAACCAAAATATTAAACAAGTATAAATGATTACTAAGTAATATGTAACAAATACTATGAATTATAACCGAGTTATATGTAACAAACAGCATAATTATAATTATAATTATAATTATAACCAATTAATATTTAACTAGTAGTATAAATAAGTAATATTACACAAATAGTATAAATTTTAACAATTCTTGAATTCAGTTTTCTTATTAAATAGTTTATCTGATTTCTTGAATTAACAATTTTGCATTTTTGGATCTTTAATAGTTACAATTTCAATGTATTTTCTATTATTTATTATATTTATACATTCTGCACTTTTTAATTTAGGATATTTTATCATTTTTTTTTCTTTTCAGAAAATATTTCTTCGGAAGTTCTATTTTTTACGCTAAGCCAATCGTTCAACTTACATTTCCGTTGTCAAAGAATCGGAACAAAGATAATTAACGTTTGGTCATTTGAGGAAAGAAAAAAACAAAAATATAAATAAACAAAGGGATGTAAGAACGAAACTATTTCCTTTATTGTTGTTGTTGTTGTTGCTGTTTTTGTTATGCTTAGTTTGTATTTATTTGTTTTTAAAAAAGTGAAAAGGTAAAGGAAGTTTGCAAGTAAAATATTAAAAAGCAAGATTTTAGGGAGGGGGATTTCAAGGAAAATAAAAATATTCTCATCTGAAAATAAGTTGAAAATAAAATATACGAGATGGCTTCAATAAGTATGCAGATTTTTTTTCGTATGGCCACTTTTATTCATAGTACACGCATGAAATTCTAGTCCCCTTTGAAGTAATCTCCTCCGGCTGCTATGCACTTTTTGTATGGTTCCAACAACTTCTGAAAGAACCCATGGAAGTCCTTTTGTGTGAGTCTGTCAATGACCTTCGTCACAGCCTCTTTAAACTCCTCAGTTGTGTCATAACGACAACCTTTTATATTTTCCTTGAGCTTAGGGAATAACCAAAAATAACAGTAAGCAAGGTCTGGACTATAGGGAGGGCGAGGAATTGTCTTGATTCCCGTCTTGGTCACATAGTCTGTTACTCATTCGATCATTTAGATTATTAGTGCCAAAATCTTACTTGTAGTAGGTTGAATGGAAATTAAACATTACTGTTGCTTCAAATAGTGACTACTGTCAAAGAAAACGTAAGGAACCTCCTTCCTCCCACTAATCTGTGGGAAATCATTGGGCTTGGTCAAGACCCCATTTCAGCCCCCAAATCAGGATAACGTGACGTCATGGAAAGCAGGTGACTGATTTAATATAGAAACAAACAGAAATAATGCTGTTCATGGTTTTGAATTTTGTTGTGCTAAGCAGAAAATATCTCTGCATACAATGGTCAGGAAAATTGTCCAGTATGGCACTGCTCGGATAGAAAAAAAGCTGCAGCTTACTGTCTGTAGAACTGCACAGACGTCTATGGCCATACATCGAAATCTTTAGTCAAGAAACAGCGTGAATAGGGTTCTGAATCTAATCACCTTGCTTCGTAGTGCTTAGCATGATAGGTAGGTGGCACTTGACTATTATCAAACTACTCTCTGACAACCAGCAAAGAATAAACCAAAGAAGATAGCAAGGTGGAACGTAAGAATCCAGCACCAAATCGGCAAATTTTACAATGTTCAAAGTGAAATGAAGTGAATGAGGATTGACATCTTAGGACTTGCAGAGGTGAGATTGAAAGGAACAGGATATTTTACATCAGATGGTTATAAAATGCTTTTCTCTGGCGGGGAAAAATATCAAAGAGGCGTCGGCATAATAATCTCACCCAAACACTGGAAGTACAGAGTATCAGATCAAATAATGGCAGTGACTCTCAGTGCCTAACTATTTGACATCAATATCCTACAGATGTATGCTTCAACATCAGACCCTGATGATGTAGAAATTAGAGGCATTTTATGAAAAATTGGAGGAACATCTGAAGTAACTGAAATCATCCAATGTCAAGATTATATTGGGCGATTTTAATGTCAACCTTGGGGGAAATAGAATTAGAAATATTGCTCACTCACATGGATTCGAGGAAATTCACAAAGGGAAGAAGGATTGGTTGAATGGCGTATGCAAAATGAATATATTGCAACAAATACATAGAAAGTGGACATGGATGAGTCCGGGCGATAGACAGCACAATCAGATCGATTACATCCTGATCAAATACCGCTTCGGAAATGCAGTCGAATCAATAAAGTCTATGCTTTGAGCAAACTGTGGTAGTGAGCATATTTTTATTGTATGCACGTTTAACTTGAAGTTGAAAACACTTAAAAAGACAAAACATCAACCAAATTATAATCTAAAACGGTTAAAGACGGACAGTGCACTTAAGGACAGATTTTCAGTGTTGGTTAACAGATTTCTGTCCTTGGACCGATCACCGATATAGAAGGTCAACGGGAAAAGCTGAAGAACATTTCTCTAAAACCTAAGAAAGAGCATGAAAAATGGATAATACAAGAAATCCTTGATAAAATGAACACTAGACGAAAAACAACGGAAGATCCCCACACGTATAAATCCACAGAAGAAATAAAGAAGATGTGAGGGAATTGAGACGACAAAAATAATAGATAGTAAGTACATGCAGATCAATGACATCACAGGCAAGAAATCATCTTCTCAAAGCGGCGGTAAAAAATCCAATGATGGGAATGTCCTGATGGATAAAATAGACATATCAAGCAGATAGGTAGAATATATGGAATACCTATTTCATGACATCAGAGAACATCAGTCTGAGAACCGAACTGATAGAATGGCCACCGATCTTAGAGGCAGAAGTTTAAAATGCCATCAGAGAAGTGAACAAAGGAAAACCTGTTGTGGCCGGACTCTATACCAGTGGAAACTGATGAAACACTTGATGAAAAAGGCATTAATAAGCTATTTGCTCTTCTCAATACCATGTATAAAACTGGAAAGATGCCCACGGATACGGTTATCTCTATATTCATTGCATTAACCAAGAAACCTAGAACAATCGACTGTGAATGTCACAGAACGATGAACCTAATGAGCCATACATTGAAGATCCTATTGAAAATACTAATGGTCAGACTGCCAACAAAATACGATCTGAAATATTATAAGTACAAGTTGGATGTTTTGCTAAAAACTAATGCCATATTCTCAATGACAATGCCGAGAGAAAGATTATAGGGATGCAGATATACCTCTACCTGTGTTTTATCGATTTCTGGTGTAAAATCAAAGACTTGCTTTAAACATCTCAATAACTGTAAGGATGACAGTATCCCAAAACACCGAAGCTCAAACATGCAAGCTACAAAGTCGCAATGGCCAATCAAACAATTTAATAAATTTAAATATCTGGGCCGCTGAATCACATCTGATGAGAAGTGCACTACTGAAATACAAAATCGCATAGCCACAGCAAGTCAAGAGACTATCATCAATCATGACGAACAGAAACATTAAAATCGACACCAAATTCAGAATACTCCGAACGTATGTAAGGTCTGTTCTTTCATACGATTGTGAGTACAGGACAATTACAATCAGCACGAGAAAGAAACTAGAGGCAACTGAAATATTGTTCGTAAGGAAAATTTTGAAAATATCCTGGACAAAAAAAAAAACAGATCAAGAAATATTAGAAATGGCAAACAGGAAAAGGTGTCTAATAAGAACAATACGAAAAAGACAAATAAGGTGTCAAGGCGAAATAGAATAAATTAGTTTATCAGGAAAGCTCATGGGTAGAAGCAGAGATGACAGCGAGTAACATAGGTTCATATTTTGAACATCTGGGCAAAATTCTTAATGCTGCAATAAGTTAACTTATAAATTTAGTACATTTTTTTATAGATTCTCTTGTTTTTCCAGTTTAAACAAGTAGTCCTTTTACTTTTCTAAGTTTAACCTTAAGCATATTCCTTTTCATGCTCGCATTTTTCTATGTATATATATGATTAGTTTTTTTGGAAAAAAAGAAATCCATCAGAGTGCTCAATTAAAAGGAAAATCCGAAATATAAGAGCGTATTTATATTTTGTATTTTTGTGTACAGAAAGTTGTTAGATGAGACATCTGAGATGAGTATTGGCTGAAGAGAACTTGATATGGATATCTTAAACGGTCCTAAGTATCGGGCTTGAAACCGGCAGTGCCAATGACTTGTCTCATCTAACAACTCTTTGTACACAAAATAGAATATATATATATATATATATATATATATATATATATATATATATATATATATATATCACAAACGCATGCACACATACACACACACACACACAGAGAAAGAAAATTAAAACTGTAAGCTGAACTTTGCAATCAAAATTTATTGTTCGACTGAATACTCCAAAAACAATTCATAAAGTCCTTATTTCGCGGAGTTTCAAAGAATGTTATTCTTCACATCAGAATACATAAAAAAATCAGCAGATTATATTTGTAGCAATGCTAGACTTTGCTAGTTATGACATTAAGTGAAACCGCAATTTATTGTAATGATTAATTGTCAAGAAAAGAAGTGAAAAAATATTGGATACGTAAAAAATAGAAAAACAAACTGCGCATATTTCAGATTACTATTATTATTATTATTATTATTATTATGATTATTATTATTATTATTATTATTATTATCATTATTATTATTATTATTATTATTATTACACATGATTATTAACTATACTAAAATTAGCATTACTTTGCATTTATTATTATTTGTTCACATGGAGCTTTCACACAAATCATCAGAGATCTGATTGGAAACCTGTGGTGTTCTCTGGAAGTCTCCCCAGATGTCCAGCTATCTCCACCTCCTTCGATAGCATTTGCAAATAAATTTGCGTCATCGCAACAGCTTCTTACCATTGATGTCTCGCTGGCAGCAGCCATTGGTCTATACTCCCCAAGATCCCAGTTCTCTTCGTGCTTGTCCAGTGAAGGTCTGATCAGCGCTCTCTCCTCGGTCTTTCCATCCTCCTTGACCCTTCTCGGCTCTTTGGTATATTTTTTCTGGGGTGGATATGGTGATGAGACAATAGGATGAGATGCGTGATGGGGGTGGAGAACTTGTAGATATGCAACTTCAGTTTTCTTCATTCCCTGTAACACTCCTTCATTATATTGCATACTTGTATTATTCTCCGCATTCAAGAGGTTTCCTTAATATTTCAGCCGTTTTCAGTATCGTTAGCCGTTGTATATTTGCAGCCTTCCCCCGATTCCAATTTCTCTCATTCTTTTTTCCAAGTTTTTCGGAATTGTTCCCAGTGCTCCAACTATTGTAGGTATTATTTTGATTTTCTTCATCATCCAAATCCCTTTTAACTCTCTGGCTTGCTCTGCGTATTTGCTCCGTTTCTCCTTTTCTTTCATACTCACTCTGTGGTCAGCTGGAACAGCAAAATCTACGATTTGACAGGATGTTTCTTTCTTGTTAATTATTATAACATCTGGTCTTCTTGCTTGGATGAGGTTGTCCGTCTATATGTCCATATCCCATAAGATTTTGTGGTTCTCATTTTCGAGTACTGTTGCAGGTTTATGCTTGTACCATTTGTTTGTACGTTCAAAATGCAGCCGTTTGCACAATTCTCAGTGCACCACCCTCCCCACTTGGTCGTGCTTGTTTTTGTATTCCTTTTGGGCCAGTTTGCTGCATTCACTTACTATATGGTTTATCGTATCATCTCTTTGTCCACAGAGTCTGCATTTGCTGCTTTCTTGTGTTTTATCGACCTTTGCTTTGATATGGTTGGTTCTTATCGAGTTATCTTGTGCTGCAGTTATTAGAGATTCAGTTTCTCAGTTTATATGTCCTTTTCGCATCTATGACCAGATGTTTTCGTTATTCTCATCTTTTGTCATTCTTATGAATCTTCCGTGGAGTTGTTTCGCTTCCCATTTTTTTCTCATTTTGTCAATTGTGTCTGTTTTCTGTTGTCTTGTTTTTTTTTCAGTGTCTCTCGCTGCCATAATTTCAGTATTTTGCATTGTACATTTTACTAGTTCTTTTTTTGTGTCATTCACACAGTTTTCTATGCAGACCAGTCCTCTCTTGCCGTCTTTCCTTTTTCACGTAGAGACTATTTATATCGTCCTTTGGGTGTAGGGCATTATGCATGGTCATGAGTCTCCTGGTCTTCTTGTCGAGTTGTCTCAGTTCTCTTTTGTCCACCCTATAAACGGCCCAGAGTATCTTACTAGTGATAGTGCTCATGTGTTTATACATTTTATTAGGTTTCTGCTATATAATTTTGTTTCCAGGAGTTTTCTTGTTCTCCTGAGGTATTCCTTTCCAACTCTTTTTTTCATTTCTGTTGCTTTGATGGTGTCCGCTTCCAGAATTTCGAAGTATTTATAGTCGTCTTGTTCCCTAGTGCCCTCATCTCCGTTTGGTTTGGTAGTTTCATGCCTTTGTTGTTTCCAGTTTTCCCTTTCTTATAACTAGTAGTGCACACTTTTCCATTCCAAATTCCATTTGGATATCTTGGCTGAAGATCCTAGTAGTATTAATTAGTGTCTCTAGCTCCTTTTCGGTCCTTGAAAAAAGTTTCAAATCGTCCACGTACATCAGATGGTTCATTTGTCCTCTGTATTGGAGAACTTGTATCTGGCTTGACACTTTCTCAGGCTACTATTCAGGGGCATCATGGCTATGATGAACAGTAATGGTGATAGTGAGTCTCCTTGGAAGATGCCTCTTTGTATGTTAATTTCTGTTATGTGTTGTCAGCTGTCAAATCCAGTCTCCATGTTTCCATTGCATTTTCTATTACGTTGATGATCCCCCTTGGTATTTTATACATTTTTAGGCATTCTATTAACCATGCTTGGGGGATGCTGTCGTACGCTTTTTTGTAGTCGATCCATGCCATGGCTAAATTCTTTCTCCTTCTTTTTACCTCCATTAGGATCTTTTGATATATATATAGCAGATCATGTGTCCCTCTTTTTCCTTTTGGCATCCTTTCTGTTCCTCGGGAATAGGTCTACGATTATTTAGTGAGTGGTAGATTTGTTTCCTCAGTTGTGCTGTCAGTATCTTCCACATCGTGGGTAAGCACGTGATCGGCCTATAGTTGCTGGCGAAGGTTCCGTTCCTTTTATCCTTCTGTAGTGGTGTAGTTCTACTTGTTCTCATCCAGTCTGGCAGGCTTGCTTAATGTATACATCTTCTCAGGTTTTGGGTTAGCCTTTCGTGTAAGGTTGTGAATTTTTTAACCAGTATGCATGTATCCCATCGTGCCCTGGTGCTCTCCAGTTTGCATTTTTCCTATGGTTTTCTTTAGGGTTTCCTTGCTGATTACAATCACTGTTCCTTCTCCGATTTGTTGTAATTCTTCCTTCATATCTTTCAGCCATTCAGCATTTCTAT
This sequence comes from Euprymna scolopes, assembly GCF_053919585.1. Classification (NCBI taxonomy): domain Eukaryota; kingdom Metazoa; phylum Mollusca; class Cephalopoda; order Sepiida; family Sepiolidae; genus Euprymna; species Euprymna scolopes. The sequence goes on along the minus strand of NC_136498.1, from coordinate 57,627,823 downwards.
TGTGTTCTCGTCATTATTCCCATATTTTATTCCCGTAGAGTTTTTTTCTGTCGGATTTGGTTGTTCTGTTTTTGTTCACATTTTGGCAGAATTGGCTTTCATTAGTTTCAAATATCCTGTTTTATTTGCATTGTTCAGATTTATATCTATATCGTCTCAATCTCGCTTCTTTTACTTGTATTTTTTGGTTCAGTTATTCATGTTTCTTGTTTAGCCTCTCCCTGCCAATCACATTTCCAATCTTCCATCTTCTCAACATTGCTTTCTTTCTGTTGATTATTATTATTATTATTTTTATTATTATTATTATTATTATTATTATTATTATTATTATTAACATCATGACTCTTCCACAGCCTTATAATTACTAATAAGCTAAGATTCTGGCACCCTTAAAACTTTGTATTCCTCATTCTCCCAGCTTTTTAATAATCACATACAAATTTAACACTTTATAGAAAGATCTGTATCGTTCTGTCTAGACAATTTCCGGTCAGAGTAATACGAGCTCTAACAGACTGATTTTTTACCGCGTAGCCTGATCTTAATTTCTTTAAAATTCTATCTGAACTCACTTTTTTAATTAAACTGATAATGAAGGTTTACACACTGCTTTTCTCTCCTTTTTATTGCTCAATCCCATTGGACTGGAAATCGATTTCTGTCCGAAAAAAAACAAAACAATTTGCATTATTTCAGCTGTTTTGAAAGCTTTCCAGTGGGAGTATATGCATTGCCATGCTGGGCTTAATTTTGGATTCCATTCTCTCTAAAGAACTATTTTCCCATTTCGGATCAACTTGAGAGAATTTCCATGCTAGCTGAAATATTATGCGCGGTGTGTTTTTATATTTTTTTACATATCCAACATTTTCTTACTTCTTTTCCTGGCAATTTATAACTACGATAAATTTCGGTTTCACTTAATGACATAACTACCAAATTCTAGCGTTGCAACAAATATTATTTTATGATTTCTTTATGTCTTCTGATGAGAAGAATAACAAGATAGCATTATTTTGAAATTCTTAATAATAAGGATTTGTAAATTGTTGTTTTTTTTTTATTATTCAGTCGAACAATAATTTTGAATGTAATGTCCAACTTACAGTTTTAATTTTCTTTCTCTTATAATAAGCTCTATTTTCTATTGCTTATTTAGCCTTCTTATTCGGTTGGGATTAAATTATCTGTATATAACTACTGTTATTTTTATTAGTTTGATGTTTTACATTGCGTATAACAGGTAAACACTACATCCCTTTGATTTCATTTATATATATATATATATATATATATATATATATATATATATATACGGCAGTCAAGCCATTGTTCGAGAACGTGTAATCTAAGCATACAAGTGATTACTGTGTTAAAAATTGTTCTTAAAAACTAAGTAAAATAAACAAAAACTGAACCTTATACACATAATCTGTTTGCTTGTCAACCATTAATTATCTATTTGACCTATTAATTAAGAAAATCATCGATATAAATGGAAAATAAAGAGAACTTAAAATAAACTTAATTATTGGGCAACGTAAAGGAATGTCGAAAATTCACCGCACGCCATTGTTGTTGTCAGTGATTAAATACTGAAACTGTAATTCGATCCTATGAAAACAAAAGAAATTAAATCTTCAAAATTACATTTTCGTTTCATTTAAAACTCAAAAATTTAAAAAAAATAGAAAAGTTTACACAGAAAGTCAATATGTTGTTCAAAGTCTGTACCGTGTAAGATTATGTACGTTTACATATGAGTTCTTTTTATTGTCTATTGATCTATATTTAATGAAAGCAATAAAACGCGGCAGTATGATATACCTAACAAAGCTTTCAATAGACTCATAAAATAATTAGTAAATATTTATAGTTATATATAGATCGGAGTGTTATCATTCAACTGAGATAACTTACAGCTACATCATTAAATTACTGCCAAGGTCAAATCTATAAGTTAAATAGAATAAGTTCTTTTGTATAACTACGAAATAAGTTCATCAGAACATGTACATACGAATTCAAAAAGGTTTTGCGCCCGTATACAGACAACGGGACAAACGGTTCAATAACCAAGTGGGCACGCCTACCAACGTGTTTCTCAGTCTATATCAAGAATGACGGGAGAGAACCTCTTCGAACTCATGGCCCTACAACGTGTTAACATATAGCACCACCACCTGGCGCGCCCTTTACCGTTTTGGAAAGTATGATACCAAATGACTAAAGAATAGACACAATGTATCCAATATTCCAAAAAAAGGTAAGAAGGAGGATGCTCTAAATTATCGACCTGTCAGTTTCACAACTATTATCTGCAAAGTAATGGAGACAAACCATTTTAAGCAGGCACAAAATTTATTTGCATAGTTACAACTAGAGGAAGCTGTGACGATGCAGAGAAGCGAAAGTCGCATAAAGCAAGAAGTAACTATAAAAGAATTGAAAATAAGAGAGCATATATAAATATCACACATATAAAAAAAAGTTTTTGTTATTGAAAATATATATTAAGAACTCAAAGCATAAAGCCTTTTAAGACTGGATTCATAATTTAATAACCAACAAAGGGTTGCTATTCCATAAAACCAAACAAATGAGGAGGTTATTTTTTTCCAAAAAGAAGTTACTTATAATGCAACTTATAACAGGAACAAAGGTTTGGGCATTCCTGTACTGGTTTGGTCCCTGTTGATTGCAGTGTAATGCTATTACTGTGCAGTTCTAGGAGGTCCACCCTTCTAGCATTTGCCTTCTCTCTTTAAAAAGAGGTTAGTTTATTGCTAATCGCCTCAGACGGAATGCCAGGCATTTTTGCAGGTCAGAGTGCGCTTCCTCAGGGGTGCGGATTTCTCAATCCCACTTGCAGTGGAAGAGAATTAAACACCCCCTTCAGCATTTTGCCTTTTCTCTTAAGGAAGAGTTAATTTATTGCTAATAGCCTGTGGCGCATTTACTAGCAAGGATGCCCAGGTACTTTTTTTCAAATCAGAATGTCCCTCCTTGGAATGACTGACATCTTAATCCCACTTTTCAAATCTAGTGTCACAGTTCATGCAGAGAGTTTTTTTTAAATCTGAGGCCAAAATCAACATTCAATTTCCATGACCTCAAAAGGTCACTTGCCATCATTCAGACAGCCATAGTTTGAAAGATCCTGTAGGTCGGCAAGTACAGTCGATTATTCTAAAATTGTCATATTTCCTGTGGTCTCAAATAACAAATATATCTGTCTAGTTATGCGGTCCCCAATGAAGGGCAAACCGCTCCCTCAGGTCGATCACGTCACAATTGCCCCCATTAGACTGCATTGCTTCGATAGAAAAAATGGAGTTTAATTCAACACACCGCTCCATCCCTTTCACAGTTCGTTGTCAGATTTGTTTTCGCAGTCCCCTATCTCTATTATTAATTTTCCCGTCAAAAAGATAAGATATACACAATCCAACAACCACCCTTTAATCAGTGTTCTCCCTCTTTTTCCATCGAAAAGTTCATAAGAAAATCAGTTCAGAAAGTTCATAGGTTCATAAAATGTAAACATTCAGAGTTCATCAGGGATAATAAAATGCAGTTCATAGTTCACGTGTTCATCAGGCATTTAAGTAACCTTTTTTCACATGCAATTTTTTTGTTTGTATCTTTTTAGTATTCTGTTCTTAAATTAATGTCTCTATAAAATCTGTTAGGATAATACTCCAATTATATATATACATATATACATATATATATATATATATATATATATATATATATATATATATATAGTTCTTTTTCATAATATTATTTTGTATTCCCGCACGTCACCAATTGAAAACCAATAAAGAAATGTTATAAGCTTTTATACTTTTCGTATTCCTTTTTATACATTTCCATTCATATATATATATATATATATATATATATATATATATATATATATATTTATTTATATATATATATATATATATATATATATTATTATTATTATTATTATTATTATTAGATCACCTCATATAAACTTGATATTTGTAATTTCCCAACTAGGAAGGACTGCTCCATATTCCCAAAATAAAAACGAAGTTGATCTAACTCACAATTCAAAATAAGATGTCAACCGTTCTCTCACCTTCTGGCCGCCGCCCCCTTTATCTGTCTTTCAGAGACGTTTCCTTGGCCCCTCTCGGTTACGGTGTAAATCATCCTTTCAACATGGATAGAGGAATTTGGTCTTCTTCCTCCCAGGTTCCACTCGAGCCCTACGACAGGATTTCACTGTCCGCATTCGACCCCTCTCTAGGATCATCTCCAATGCCGACGCCATCCGTAGTTCTCAGTTCGGAAATCCGCCCAGATTGGCGCCGATTTCCGGCCTCTTGCAATTCCCGGGAGTCTGGGATCGCCATTTTATTATCTCGATTTCTCAACGTTCTCATAACATCTCCGTCGAGTTGAACGGACATTACCTCTTCCTATGGGGGTTTGCATTTCCTGCGGTGCAACCAAGGTAGCCTGACGTGGGCGTCTCCCCGATTTTCGCGGTATGAGTTTTACATCATATTCAACTTCTGCCAACTTCAGATCATTGGCGTGTACCATTTATATTTTCCCAGCAACCTGGTCCAAAATTATAAATGAGAGAGGGCTAATCTGCTCTATTATTCGATAATAAAGAGTCAAACGCTTATCCAGCTTCTCATCTCGGGTGTGTACCTTTTAATACACAGGGTCTCCTATCTTGAAATCCACTTCCCTTCTATCTTTATTCACTCGAGCGTTCCGTTTCTTCTATGCTCGCTTAATACAGTTCCTTGCCTGGGCAAACTTCTTATGTTGCTGTTCCAACAATACTTGGTGATGCTCCTCCCCCAAATACTTCCTACGCGGCCTAAAAAGATTATCAATCGGGAGAACCACATCCCTTCCAAACACTACTTCAGACTGTGAGAATTCCGATGTTTCATTCATCGTAAACTTCACTGCTGCTGAGGCTTGTGTGAGGAACCGATCCTATTCCGCTGGATTATCAGTCACAAGCTTACCCAGGATATCAACCAGCGTCTTGTGGAATCGCTCAACCTTGGAGCTCTTAACTATGCTAATTCCTTATCTTCCTGGCCTGCTTCGATCATTTCGACCCAATGTGGGTCGACTATAGGCTCAGGTTCAGTTAGATCTGTTTCAGTCAAGTCCTGTCTGTCCTTTATGGTGTGGAAATTAATCACTCCTACCTGGAAAGCACTATCATCCACTCTCGGTTCTTATCGAATGCCTTCGGATTCTAGCTGCTCTGAAATCCGGGACAGAAGATCCGCACAGGTATTCTCCTTACCTTGCAAGTATTTAATTCGGCACTGATAGCCGGACAACTTGAGTGCCCACTGCTGGATTTTCTTGTTCGTCCAATCTGCCTCAAATAAATATTTCAAAAGATTTTGTGCCGCATATACAATCGCAAAAGCTTCTTTTTCAATCACTGGCCACCTCTGTTGGGTTTCGGACAACTTATGTGATAGGAAATATATCGGAATTTCCTCTGGTATGCCAGGCACTGCGCCTTCATTCTCAGGGCACGGTTGAGTCAGCACAGCCCCTATGCACGTGTCAGTCGCATATGTATACCATCGGCTTACTTAGATTCGGATACGCCAACAACTGTATAGCAGTCACCTGCTCCTCCAGGGCGTCAAAAGCCCTCTGACATTCTGGGGTCCATTTATAACGGGCATGCTTTTTTGTTAACGATATTATGGTAGCGGTCAGTCGGCTAAATGCAGGTATAAATCGGCGATAATAGCCGATCATTCCAATGAACCCTCGCACTTAGCTCACGGTTTTCGGTTCAGGTAGAGACATGATAACCTCCATCTTATCTACGCCCGGTCTTATTCCAGCCTCATCAATCACAAACCCCAAATACTTGGCCTTCTTTTTAAGAAAATGACATTGGGTAACTTTATTTTCAGTTGGTGTTGGCGCAACCTCTCAAATACTTCCGTCAAATGTGCAAAGTGCTCCTCAGGCGTTCGTGAAAAGATTAAAATATCATCCAAGTATGCCACCGCAAGCCCTCTAACCCCCGTAAAACTATCGACATCAATTGTGAAAAGATCCCTGGTGCAATACAGAGGCCACACGGCATAATTCTGAAGTTAAATAGTCGTGCATGACATGCAAACGCCGCTTTCTTTTGATCCTCCCCATCGAGGGCTACCTGCCAGTAACCCGATCTTAAGTCTAGGGTGATAAAGCATCTCGCTTTACCCAAGAAAGTCAGTATGTCATCTATTAGGGACAGAGGAACCGCCAAGGGTTTGGTAATGGCATTCAGCTTACGGAAATCAACACAAAATCTATGCCCCCCCGTCTTTCTTTTCTCAATTCCCTGGTAACCAAACAGGGTCGTCCAAGGTCACGGCACCACCTGTAACACCCTCTCGTATGTAGTTACGTAAGGAGCCTGATCTTCGAACACTTGGCTCGTGTCATCTGGTACTTCTAGTGGCCGTCACATTGAATCTGGTACGCTGAAAACAACTGACAAAACTCACGCAGGCAAGAGGCATAACAGACGCTTGAATTCTATTCTACTTCACAAACTATATTACAGATTTTTTTTTACAAATACATGGTTCAGTTCTTAGTAAGTTTTCAAAAGTATCAAATCTCTCTTCTCTTCGGAGATAGTCCCAGTGAGGTTGGAGGAGGTGCGTGGCGATCACGTCTGCAGGGAACGGCGAGTTTGCACACGATCTGTGCTTCTTTGAATCGAATGGGAATCTGCTTAATCTCTGAGCGTTTAGCATTATGTAGGGGGAGTCGGAGTGGGAAGTCCCTTAGCCAATCAAATTACGCCACGCGGTGCGGATTGCGCGTGTGCAGCTCGACTTATAATCGAGCGTTTTTTTTAAATCTGGAGCCAAAATCAACATTCAATTCCCATGACCTTAAAAGGTCACGTGCCATCATTCAGACATCCATAGATTGAAAGATCCTGTAGGTCGACAATACAGTCGATTATTCTAGCATTGTCCCATTTCCTGTGGTGTCAAATAACAAATATATATCTCTGACTTCCAAACAATAAGCAAATATATATATATATTCTGACTAGTAAATAAAATATATATTTATCTTCTGCTTTCAGTCTTTGGGATATCCGCCGTTACCCGGGATCTATTAAAGTAATCTTAGCATAGTTATGCGGTCCCCAATGGGGGGCAAACCGCTCACTCAAGTCGATCACATCACAGCAACAAATTAGATGTTTCTCAACAAATCAAATCTGACTTTCTCCAAAAGTCTTTCTCCCAAATTGAACTCCCTTAAAAGGGGCCTTCGAATCCCCAATGCCTTTTACATATCTTTAGTAATTAATTATTTTCTCAGGTTCCTTTATTCAAGAATAGAATACTTATCATTAGATTTTTTTAAAGGTTGGATTTGTCTGTTTTACAGCATACCAACTCTTTTGTAGTAAATTAATACTAATGCAAATACCCATTTAAAACCATTCAAACGTTTTCAAATATGGAAAATGGAAAAGCATTTACCTAAATACTAGGTGGGAATAATTTTTTTCACCAATCTGATATCTCCATATGACAGCTTTTATATTTATCTTTCTTATTATATAAAACGAACTTTGTCTGTCTGTGTATGTGAGTTTCCTATGGACTTGGAAACAGCTATGCCGATTTTTATGAAATATCACACAAATGCACTTTACGTATCTATTAGTGTTTTTAGAAAGGCTTTGTATCAAATTGTCTTCGATAATCGATAATTGCAAAACATCCAATGAAAGAAGGTACAATCGATTTTGACCAAAAGTAACAGCCTAACATCACAATTGCATTTGAGAAGTTGTATTAGCACACAAGCAGATAGGCTCGGCGTATGAAATCAACAGCATGTTCTTGGATTTGACAGGAGCACGTCTAAAATGAATGTTTCTGCTTAGAACAAAATTGAACCATGATACTTGACATTTTTTAATTTTTAAACTTACATTTAAATCAGTAAAATGCACAAGCAGAAAGGCCAGATATATAAAATCAACAGTAGATTCTTTAACATTACAGGGACTTGTTCGAAATGATTGTTTCTGTTTTGAGCACAATTGAACCATGATACTTGACTTTTTGCATTTTAAACTTTAATTCAAGCCGTTGTATATAAAAATAATTTTATAAAATCAACAGTATGTTGTCTATAGTGCAATGTAGAATACAAAGTATTGTGGATTAAGACAGTGTGGAGGCATGGGAAGCTTCCTCCAGGTGCACCGTGATGAGCCATCAACTGGTGCATAGTCAATAGATTTCATTGAAAATGGGCTGATTTCACCGATTTTGTTTTCGGTTGCGATTATAGTTGATGGCACTTAAATCACGTGTTTTTATTTAATAAATCATTTTATCAAGAATTCTTCATAAGTTTTGGTTTCGGTTTCGATTATAACTGATGGCACTTCAGTAATCTCTTTTTTTTAAATAAATAATTTTATCAAGAATTTTTCATAAGTTTTAATTTCGGTTCCGAGTATGGCTGAAGGAACTCAAGTTATACATATATGCATATATTTTTTCATAATTTTTTATAAAGCTAATTTATTCTAGTCATATGGACATATTTTTGAAATCGAAACTTTATAATATATAAAAATTGATAGAACATTAACTCTATAATAATATATATGAAGTCTTCAAGAATAAAATATAATATTAAAGTATACTTTACGACCAAGCGATGCCGGGCGTCCGTATAAATACTTTTGCAGTTTAAACAAAAGAACTACAATAATATCAGAACGTCTCCATTTACACTGAACATCTAAGATTTGCCAACATCTATATATTACATATAGATGATTCCCCTGAGGAATTTCTACAGGTCCCGCTAGTTTACCTAAATACTAGGGTTAAATAATTGTTTTATTCGCCAATGTTAGACCCCTATATGGCAGCATATATATTTATAAAATGCAATTATCCACGGATACGTGTTTTATCATCTGCGACACATCAACACCGTTAGCCTTAGTGGTAATTCGAAACTGGGACCAACGAGTCTGACATATGATACTCTTCCACTGAACCATTTATATTTTTATTTTATTTTTGATACTGGTAATTAAACGTATTCACCTCGTTTCTTGGCCTTTTGACTAGGATCAAGCCGTAGTGCCTCTTCTGTTTTTTTTTTACTGTACTCGGTCAGGGAATAAAAAGTACTTCTAGACTGAGCCAAGTTTTATTTTTCTACCAATCAAGAGTATCGCTTTTGAGGGAGCTGGATTATCTCCACTGTAAAAAAATACTTTGTGTCAAACTTTTCCCACAAGAACAGAGTTAGATACAAGATCGAGAGATAAATAAGTAAGAAATATATGGAAAAGCATTTACCTTAATGCTCGATGGGAATCATTGATTTGTTTTTCTGTTTCACAGCATATGCACACTTTTTTGTGCATATATAGTATAGAGTATCTATTTTAATTGATCCGTTGTATACTATCTTGTCCATATCTGAATGGAAATTGTGAATGCTAAGTTTTGCAGCGTAAATAAATACAATAGAATTCGAACTTGAGATTTCCGTTATTACTAGCCTGGTTGCCCGGATGTTTGGATGTGTGTGTTGAGCAAAAAAAAAACGTGGTAGTAGGAAGGCAGTCTCGAACCCGTACCGCGAAGGAGGAAAAGAACGTGAAAAAGAAAAAAAACGTGACGTCTTTGCCGTTGCATCTATCACCAAACCGGAAGTGCCGAAAGTGTAAATTAAGGCTAGTCAATCGTAAAGAGGGGGATGACTTTCGAAAATACCGGCGGAAAAAAGGTACCCCTCCTTTTAGAAAAGTGCACAGTTGAGGGTGAAAGAATTAATGTTTTTAGCTAATTTTCCAATATTTGTCGTCCGAAGGGTCGGCTTCAAAACCACCCGATCTTGCGAAAATCTGTCGCCTCCATCGAAAGTTTTAGGCAGACATACATACATGCATAAATACATACGTACATACATTTAAACAGAGAGTTGAGGTTTTTATAATAGGTAACGTTTTACCAAGGGAACCAGCACGTTGTGACCCCAGTCGCAAAGAATACAAAGAATAAAAAAAACTTCAACTCGCTTTTTCTTTGTAACAACGATATTTATTTCCTTATTGTTACGGCCATGGCGCTACCCACGTGGTCTCAACTGTTCTTTCGTTCTATGTTTCTCCCCTCTCCCGTGATCGTCCTCTTCCTCCTTTCTCCTTTTATCTTTAGCGGTGACGTCATTTGGCATGCATTTGCATATAACCGTCTGTGCTATATTATACTGTTTCTGAATTTATGAAATAAGTAATGATCTATAAAAATATGTAATAAGATTATACATCTAAAAACAAAATCCATACTACAATTTTCTGCACACATAACAGATAAAATACTTGACAAAATTCAGTTTTAAGTGACACTATTTTAAAAGTTGAAGCTTCAATCCTCAGTGTGGGCGATAATAAGAATACAATTGCGAATTACATGAGACTTCTGCATGGCTGAGGGAACGAGAGCGTGCAACCCTCCCCGTGAATTGAATTACAGGTTCCGATCAAAATTCTATAGAGATTTTCGAGTTTGAAAGACAGATTCCTGAGTTTGACAAGATACAACTGAAAGTGATCAGAGGTGACATCGGCCGAAACATTATAAAAATAATACTCAAGATGAGAACACTAGTCCGAAATAACACAAATAATATAAATTATCACTCTTTATTAAACAAAATAGTTTGCACTTAGTATCAGCTGTACTGAGGATGGACTCTTCAAACTCCTTCCTCAAGACTCCGGTACAACAGATGCTAACTTAATACATTTATCAGCTGAATCACATGCTTATATGGAACATTCTAATATAATGGTATTAAAACATTCAAGCTGCTGTGGTTCACTTTGAAATTCAGTACATATTCCCGAGTTCGACACAATATACCAGAAGAAGATCGGAGGTTACATCGGCCGATACGTTGTAAAAACCAAGATGAGAATAGTATTCCAAAGAATCCAAAGAATAAAAATGATATTTTGCTGTTTCCATAGTCAGCGTGAGTATACATTACTCAAATCACACATCCGTTAAAACGAACAAAAAAAAAAAGACCTGAAAATAAGAGAAAAAGAGTAACAGCCAATCATGAACCATGTAGAAATAATTGATATAATTACATCTGAGTGGCCAAATCTGCGTACTGACAAGCTGGTAATATGCAAAATAAATCTGATTTGCAAGTACTTTGCCCCCACTTAAGGACATTAAGCCAAGTGAGCTGGTGGCTTTTTTTTATTACGCGCTCGCTTGATCTGAGATATTAGGCGGGGGTCAGAAAGCCACACTTCACACTGTATCACTTGATCCATGCCACGGTTATTGTAACTTGACACCACGGCCACAAATCGATGTGTGAACTGATAATGGCCACTGATTGACTATGGTTGTTAATAGAATATATCATTTGCAGTTTATTTGGCAGACCTGCATTTTTTCGCGTGACAAGAAAAAAAAACATGGAAATAAAAAAAAAATTAAATGCCAGGTTTAATCTTACTTTTTCCTATTTTAGTTTTTGTGTTCTACTTTATTGTAACTTTGTGGAACATTCAATCACCTTTTTTTAAATAGCTTTCAAAAGATGCTGAACGAAAATAAAGAAGAAATTAACACGATTTATAATGTAATTAGTAACGTATCTTGTCGCACAGTTTTGTCAGCTGCAGATGACGCAAGGATACAAATCGTTCGCAACCATTGAATTAAAATGGCACCATTCAACTTCCTTGAACTTTTCTTGGATTCTAGCCGTTTCAAGTAATGCCGTTTTCTGAAAGCGATAATCCCTAACGCTTATACTAATTTTTTCACTCTCTAATAAAGAATAATGTGTACTTATTTGTAATCGCAAGTCAAAGAGGAAATGTCAGTCCCGATAATGGATATCATTTACTACCTTCTATGTTTTTTTTCTTTTGTCTACGTATAAAACAATGAAGATTAATCTGAATATTAGTTTGAACACTGGCGAAGCATAATTCTTGTTCTTTTTTCAGCCCAGGTTTTCCCGGGTGATTGGAGATGTATGTTCAGCAAATAAAAAAGCGGTCAATTTTTTAACTTTTACCCCAATTATGACCCCTTCAAATTTATTGTGTTGGGATCTAATCAATTCATTAAGCTAGATCCATGTCCAAGGAATCTATATCTAAAATTTCAAGTGTTTAGATCCAAAATTGTCGGAGGAGTTTGGCAGAGTTCTCAAAAGTCAAATCGTTGAACTTTGACCCCTTAACAGCCGAATTTCTGGCCGAGAATCAATCACATCGATTTCCCCAAATCTCAGTACCCTGTATATCAAATTTCGAGTCTGTAGACTAAAAATTATCAGAGTTATTGGGTATGGAAATGTACACAGACACACACACAGGCACTTTCACTTTTATAAATATATAGATAGATAAAACAATTGAAATGAATCTGAATATTACTTTGAAAACTCATATCAAGGTAAAATAGAAACTACATTTTTATAGTTTATACTTTATACAATTATTCGATACGAATGCACAGTCTACTTATGATAAAACTAACGCATCGTTGAAATACACCAATATTTCAGTTGTGAAACCTACCTCCTACCATAGATTAAGGTTGGTATTACGACCGAAATATAAGTTGTCTTTAAAGGTATGTTTATGCTATTATTTTAACTAGTATGCATATATCTTTAACCAGTAATTTCTATCAATAAACAATTATGTACATGTCTGTGTTTATTTTTGTATACAGGATTCACTCCTAAAAGAATTAACCTATCATTATAGATTCCGGAACACAGTCAGTAGGTGTAAGGGTTGTACTGCGTGCTATATTAAATAAAACAGAATTTTAGGTGGTAAAAATGAGTAGAAGCTCTTACAAGAAATAGCAGATACCTCAAAGTTTTATGGAATTTTAACTACCGCAGATTTCAATTTCTTTGGGGTGTTTTTATAACTGAGTAGAATCCTACGATGGGAAAAAGTCAGGTATGTAGCTAGTAGCTGTGCAGTTTGCATAGCTAGGATAGTCAAATATAAAAGGTAATATATTAATAGTTAATATAAATTAACAATTGGATATGAATGCACAGACTAACGCATCGTGTAAATATACCAATATTTCAGTCGTGGAACCGACCTTTTACCATAGATTAAGGTTGGTATTACGACCGGAATATCAGTTGTTTTCCAATGTATGTTTATGCTATTATTTTAACTTGAAACATAATGGTTAATATAAATTAACGAGCAGTCTGGGTAAGGTAAGAGTCTTTATCTGTGCCAAAATCAAAACGTAGATTCCATGAAGAAAGCTTCGTTCTCGTCCGTTTCCCTGTTTCCCATCTGACTCCAACTTGGATGCCTTCAAGTCCAACATAAACAAATTCCTCATTAACCGCCCCCTTAAGTAAGACACTTCATCAAATCTCCAATACTAACGATTACTACAATACTATACTATCCCATTGATTTCTGTACACGCTATAACCCTTATCCCCGAGTGGCTTTTGGGCCTTGATAAGTGGTGACTACTATGTAAAAAAGGAGTTTAAAACAAAGAAAATAGAGTTTTATATAGCTACGAAAATAAGAGAGAATGTAGTTAGACCGGGAAGAGAAATGCGTCTGATATTGAATCATGTTTACTAGGGGTATGCAAGCTTTTGCTAACTGCGTGCTGACTTAAGTTGTTAAATAATTCAGAGTGCCAACAACACATATATTCTTATACAAGTAAAGATCAATATACTTATTTTATTGCATTGTTTTTTTGTTTTGTTTTGTTTTAGAAAAATCGAAAATATCAACACAAAATGATTATTTATTCGATGCGTTTACAAAGAAACATTCATTTAATAATTTCTCTTTACCACAAGGAGGCACACTTGAAGCGTCTGTGTGCTATTGGAAATTGCTTGGCATGCCACATGTGGTATGCCTGCCATAGGTTGCCAACCCCTAATGTAGTCTACTAGATAATTAATTCTTGAAATTAAATAGGTACAATGCAGTCCCAAATCCAGCAGTACGACTCGACGTGCATCAGAATGAAAATAAAGATGTGTAAAGTACACTTAGAATAGAAACATTATCAGCAGCTATCTTGCTGTTATTGCTTGCTTGGAAGTTAAAGATCTTCTCTTACAGAACTTCAAGCATTTACCAACCGCCGGAGAACAAAGGGGGATTTTTATCATCGCCCCCCCCAAATCAACATAGATTTGTGCATTCACATAATAGATTGGTTCATATTGATTGCGTTGTAATGCTGGTTCTCTGCAGTTCTAGATGGGTCACCCTCATAGGCTTTGCCTACTCTATTTGAGGAGAAGTTAGTTCATCGCTAAGCGCCTGACGTACCCTTCCCTGAGAATGCCATCGGGCTGATGTCAAGATATGGATTATCTCATCTTGTTTTGTATTTTTAACTGTACCAGTTACCTCCCTTTGCATAGAATAAAAATGGCTTCTTATACCCTAAATACGTCTCGTCATTATCTCTCCTTTAGGTTTTCTTATTCTTCCTAAGAAATACAACGGAATAATACAACATGCACAAGCATTTTTTTTCAATCGCAAGTTCCAACCCAAGTTTCACAATTCTTATGATGGGAGAGAATTAAATGACTCCTTTTGTCTGTGGTTTCACAGTGCTGATGTTAGTAGCCCGTTACAGAACGTCCATGGTGTATTTATGTTCTGTGAATAGTGTATGTCAATTATACGTACGTTTTATTGAACTGCTATGGATGTGTAAAACACCCACACCCACTCCCACATCGGCACAGACTCAAATGATAACACGGTGCGCGCTTTATACATACACTGTTATAAACTGTATATAAACCGCCAGGATGAGGATTTTTAAGGAGCATAAGATGGGTACAACCATCCATTTGAAAAATTAGACATTTCAGATTTGCATTATACTTAATCCAGAGTCATTAAAACCAATCAATCAAGCAGGATCCCCTAGATGTCAATTTTCATTTAATGTATTTTAATCAGTATTTGAATTAGGATTTCAGACATAAGGTATAATTATCATTATACTTCGATTTTAATCTTCATAAGGGCAGATAAACGTGATGGAAAACTGTTCTGTTCGTGGAATTGATTTTATTTGCCCTGGGACGGGTGTTCTTCTGGTATTACAATGAAATAAAACGCTTTTAATACTGCGAAACGTACACATCATTTTCCTTTTTTCATTCTTGAATGTTTTATGGTCGAACCCATTTAACCTGAAGTAGTGAAATTGAAGCTGTTCGGTTTATTTTCTCCTGATAAAAGAAGAGAAAAAAAAGGGATATTCGTCAGACTCACCTTGTATGTATAAAATTCTGTAGACAAACGCAAATTGATAAATGAGATGCAAATATATGAAAGCCGGCGGCTTTGTCTTCATTAACTTTTATTAATGTCGAAAACATTAAATGAAGTTTCGTTCTTTCCAAGAATTGCTAAACTTGTCTCATTTGCTGTAGTAAAATGCGATGGCGAAATTTATAGGAAATAATAAGGCGCTTTTTTACAGAGCGGCTGCATAGCTGCTTATATTGGCTCAGTAAAATCCGGTAACAAGTTACGTAACGAACAAAAGACTGCCGAGTAAAAGGAAACCTACGTTTATGAAACAGAAGACAATGAAATAAAAGAAAACATTAAAAAAATTAACAAATAACTTTCATTGTATAAAATTCTTAAGTAAGCAGATGTAGAACAGGTGGGACAGCAGAGCGAGAAGGTCCAGGAAAACATGGCATAAATTTATAAGGATCGCCCTGAGAGAAAGAGGGATAAATATAAACCAGGCCAGAGATAGGATAACTTTTTAAAAATTATTTTTTATTAACACTTATTCACCCCAAACAAAATACAGTGCTACTTAAATGTAAGGGGCTACTGTGTGGGGGCATACCAACACCGACACTTTGGAGGAAGTTGAACAGCGAGATGTCTGTTCACATTACACTTAAACGTCTGCATGTAAGTAAAGTTAAGAAAGAAGGAGGCTGAAAAAAATTCAAAAGTCTAACAGTTTGAGGGAAGAAACTATTAAAGTAAACACTTTCCGGTATTTAGGTATCTCAAGAGTGAAGGGGTGAAATGTTACTGGTTTCCGGGTTAGTAAGATGTATTTACGTCGAGAGGGCTCAAGTGCTATGAGTTCGTCAGAGCATATTCCATTAAAATACGTGTAAAACAGAGATTCAATATTCCAGGGATGAGACAGAGGTATGAGTGTTTGATAGTGCAGGACCTATTAGATTGAATACTCTTTCTTGAGCCCTATCTAATAGGGATAAACTAGTCACTGATGCACCAGCTTAGATGTGGTAAGTATATTCCATGCATGGACGAATGATGGAGATAGGATACTGTCAGGTGTGACTAATTTTCTAGGACGGACAAAAGGGAGCCTACCTTATTTGCAGCAACTTGGGCAATGTCTTCAATGTATTTGTTCCATGTTAAAAGCCGCCAAACACATGTTAACATGTAAAATACACGTTTAAGCGAAGATGATGTATAAGACCAGGAGCACCAACAAACAGAATTATCATTTAACATCTACAATAAGTGTAAATATGTGCTTCTCTGCCCTGGAAAGTGTATGTCCTTAGAGACCCTCAGACACTACTGAATCGTGACAAACATTATTATAGAAACAAAATTAAGAAAGTTGGGCAGGAAGTTCGTTAACTTTTTAAATATCATCTTTCCAGCCTAATAAATATTGTTTTATATTCTTACTAGCGTGGTTACCCGCTGTTGTCCAGTATTGAATGACGATCAATGAATGTTTCACACTCTTATATTTTTATTGTCATCTATAATATGTGAAATAGCCAAGTCGTCATCTTCATTGCATCTGACGAAGTACATAGGGCGTTTTCTGTTCTTTACAGAAATCATTGGCTTGCGTCCTGCAATATATCTTCGCAGATTAAATTCCGTTAATCTGTTCTTTGCAGTAGAATGTGAGCTTTTTTAACAAAATTGCGCTGTTGTTGCACTTGGTAAACTTTTTCAAATCTGTTTCTTAGGCTGCGGATCTTGATAGCATTGTATTTCATGTTAGAATTAACTCTAGTACGACCAGATTTAGGGGCAACGCGTTTTGGTGCTTTTGCAGAGTCTTTCGTATCGTTTTCTCATCACATTTCAATCTGCGGCCGATTTATAGATCGGATAAGCCAGAAAAGTGGAGATTAATGAGCTCCTGATGATCATTAAAAGAAAGTCGTGGCATATGGACTAAATGTTACGTTGTATAACCTGGAACAAAAACAATTGCGGTTAGAGATGCTTTGTTGCCTGTGAGTGGATATTTTAAACTGATTTAGTGGAGATAATTTAAGCTGGTTTTAAACCAATTTGTTGGTGCGGACTTTCTTTTTGCTTCCTCAATTTGAAGTTATTTTTTTAATTGACATGAACACTAGAATATTTCAATTGAAAGTCAAATATGAACAGGAAAAATTATAGAGGAATAACAGGCGGATCAAATGAGGCATAGGTTGTTTAAATAGGTACATTAAATTTAGCTTAAATTTGCAGTTTTTAAAAAATTACAAGTGCAGACATTCTTTTTGCCGTCTCTCTCTCTCTCTCTCTCTCTCTCTCTCTCTCTCTTTATATATATATATATATATATATATATTACAATGTATATGATTCCTATGTAATAAATTTAAATCATCTAATGAAGAGGATGTAATGACTTGAAAGACAATAACAAGCGAACGTATACTGCATTGACACTCACCTCAAAGGAGGAAGTAATGCTTGTTTAGGCTGATCATATTACAACAGAACAAATACTACGTTACTCACAAGAAAAAGAGGTGATAATGCCTGGGAAGTTGGTATAATTACAACAGGACAGAACCTGTACTGCCTTCTACCCGCGAATCGAATATTGAAAGTTAGTAAGAGAGTAAGCTAATATTGATTCTCCGGCATTCAAGATATATTCGAATGTTAATCTCTTATTTGCTATATTGTGCTCTTGTATAATAAACTTTGACATAACTTTGTGTGTTGTGTCTCGTTTCATCTGATTAATATATGCTGACTATATTCCCCTGGAATATATAAGATATATCAATATCGTTTCAGCTTCAGATGGGCAGACACCAAATTCCCATTAGTAATCAATTATTGGATTATTTACAAAAAGTTTTTTTGGGAAAAGTTCGTACCATTTTTATTATTCGCCGTTAGAGTTCTCATGTCTAGAGTTATTTTCACAGCGTTTCAGTTGATGTAACCTCCGACAATGTTCTAAATTTTTGTACTCTAGAATCTGAACGGAATTTCGAAGGGAATTCTTTATTTCATCCATCAGAGGTAGCAGGTCCTCGTTCCGTAAGCTATAACTAGGTTGATGTCCTAAATAATTTGCAATAGCATTTTTAGTATCGTCCGCACTGAGGATAGAACCTTCAACCTCCAGAAGAGTGTAACTTACATCTGGATTTTACCAAGTACTTAATCCGTTACGCCATGTGTCCTTGTAAAATATGACTTGGGAAAGATTGTGGTTGGCGTTGCTGTCTTCATAGGGATTTGGTTTCAATTCAGTCCGTGGACACAGACATCAAAATATAATAAATATCACTTAATGTACAGCAAAGTATGTAACTTGAATTCGTTTCAACTATAAAATGATTGAATTAACCATTAAATTCATCATCATATATATGCATATATATATATATATATATATATATATACATATATATATGTGTGTGTGTGTGTGTGTGTGTGTGTGTGTATAAACATGTTAGTTAAAGTCTGTGATTTTTGTTATTTACTAAAACTGATTCAATGCAAAAAGAAAAAGAAACAATCACTAAAATAAAAATGTATTAAGAAATGAAACTTGGAAATCTTTTGATCTAATTAGCACCATCGCTAATAATTTTCCTCTCCTAATTCGATTATAATTCGTCCATTCTGCAGAAATTCCAAATTTTTGCATCCGAACTTCTTTCTTATCTACCAATCTGAACTTAATTTAATCAGTGTAATCTCTCGGGGTATCCGAGATACACACTTTGACAATCACAGCTTTTGGAGATGCAGATAAGCGTTGAAAAATTGTAATATTCGCGTCTTTTGTTTGTTTCTTTCAATATACATTTTATGTGCTAGAAAATATAGCAGTCATATTGATCAGAGACTGTAAATTACAACAAACCTGCTGTACATTAAACAAATTCCAGCACGATCCATCCACCATTCTTGGGGTGATCAGATGGTCTTTGTTATTCTGAAAAACGAATATTCACACACACACACACACACACACACACACACACACACACACACAGACAAACACACACACATACACACAAACACACACACGCGCGCGCACACACACATACATTTATATTAAATTCGGAAATTTTGAGAAAGCAATATCGCCTGATGATATCTCTTGTAATTTATAACGAGTTGAGTGAAATATATTCATAATTGTGTAGCAATGCCTAAATATTTATGTCAATATAAATGAAAAAATATATTATGCTCTATTTGTATCGATCTCTTTACTTTAAACTTTGTTTAAATTCATTGGTTGTTTTTATTTGAATATCCTTAACCGGGAAGTATATATATATATATATATATATATATATATATATATATATATATATATATATATATATATATATATATATATATTATTTAACGAATATATATATATATATATATATGTAAATATACATATATAGAGTGTATCACAAAAGTGATTACCCCCTTCACATATCTTCAAATATTTAAGTATATCTCTTCATGAGACAACACTGTAAAAATGATTTTTGACACAATGAAACGTAATACATTGTAGTCTAAATTGCTCTGTAGAACAGCTATTGCTAATTTAATTTTTTTATATATATAGTTGCTTGGATTGAAGATTAAAATACAAAAGTCAATTATCATGATTCATTTTTTTAGACACAGCACTTCAATTTCGTCTCATGTGCAGACAAATTCTTAAAGACTGCGAAAGTGTTTGCATTCGTACCAGACAGAACTGGTCCTTCTTGGGCTTATATGCGTTTGTGTTTAAACTTACATTATTATCAATTTGTATATTAATATGACTTCTCTCATAACTTGACGGCTTTAATTTATCTGCTAACCAGCAAAATTATAGCTTGTCCATAGATATTATTTGCTAACTACTTCCCTCTGAAGATAAGTTCTATTCTTTGAAACTCCATCGAATAAGAAAAAAAAAAACTTTTGAACTATTCCTTCTCCAATAATACATTATTGTGAATTCTAAACTGAAGAATTTGAGTTAAATTTCTCATATCACTGCTCTATCTCGAATATTGAGCTTTTTATCTGGTTAAGATTTTCATATATATATATATATATATATATATATATATATATGATTTCCAAATGAGGGGGAAATATAATACATGAGAAATATTTAGAATCATGTCTCCCCTTGCTATTATTTCAGATCATTCGAAAACATAGCAGCAAGTTTTCATCTCCCCTCCATCAAGGCCAGAGGTTTGGAGGAAATACACATACACACGCGCACGCAAACATACATCCATATATATATATATATATATATATATATATATATATATATATATGTATATATATATATATATATATATGTATTATTAATTTTCTTTTATAACTTTTCTTTATTCATTTTTTTTATTGGTGACGTGCAGGCATACAAAATATTATTATAAAGAAATTAATTTTTTTTTTACAATTACATATTTTCGACCGATCCTTCAGTCTTCATCAGTGTAGTGAAACTGATGTGCATGGATTTGGGAGGATGAGAAAGGAAGTGGAATGAAAAAATATCCATATCAGTCTTAAATATATATACATTAAAGTACGCACATGCACACAATACATATACACAAAGAAAGGAAAAATTAATTAAACAGTAAGTAAATACGAAGAAACGCGCATTTAACTGTCTAATATATTGAATTCCAACGAATATTTATTCCTAGAGAGGACTAAAACTCAAAGGATATAAGACGTTATAAGAAGAGTCGCTATAAAATAAATTGTAAGTCAACGGCTATTTATTTCATTCGAAAAAAGAACGAAAACGTCGCTTTCAAATTCAACTGTATTTTAAGACTTATACAGAACGCCTCTTTTTATTTATTTTATATAATAATATGTACATACACATACGTAAACAAACAAATATTCATACGTACATACATATATATACACATATATATATACGTATATATACATGTACATATAAGCACATACATATACATAAGCCTATAAAGTATCTAGCTCTACTGACGTATTAAGCAGTGTTTAAGTAAATACTGAAAAATATGAATTAAAATTAATATTTATACATGAAATAACATCTCTCTCTCTCTCTCTCTCTCTCTCTCTCTCTCTCTCTCTCTCTCGGTATACACACACACACGTACATATATATGTATATATATATATATATATATATATATATATATATATATATATATATATATATATAAATCCTTAACAAAGAGAAAACGAAAAAACATCTGAGGGAAGAAACGTAGGTAAATCTTTTCTCGCATAGTTTTCCTTTAAAGGGAAATGGATTCCATATTGTTCATTAAAAAAGTGGGTTTCCCTCCGTCTGATGAGAGGGTGTTCTTGTGAATATTTTAAAACGATATGAGGTTTGAAATTGTCCGAATGGTCGCGAACCATTTTTAACGATCAATGAAAATACACTACTTGTTGCTATCAATCCAACCTTTGTTGTCTTGATTTTGTGAAAATAATATAGGAATGCTCGATTACAAAGACTGGTAAATTTGTAGCTTACAAATTAGGTCACTTCATACTGACTTCAAATTTATTAGTATATGAACGATTACCGGAGTCTCAATTATATAAACATAATACAATTCGGAATATATATATATATATATATATATATATATATATATATATATATATATATATATACAGAGTGACCCCAAAAAACGGACCCCAACTCTAATTAGGCCCCGTTTCTTAGTGTTTTGTCCGAATGAAATAAAACGTTGGTCATAACTAGTTTATTATATTAAAAACATCACATCGAAACACTAGGGTATTTGATCTTTTTTCTCCGTTCTACAGCATATATTCTAGATGGCCTCCATTTAGCTTTTGTTTTTTGGGGGGTCACCCTATATATATATATATATATATATATATATATATATATATATATATGTATATATATATATATATATGTATATATATATATATTCTACCCGTGACCCGTTGGGTCAGTATGTTATATTAGCTGTGGCATTCATGTATGAGCGTGACACTTGTGACGTAAAAAATAGTTTGTTTTTTTTACATAACAGAAACATTTCTATGAAAGTATATAAAAATAAAAAAAGAATATAGATAGATTTTTATCAGTCGTTCTGTCTATTATAATTGATTATTTTTGAAAAAAAATTGACACTTACTGAATTATAAGTGGTTGGCCATACTTATAGGTAAATGTGCACTGAACAGATACCATAATACTTATTATAGTTAATTTCAAATTTATATATATATATATATATATATATATATATATATGCATTTTTTTTACATCGTTCATTTCTGTACTACGCTTAAGTTATTTTAAACCCCACTCTTTCCATGTTAAATAATAATTTATTCATGGTAATCTTTTTTTTATTTTTAGTTTTTAATCAGTTTAAACCCGCTTCAAGTTGGTGCAGTGAAACGTCACCAGCTTTACATGCTGCAGTTTCGGTTTCGATTCTAGCGGATGGTATCAAACTTCTTTTCCTTTTATTTTTAAAATCACGACGCTATAATAATGTATATGGTATCTGGACTGAGATTGGAAGATATATACATATATAAATTTACTTGAACAATTTAAAAACTATTGATAAAAATGGACTAAACACCAAAATAAAAACCATATGCGCATATCTATATATGTATATATATGCATATATATATGTCTCTTTCTATCTCTCTCTCTTTATATATATATATATATATATATATATATATATATATATATATATATATATATATATAAAGAGAAACAGCGAGTGGGAGAAAGGGAAAGTGAGAGAGATAGATGTATAGATATATATACATGATTATTATAAAAATGGTTTAGATGAAAATGGGGATACCTAAGAAATATCCGATTAGCCTATGTATGTGCACAACATTTTATCAATATATATATATCATTTACATTTATATATATCATTTACATATATCAATATATATATATATATATATATATATATATATATATATATATAGCTGTTACATTTCCACCTATAAATATGCTTCGAAACTATGACACTTAACTGAGTAAAAGGTGTGCCGCAAACATATGTCAGTATTCTGAATGAGTGAACTTAAAAATATCTTGCCGCAAAAATAAATGTTGCTAACATCCACTCTAAATATGCCGGCGCGTTGATGGGAAAGTTTTCCCATTTTATCTCCTATTAGGGGAATGCGTTCAGCACAGACTGACAGCATAAACTTTTCCCAAACCTTTGATAAACAAGTTAATCTAAACCAGTTATTTTGGACCGAATTCGCTTCTGATTCTTCTTTGTTTTGTTTTTTTTTTGTTTTAGTTTTTTTTTTTTTTGCAGTGTTTTTTCTTGTCATGTCTTTCTCGTCAAACAATTTTGCTGGTAGATTTTTTGATATGGAAACAAGAAAAAATCTTTTAATGGATATATATCTATAATTGTCTCTTTCTAAATTTGTACCTACATTGTACTTTCTTTTGGTCGATGGAGATATTTTTACCCTTTTTAACACACACACGCACACACACACACACACACACACACACATATATATATATATATATATATATAAGTTGGGGGGCCCGGCTTTGCCCGGTCGTAAAATGAGCTTAAATATGATATTTTAATTTCTCCAGATTTGATATATATAATTTTAGAGTCGTGATTTCAAAAGTAAAAAGAAAAATGCTTGGTTTCCATCAGCTAGAATCGAAAACCGAAAGCAGAACTGTAGCCTGCAAAGCTGGTGACGTTACCACTGTACCAACGTGAAACACGTATAAACTTATTAAATATTAAAAATAAACTAAGATGGATGTACGAAATGCATAACGATTTTTTCAATTTTCTCTCATTTTTTACCCCCTTCAAAACTAGTTTTTCATAGCTTCTAAATCTCATTCTTTCACTGTGGAGGTCCCTAGATACTACATGATTTTCTATATAGAGAGCTTCTTTCCGTGGGTCACTTGTCTTCAGACTTGCTTTTACCTTGATTGTACCAACATGAAAAAAACGACATGTAATATGAATAAATATGTGAATACAACTCTGGTTGCCCATTAAAAATCTGATACCTATCACAATTGCCATAGTAGACAAATATTAGGATTATACCAAGTTAAAGGTGAAAAATGATTTTAAAAAATAGATAAAGAGAAGTCAAATTTTCCATATGTTCTCTTTATGGATGCGATCAAAATTACTCCTGATGACTCTGATGAATGTGATAAATTCGGGTACTATTTCGAGCATCTTATTTACATTATCGTCGATATTACCAGGTGATCTTTGTTGTCATGTTGTGAGTTTACATTATAGGAAATGAACTTGTCTGGCCTTTTTGGAGTCAGAAAAGTTGTCAAACTTACCACCGATTTGCATCTGTATATCTGGAGGGTAATGTTACAATATTTTTGGATGGCTTTCTACTCTCATTTATGAATGATGAGGCGCAATCTTATTCAACCAAACTGCAATTTTGTATTTTGCAACTTTGGTTTTCGAAGCACAAACATGTTTTTAATCGGAATCGCCCCCAGACAATACACAAAGCCACTTGATGGAAGAAGCTAAATAGAACAAAATATAGTCATTGTAAAGACAGGAGATACTTATTTGCCTTAGTCTTGAAAAAAAAAAACCAAGGCTATAGGGGGGAACAGTCAGTAGGGAAACAGCTTTCAGTTCTAGAAAAAAGCTACTGGAATAGCTCACAACTAATACGAGATTTTTTCTTCTTAGGAGTCACCAAATATGAAGGATCGAAGGCCACTTGAGGATAAAGGTTAATGAATGTAAGATGGTAGTGTAATAATCGTTAATGGTGTAAATTGAGTAGAATTTGATCAACAAGAACTTCTTTACATTGGATTTCAGGGCTACCATGTTGTATTAAACCGGGAAGCAGGCGAGTGGAACAGTGTTCCACAGGTGGACAGTTCTGAGAAAGAAGTTTTGTTCGTGGAATCTGTGTTTAGATTTAGGCTCAGTTTGAGAGTAGTGGAAGTCGTATATAGTGGTTGTAGATAGTCGGGTGTTTTTTTATAAAAGTTTGACAAGGAGGAACGATAGATTGGGGTGTAGTCGAGCACTTGCCATGAAAATAAGGATATGCCAGAGACAGGCTCGCAACGTCTCTGCTGTGGGAAACATGTTACAGGGAAGAGAAAACGGCATCACCTACTAGCTTTCTAAGCCACTTTTTATCTCTGTCAAGACTGGATAGGGTGTGCCAAGCATCTCCTACCCAGATGTGGAAAAAATACTCCATTTTAGGGCTCATGCAGATAGAGGATTGCATCAGCAGTGAGCTACCTACTGGAGCAGTAGAGTGATCAAACCATTTGCCCAGCAATCTTGGCAACAAGTTTGATGTATGTGTTCCATTTCAGGTCAAGAATGAAGGTCAGTTCCAGAAGTTTGTTAAGACAGAATTTTCTCTAATATGAACGCCATTGATTTCAATTGGGGCGTAATGGGGGTCAGAGTCAATCTGATGAAAGGAAATAAGCTTGCTTTTTGAGGCATTCAAATTAACCAGCCACCTTTTCCCTATTACACCACATTCTCAAAATAAGAAGCTGGCACGAAGGAAGCGAGGAATATACTAGACAATTCTGAATAGCACATGCCATAATAGTATTTATAGAAAAGACTGAGATTAACAACATCACGTCTGGGAGAGAAATGTTGCAAAGAAGAAAGTGTGAGGCAATCCAATTACAGATATGTATAATTTAGCATCCGCATTCTGATCAACCCCCTGTCGAGCAGTTTAGTGACTCTTGAAGATGCAAGTTTATCAATGACGTGTGCAGTTTTTGTCGACGGATACGCTGAGAGAAAATATCAAAGTTGTTGCTGCTAGAATTTCTTCTCTTCGATGGCTAAAATATATTTGCCATGATTTCTGAACATGACAATAAAGTAAAATAAAGTACATCACCAGTAATACAATCATGCTTCTCTCTATTTAAGAGTCAGGCTGTTTATTGTACTGACAGTGAGATTAAAACCCTCTTCTCGCAAAAGTCAACAGAGATGAGATCATTTTCGAAGTATAATTTCCCCTGTTGACTAAGTCAATGAGCATTCTTCCCTCTTATCTATATTATTTTCATTACTAAATTATATTCCACCATAATGCATTTTAGTTAATGTTTTAGTCTTACAGGCCGATAATAATCCAGAAAAAACAGTTGTCTAGTAAACAAAAAGCATATTAGTAAAAGTATGTTAAAGTAGTACGCGTCATGATTCTAGGGCCATAACTACCACGAATCGCTACTCAAAAATGTGTAAAATATAACTATAAAGTAGCATACAAAACCAAGAGACACAATTTTAAAACCTAATATTTGTTAGAAATAACAACTGGGAAAAGCTGAAATTTTG
Source organism: Euprymna scolopes (assembly GCF_053919585.1). NCBI lineage: Eukaryota > Metazoa > Mollusca > Cephalopoda > Sepiida > Sepiolidae > Euprymna > Euprymna scolopes. The sequence continues at coordinate 57,601,033 of NC_136498.1, read as the reverse complement.
ACAACTTGTAGTCGTTATCATCCATAATAACATACTAAAATTTGATTCATTTGCAAACGATAGAAAAAGAATTATAACAATTATATATTTATTTTCAAAATAGGAACGTTCAAAAGTAATGGACAAAATTGAGAAAAAACAATGCAAACCGCCAAAAAACAATAAAATACATACTTAATCTTTCACCAATACGTCTCTTTACATTGTTTTTTCCATCATTTCCAAATAAATTAAATTTGCTTGCATCACCGAGAAATAATTTTGCCCAATTTTCATATGTCCAAATTACATACCTGTTTGCAAACCCTAATCTCATCTTATTTTTCGAACTTATATGTGGTTTCTTCCCTGGGGTTCGATTAAGCAGCCCTATTTCTTGCAGTCGTCTAGAAACAGAATGTCTTGACACATTACCACCGTAGATACTATTCATAACCCTTTTAATTTCTGTGTAAGATTTAAAACGGTCCTTTAATGGCATACGATGCATTATTCGATCTTCTATGGCGATGTTTTGCGGGGTATGCCGGTTTTAAAAGTACGAACTATTTTGCTAGTATCATTGTAGGATTTAACAACCCTGCCTTCAACACTCTTGGAACGTTTCACTTTCTCTGAAATCTCTCTAATGGTGTGCTTTTCCTTGTGTAGCTTCAAAAGAGCTTGTCTCACAGAGTAATCTAGTTTTTGGCGTATTGCTGTAGTTCCGACTGGTGCAACGTTTACAAATGACTAAGTAAGACTTATTCTTTAGAGGAAATCAAAAATTTGAATATAGCATACTGTTTAAATTGTTTTTCTCAATTTTTCCCTTACTTTTGAACGTTCCTATTTTGAAAATAAATATGTAATTGTTATAATTCTTTTTCTATCCTTTCCAAATGATTCAAATTTTAGTATGCTATTATGGACGATAACAACTACCAGTTGTCCAAATTTCAGCTTTTCACAGTTGTTATTTCTAACAAATATTAGGTTTTAAAATTGTATCCCTTAGTTTTGGACGCTACTGTACTTGTTGCTATAGAAGTGTCTGTCCAATATATATATATATATATATATATATATATATATATATATATATATATATATATTAAAATTGTTTCCCTTAGTTTTGGATGCAACTGTATGTGTAGTTTTGGGGTATTTCTCTTAAAATAAGTATATCAGCTCGCCTCATAACAGTTAATTCACACATCAATCAGTCATTTCACTCTATTTTTAGTGTCTAAATCAGTAGAAAAACACCCTAACGCAAAAATATGCACCCACCCGCAACAAAGAAAGGAAATCAATAAGTATACTCTCCCACACACACAATAAGTTTTTAAATCTATACTCCTATAACTTTGTTGTTTTTTTTGTGTATTGATATTCATATTAAAAAAAAATTTTCTACTTATTAAAAAAGAAAATATAACTTTGTTATATATGGGATGTGGATTTGCATTCATCTGCAAAAGATTTAACTAATTTGCATATTCTTTTAAATATTCATTTTAAATAATTCCCTATTAGTTTTTTTTCCATTTTCTAATGGGAGTCATGCAGATATTCTACATGATTTATACTGACGTAATATTTGCATAAAAAGGTTATAGTAAACACAAACCTCTTTCTATATGTATTTATGTATGCGTATATACATACTTTTGAAAAATGTATCTTACCAAACTCCTCTGTCAGTTTTTGGTCTGCAAACATAAAACTTAATATATAGGGTATTTAAACCCATGCGAAACTTTATATTTGGGTTTTAGCCAGGGAAAATCGTGGCAAAAGTGTGAAAACTAAAAAAAATGGAATTTGCTAGATGAATGTTGTGTTATGGCATTATTAATATGCATACGTGACGTAATAGCTATTGGTTCGTGTTTTGATTTTTAGCGTGGCAGCAAACATCTCTTCATAGGTCAGGCAGAAACGTTAAAGGAAAAAGTAAATTATAAGCTAAACGTTTTGGTTTCGATTCTTGGTGGTGGCACACAAATAATTTTTTTTTTAACTTTTTAAATCATTTCTATATATTGGGTTCAATAGAATACAATAATAAATACGAAATCTGCATTAATTAAAATATAATATTTAAGCGTATTTTACGACCAGGCAATATCGGGCGGCCTGCTAGTCATTAATAAATACTTAGTATTTCGGAAGAAAAGAGTCCTACCGTTTTTTCCGGTCAATTTACTTTTTATTTCCTAAATTTCCCATCTCACATTGAGATACGTCTCCTGCCAATTCTCTCTATATTTGTATTCGCTTACATCTGTTAATGTGCACCGGTTGGATTAATCTCTGTAACATTTGTGAATTAAAGCTTGTACTCAATGAAGAAGAAATAGCGACGTCATCTAATTGTATAGTAGAATGCATTTAACAAGTGGATTGACAATAGTCTGTTTGATGAGGTAGAAATCTCTGACAAAAAGAAGTTTATTTTTCGTGTCTGAAAAAGTGAATGACAGTATGGCTAGAACAAAGTCAGGGTTGTGGTAATAAAACACAACTCATGTCTGTAAAGATTCGAATTTGTTCTAAAGGAGCTGGTTTTTAAAGCACTTTTTTTTTTGTTTCCTCAAAATGCAAATACTGTAGATGTAAAATTTGTTTCGTTGGATGGTGAAACAATTACGCATGAAATTCACGTTTAATCTTTAAGTTCACGTTTTAATGATAAATTGTGGAAAATCTCAAGACATTATATGCCTTGTGTAACTGAGATTGAGTACAATACATTACATAAAAAAACAGATTATTCCTTTTTCAATCTTGGATGTTATTTTCATATCGTTTCAGTCAATGCTACCTCCGACCTTCTTCAGGTGTGTCTTTCGAACTAAGAAAACTTTATGTTATACTCAGGGACAGCCTTTCAGACTTTACACGACCGGTCGCCACAGTCGACTGAAAATTTCCTGGGGCGACTAAAAGTCGTAAATCACTCGCCCGCCAGTCGATAAAATTTCTTTAAATAAAGAAACGGGAAAAAACTCATTTATTTTACGACCCTCAAATATACCGTAACTAAGAGACTATGTCTCATCATTTGTGAATTCTTTCATCTCTAGCTGTAAGACCGGTGGAATATCGTATTGAAAAAAGAGTGGTCACGCTAAAGGTTAACAAGAGGTCGAATTTATACATTCGGCGTGTAGTCAAAATGTCGCCTTCATTTAGCTCTCTGATTTTGAAATTCATTTGGAAAAAAATTCTTCGACGCTACAACTACATACACTTCATGCTTACAAAAGTAAAGACGAACATTTGAAAGAAGAAAAAAAACGCATCTTTCCGTAAAGCACGCACCGAAAATTAAATTACACAACAAGTAAGTAATCCGTTTTCTCTTCAGTTTTGTTTCTTCGTAAAAAAACATTATTTATTCCAGGGACGATAGAAATGTATCAGGATATAAACAAATCTGGACATGAATTATGAAAATGTAAACGCATAAAAATATAAAGACGGCTGATTATTAGTAACATGTTATACATGATATAATATTTCGACTTGCCTTGTAAAAAATACAAATATACAATAAATGTATAAAAAAAACCTTTATTGTTTCATTAACAAATATATTTAATTACTCGGTTAATCTATATAAATTTCGCTGAAATGTTCAATGCTATACGATGCTAAATGCCCACGTTTATTATGATCTCGCTTCGAGTTTTGTCCAGTAATTATTGTAAGTAACTATTTCGTATTCTTTTGCGCTGCTGGGATTATTCTGCGTTTCAGAATATTTTTCAATTAGAGACTTCATATTGAAATGTTTTAATGAAAAAAATAATCTCTAATATTTGTTTTGCATTTTAAAATATATTTATTTCAAGGGTATGATTTTACATTATGTTTTCTTTGTGTTAAAGTTAGATATATTCGTTTTCTAACGGTACCAATAAACACAGTCTTGAATTATTTATATTTCAATTGTCATTTTGATACTACGTATCAGCATCTGAAGAAATGATTCTTATTTCTATGGAACAATAATATGAATGATGCTATATAAAGAAACTGGTGTTGTATTTTAACGTTTTGTTGAATATTTTCTGAAATGTTTGTAGCAATAAAATAGTTGATTTACAACAGTTAAACAAATATTTTCTTGTTAGATTATACACACGGTAATTTCTTGAATTGTAAAATTATTTACTATTATTGACTGAAACAAACACATAAAGTCGGACAGGTAAAAATATTTTGGGGCGAGTAAATTTTCCCTCACACTCGACCGGCGATCGAGTGATTTTTTTTTCAAATCTCAAAGGCTGCTCAGGGATCTGTACAAAATTTTGAACTGTAGCAGCAGCGACACTTGCCAGTTTCAGAGTTTGTATAGTGCTGATTTGTACTAGCATTCAACTTCTCTTTTGTCCAATCAGAGGCCATGTCTCTGGCGAGCTAAGCACATGACGAAGTCCATAAAAGTTTAAACCACGGTCACACACACACACACACACACACACACACTCTCTCTCTCTCTCTCTCTCTCTCTCTCACTCTTTCTCTCTCTATTTATCTATCTATCTCTCTTCGCCTTCTTTTTAGGCCTTCAGTGCAAATAAACACTTGGAGCGCAACAGAACCTGCTCATGCCTTCGGTGGTCGACTAATACGGGGAAACAAAGAATCCATCATAGCCACCGACAGACTCTTACGCCAACACACATACATGAACTATTTTCTCTTCCCATATGATCGCATAACTTTCATTTCCATCCGTACTCATAGAATCATTCCACTATTAACCATTTTCTCCATACTTACTAAAGAATATAATCGATAAAGTTGTTATAAACATTAGAATCTGCGTTCATCGTAACTTATTCTACTGAACCTTAAGTCTTTTTTCAATCGTCTCAGAATATTGTTATTTATTAGTATATAACTAAATGAAAAACAGTTTCTAAAATGTATTGCGGAAACCGATATTAATAAAACGTTTGTTTTGTTTTAACAATGATTGATCATTTAACTTATTTGACTTATTTGGATTAATGCTTTCATTTTGACTGCTATTCTTTAGAATGTTTTTGCCATTGTTATGTCTAACTTTCATCAGATGTATCTTGTCGAACTGTTTATCTGTATGTTGAACTGTAATATCTACACGGAATTTCGAACAAGGCCCCTTATTTAATCTACGGCGTTAGCTTGTTCTAATTCTCTCAGTCATGACTAGGTGGAAATCGTAACTCGTAATTGTATTCTTAGTATCGTCAGTACTGAGAATTTTAACTTCAACCTCTCGAAAACTGTTACTTAGAACTGGTTATACACTCCATTTTAAATTCTTACTTTAATATATTTAATAACCGCATACAATGATCATTATCGCAGCTGTAAAATCTAATTCTATTCCGAACGTCTAGAACGCATCGTACCTGGCAGCTCAGTGGTAAAGCTCATCGGCTTAACTTTCAAAGGCTATATAAATTGGAACAAATCCGTTGATGGCATTGCCAAGGGTGCTACTTAGAAGGTGGGCTCCCTTTTCTGTGCTAGAAAATTACTCCCATCTTATAGTATCTTAAATCTCTACAAAACCACCATTCACGTTTGCTGAAGTATTGCTGCCACATTTGGGCTGGTGTATCTACCACAGGTCTTTCACACTTAGATAAGGTCCGAAAAAAGAGTTTCCAATCTAATAGGTCCTATACTATCAGCCAAGCTAAAGCTCTTGTCCCATCGTTTCAATGTTCAATCCCTGTGCCTGTTTTGCAAGTACTTTAATGGCATGTGCTCATAGCACTTGTACCCCCTCGACGTACTCTCTCTCTCGCGCTCTCTCTCTCTCTCTCGCTCTCTCTCTTTCTCTCTCTTTCCTAAACCGACAAACAACGAAATCATACTTTTTCACTGTAGAGGTCCTTAAGTATAGGAAATCGTTCAACTCTAATAGTTTCTTACACAAACTGCTAGACTTTGGAATTCCCTCCCCATTCCTTGTCTTCTTGAGTGTACTAACAGGCAGAAGTTAAAATTTAATGCAAACAGATATGTCGTGACTCAACTTCTTACATCGTCCTATTAGTAGACATAATTCTAATTAGTAGCTCCTCACGTCAAAGTGGCAATACGCCTTGTTTGGAGATAAAAAGAAAAAAGAAACAAAAAAGAACACAAATACAGTCTGTCACGGGTTCGCTAGTTGCATATAATATGGGTTGATATTTCAAATAACTTTTGTCTATTGAACTTTGAGGAACGGCTATAGCTTTTGTATTTACTCAATATAATTAGTCAGAAAATATATTGATTTATTGTCAACTTGTATTTGCAAATATATGGAAATGTATGCAACTATGGCGATGTTTTGTATTATAATGCACTTTGACATTTAGAAATGAGGCAAAGAAAAACTAATAACTTCTCTTGCATAATATTCAAGCTGACATAACAAGTAGAAGAGATAAAGAGTTAATGTCGATCGCGCACATATGGAAGGGATAGGCAAGCAAAAAAAAATTTTTTTTTTAAATTAAAAAATAAAAAATCAGAATTCATTAATCGATTTTGGAAGCGGAAATGATTTACCTTACAAATATCTGAATAAAAAATAAATGGATATTTTTAAAAGTAGAAATCGCACCAACCAAAGCAGTAAGCTACTTGATGCATTTAGATAAATACTATTTCAAAGTACAAAAAAACAAAATAGCCAACGGAAAGTGTTATATGGATAGATTCTAATCTAGAAAACAGCATCTTCCGTTTTTCTCAGAAACATTGCTCATTGAATGTTCAGACTAAAATACAAAAAAAAAAAAAAAAGGAAACAAAAATTGGCAAGATAATGCATATTTGGAAAGAAAATTAAATGGAGATATTTTTCGGCGATATTAACAGGTATTATAACTGCAAGATAAGAAGTGGATCATTGTTATCATATCATCATCAGCAGCAGCACCTTTCTAAAGCCTTCTTTGCAATTGTAGAAGCGTTTGCAACATGGTAGTGTAATAATCACTTGTGAAAATCTAATAAAATTCAGCATCAAAATCCATCTTCCTCTAGTGGTCCCTATCTCTGCATGTGGCATCCAAAGACCGGAACCGCAAATCAAGGGAGCGGGACTAACAACATTGTTTCTGCACCATCCCTTTGCGTGTTCTCGGTTACACCTTCCCTAGCTTCGCATGCAACCGCTGGATCATTGCTGTTTTCAGGCGAACACCTTCAATTGTGCAGACTAAATAACTGCAGGGAAGCAGGACTTCATGCAGACCAAACAATACTAAGGCACAATTTCCTATGCACTGGCCAGAGTGAATTTTCTCCTCAGGTCATCTGATCTAAGTGTGACTTAAAGACTCACAGTACATATCCATAGGAGTGGCGTTCCAAAAGTAATTTTGATGCCACCCCGAATATATAAGAGAGGATTGGAAATTTCATTGTATGAGGACTTACTTTATGCATTCCTGACCTGAAAATTTCATCTTTCTGTTGCAGCTATTGTCGGTGTTAGACACCAAGGAAGAAATCCCTGTCATTGACGTGTGTCAGAAAAAAAGATGTGTCATTGAATTTCAGGCAAAAGTGCATAAGGAATGGTAGTGACTGTGTAGAAAAATAAATCTAAGGAACAAAAGGTCTCTCGGTTAAATAGTGCCACTCATGTCTTTGTAGCTCTTTAACATTTTGGAATGAAATAAAAATAGGGGGTTTTAATTTTGGAACGACCATCATATATATATATATATATATATATATATATATATATATATATATATATATATATGGGGGGGGGGTCTCTGTGTGCGTCAACAAGTCGGCCACTAGAAGTGAATAAAATATCAAAACAGAAAATAAATAAAGGCTTTATAAGGGTAATTATATAAAATTTAAATTTAATATTTAATACATAATAGAGAGAAGGTGAACGCCTTCTAGTCACTATTCTCGGGTGTCTCTGATCTGTCTGTGTATGGGCTTCTTAAGACAACCTGGCATGAGGATAGTTTTACCTGCAAGTAAACCTTGACTAAATATTCAAAATCACGTAGTATTCGCGGTCCAAATAGTATCTCTTCAGTATGGCTAACCGACACTGACTTTTACAAAAAAATGGTGCAGCTTCTTTAAGTCATTTAAATAGTAGCACGAATATAGATACTCCACCAGAATAATTTAATTCTTACTCTATCATCTGATGAGAAAGATATACTATAATATATTAAAATGGTCAATTGAGACGGGGAAAATTATGTTCTAAACTGCTTTATTGACTCAGTGTTTTACATATAAATGAAAACTTTAATAGAACATCCAAATATGTATGTATCTTATATAGAAATTAAGGGAGCGGGCCCTTGATTTCTAAAAACTTTGACTGGAATAAAAATTAAAAAACAGGAACAAAAAATAAGTAAAGTTGTGGTTTAGTTTTGCGCAGTCACACTTGAACTTATAATATAATATGAGGTGAGGACATGATGGTGCTGAATCGAATTAAATCTTTAATTAAGCCTATATATAAAAGGCAAAATGAGCGCGAGTGTTTGCGTATGTCCACGACATGCTTTTTTGCGTTGGGGTTCTCGCGTCCGTTAGATCCCGGGAGAAGTTTTCTTATACTTTCTAGATCGTAATATCTCAGATTCGCAAACGAACATCGTCTCTATCTTTTTTGGTCGAGTTTTAATACATTCCGTCGTTTCGAGTGTTTGTTTGTTTGTTTGCTTGCTTTTTTCGTATAAATAAAGCAAAACTAATCGAACGCAAACGACAACTCCCGGGCCTTAAAAATCAAAGTGTAGTATCTGTTCTTCAGATGCTGAACTTAAAGTAATCAGTTTTGGTCAATGTGGGGGAAATTCTTCATATGAAACAATTGCTATTTATTTTGAGCCTGCCAGAGTGCCCCTTGGGGGAGCTGGTTTTCCTCCCAGATTAAAAAAAAAACACCTTGGGTCTAATTTGCTCGAGTGGCGAAGTAAATAATTACCCTGACAACTCCCAGCCTTCTTGGCCTGAGAGCAAAGATCAGAGTGTAGTATCTGTTCTTCAGATGCTGCACTTAAAGTAATAGAGTTTGGTCAATTTGAGGGAAACCCTTCCTATTAGACAATGGCTATTTATTTGGACACTGCCAGAGTGCCTCGTTTTTGGGGAAGCTGGGTTTTCCCCACGCATTAAAAAAACGACCTTGTGCCTTATTTGCTTTTGTGGAGAAGCAAATAAATATCCCGACAACTCCTGACCTTCGCCAGGGTAGTATCTGTTTTGTAATACATCCGTGGTCAATGTAGGGAAACCTTTCATACGGAGACAATTACTATTTATTTGGATATTACCAGAGTGCCTCCTTTTTTTGACCTAGCTGCTTTTCTACCACATTAAAAACGACATTCGTAGGACGCTTAAAAGCAACACCATTTCTGCAAGACATCTTTTTGATTGACTACGTTTAATTTGAACGCTTTACACTTCTGGTCGCATCATGGCGTAGAGGAAAGACGTCAGGTTTCCTTTCACTTTCTTTTTCGCCTTCACGCTTGAGTTTGAGCCTGCCTGCCTACTACCACTTTTTTTGCTCACCTGGACAACGCCGGGAACCCAGGCTAGTATAATATTAAGTAGACAGAGTTTGCTGCAATAAGGAAGTATTTTCGTAATCTTTATTAAAAGTAAAAAGTTGCCATATAGTTTTGCAAATGTAATAACGTGTTCGCTATTTTTTAAAGTTTATAATCTCATAAGGATATTATCTGTCATGCTTGCATTTTTCAATACACTTGAATAAGGTCGGCAAATATATTAAGAGAAAGTCTTTGTGTTCAGACAAGCAAGGTTAAGTCACCGAGTGTGAATAATACATGCGATACTGACCCAGACTTTGTATGTTCAATTTGAAATAAACAAACCTAATCAAATCTCACTCTGTGTAGATTATTGGTGCAAGTCAGAGCAAGAAAAATATTTGTAAAATATCTGTGGGCAAAACTTTAAACGAAAACAATTATAATCCGATTTGTCAAAGATGCTGGAAAAAAGTTTCTCAGCAAAACAGTGAAGAACTCTTAAATTTCTTTATATAAGATAGAAAAACTTTTAGAGTAAAAATAATGTAGAATTCATTTTTATTCGCACAAAGGTGTGAAGAGTATTTAAAAAATAATTTGCATTTAAGTTTGGAGGCCTGAGACCGTTTACATATTAAAATGTTCAAGAGTGTCCTAGTATTAGGTCGGTGCAAATGTTTTTGCCGATTAAAAGTTCGTCTTAATAATGAAAAACTGCATGATTTTGAAAATCTTTCTTCGTGATGACCTTTGCTTTGTATAGCTTAGTTCTATCTGTAAACAAGCTTATAAATACCTAGTTTTTACATTTCCTAAGGTTTTTAATGTGAAATATGAATCTTAGTC